>NC_052152.1:70343565-70644454 GCF_902713615.1 Scyliorhinus canicula
CTATCAGGTCACCCCTCAACCTCCGTTGTTCCAGTGAAAACAAACCACGTTTATTCAACCGCTCCTCATAGCTAATGCCCTCCATACCAGGCAACATCTTGGTAAATCTCTTTTGCACCCTCTGTAAAGCCTCCACACCCTCCTGGTAGTGTGGCGACCAGAATTGAACACTATACTCCAAGTGTGGCTTAAGTAAGGTCCTATACAGCTGCAAGATGACTTGCCAATTATTATACTCAATGCCCCGACCAATGGAGGCAAGGATGCCGTATGCCTTCTTGACTACCTTCTCCACCCATGTTGCCCCTTTCAGTGACCTATGGACCTGTATACCTAGATCTCTCTGACTGTCAATACTCTTGCGGGTTCTACCATTCACTGTATATTCCCTACCTGCATTAGACCTTCCAAAATGCATTACCTCACATATGTCCGGATTAAACTCCATCTGCCATCTCTCCGCCCAAGTCTCCAAACAATCTAAATCTTGCTGTATTCTCTGACAGTCCTCATCGCTATCCGCAATTCCACCAACCTTTGTGTCGTCTGCAAACTTACTAATCAGACCAGTTACATTTTCCTCCAATATATACTATGAACAGCAAAGGTCCCAGCACTGATCCCTGTGGAACACTACTAGTCACAGCCTTCCAATCAGAAAAGCACCCTTCCATTGCTACTCTCTGCCTTCTATGACCGAGCCAGTTCTGTATCCATCTTGCCAGCTCACCGCTGATCCCATGTGACTTCCCCTTTTGTACCAGTCTGCCATGTGGGACCTTGTCAAAGGCCTTGCTGAAGTCTATATAGACAACATCCACTGCCCTACCTGCATCAATCATCTTTCTGACATCTTCGAAAAACTCTATCAAGTTAGTGAGACACAACCTCCCCTTCACAAAACCATGCTGCCTCTTGCTAATACTGTCATGGAAGAACTGGGCCTCAGTGGGGAATGTGCGGTCGAGGCCCCACATAGCCCAGTCTCCTGCACTGAGGAGCTCCGCTCACCAGAACTTCTCAGTAAAGGGAAAGATCGGGACGCCATCTTTAAATGGCGTTCCCATCTCCGAGGCCCATGACGTGACCCCCGACCACCCCCAATCCCAAAGCACTAAGGGAGGGTCCCATGCCTCCTCTCAATACCCACGCAGGGCACCCACACGTCGATTACCAGGACACAGAGATGCTGGCTTGGCACCTTGGCAGTGCAAGGGTGCTAGGCTGGTAGTGCTAGGGAGCCCTGGCATCACACCAGTGTACCACCCTGCCCAACAGGTCAAGCACCGGGTGGCCTTCGATCCCCTGTGAGACCCCCAGGTGTGCCGTTCCGTCTGGCTCCTGAGTGTATTGGACAATATTGCATGAAATATTTATCTCAAATATTTATTTCAATGTGCTGGTCTCAATGGTACCACTTTTAAGGCTATGTAGAGTAATAGCAGCACATGTTTGCACAGGGTCAGGTGGAAAGTATATTCTGACTCCTGATTCACACACACATACACATATATATTTGGAGGCTTTAGATAGATTTTAAATCAGTGACTTGCTCCCTACAAAATTATAAGTGCATTGTTTACTTTTGTTTACCTGGCTATGTTACTCATAATCCATGGGATAGGGTAGTATAATCCTCCATCTCATTTTCCTTCCTATCTGTGGGGCAGCAACTGAGCTGTTTGCCACATTTCTACAGTGAGTGATAGTGAGTGTCATGATTGCAGGTATCAAAATCTACTGTTTTGCAACAGCAAGACAATGCACAGCATTCATCTTATTACGGTGATCTTGAGGTTTAAATCACCACCTGTCAGCTCTACGCCTCAAAAGGGGAAAGTAGCCTCTGGTCATTTGGGACTACGGTGACTTTACCTTTATATCTTCCTGAGGAATTATCAAGAAATGTAAACCTTGGGAATGGATTTCTTGTGCCCATAAATTTTAGTGAAAAGCATCCTGAACATAAAGCGGTATTCTCTGTTACATATTCATGTTGACAAGTTTTTTACTCGAATTAGCAAACATAAGACGACTTCATCCCTCATTGGGCTAGATTACACAGGATTACTTAATGATTTCTGCAAATTTGGAAGCTGCACTAACCCATTTATCACAGTGAAAAGACAGAAGTACCTTGGGCGCAATTCTCCGCCCCCCACGACGGGTGGGAGAATAGTGGGAGGGCCTTCCCGACATTTTTGCCGCCCTCCCGCTATTCTCCCACCCCCCCGCCGAAGTCCCGACCCGAATCGCTGCCGCCGTTTTTTTACGGCCGGCAGCGATTCTCAGCTGTTAGATGGGCCGAAGTCCCAGCCCTTTCCGCCGTTTTCACGAACGGCAAACACACCTGGTCTTGCCGTTCGTAAAAACGGCGTCACAAACTCGCTTTTTATAACCATGGCACCGATTGGCACGGCAGTACCACGGCCGTGCCAAGGGTGCCATGGGCCCGCGATCGGTGGGCACCGATCGCGGGCAGCGGGCCCGATGCCCGCGCACTACTTGTCCTTCCGCCGCCCCGCAGTATCCATTCGCGGGCGGCTGAGGGGCAACCCGGCCCGCGCTATGCGCGGGTTTCGCGCAAAAAACGCGATGAACGTCACCCGCGCATGCGCGGGTTGGAGTCTTCCAAACTGCGCATGCGCGGCTGACGTCATATGACGCGTCAGCCGGCGCTAACTCCGGTAAGCGGGCTTAACGATTTTCGTAAGTCCGTCTTGCCGGAGCCTACGGCGTCGGGCTGCTAGCCCCGACCGGGGACCAGAATCGGTCCCCCGTCGGGAAGGGGTGCGCTGCCGTAAAACCCGCCCGGGTTTTACGGCAGCTTTACGATTTCTCCCGTTTTGGGAGAATCTCGCCCCTTATACTTGGAAAAGAAGACCTGATAGTAAGGAAATAGAGAAACACCCAAACACTTCTTGTGCAATCAGTTACTTTTGAACTAATCTCCCTTTTGGTTATAGTTTGAAATTCATCCTGATATAAAAATCTACTTCATACATATTTTTGTCCGTTTAAATGTCAACCTTTCATGATTGTACAAATGGCATTGAACTGAGTCATGGTACAGTGTTGCTTGTAACTGTAGTTCAGATGATGAATTGCAGCAATTGTGTTTTCAAAGTTTTTTTTTCTGTCAACCATTTATTTTCAGCCACTGTCCTGTCGAAGCTGGATATACATAGTGGGAGGCATGAGTCCCATTACTTAGAAAGGAATCAGCTATTGAAAGGCTGCAAGTCACCAATAAAGAAGGGTTGGGAAAGGGGATATATTGTTCACCACCTCTGACACAGGGGGTTGGATTCTCCAGTTGCCGACGCTGAATTCACATTCAGTGACCGGCCGGAGAATCCAAGTTTCCGCCGAAATCGGTGCGGCGCCGCTTTCGTGATCCTCCGCCCCTTCTAATGCGGCATACCCGCAGAGTACAGCCGAGTATCGACAGCCGCAGGACATTGCCTGGGGCCCGTCCCCCGATTCTCCGCACCCGATCGGCCGAGTTCCCGGGTGTGTGGGTCCCTCATGGTCTCAACCATCGCGAACTCGCTGTGGTGGCTACGGTCTCAGTCCAGCACCGCCACAGTCGGGGGAGGGCCGATCCACGGGCAGGGGACATTATTCGGGACTGGGGCAATGTTGGGGGGGTTTGGTCCAGGGTGCGTGAGCTGGCCGAAGGGGGGATAATTTTGCGGGCCGGATCCATGAGCGGCCTCCGCCATGAAGCACTGCGCGGCCGTTGCAGGCCACTGCCTTGCGCATACGCATCCACAGATACTGCAATTCTCCGAGGCTTATTGGCAGCTAGAGCCAGATGCTCTATGTTGCCGTCCTGCTATCCCCGAGCAAAACGGGGAATCGGTGGCCGTTTTGCGCCAGTTTGTCTGGCATAAAACGCCAGCGTACCATCGCCGACGTGGGGACATAGCCCCAGAATCGGAGAATCCAGCCCAGGCTGTTTTTTATGGCAGCAAAGTTTCGAGAGCTCCAAAATCCAAATTGGGGAAATTTTAAGCATAATGCCCGCGAATGTCACCCAAGAGCATAGAGATGGAGATTTGTCTTCCACTCACAGGGACTGCCTGGAGAATAGCAAATCCTGCACTTCCTGATTCAAGAGTGAGAATAAGTCACGTGGAAGGAAATGGTGGCAATGTCACTGGACTAATAATCCAGAGGCCCAGGCTAATGCTGCAGAGACACAGGTTCAAATCCCTCGGTGGCAACTGGTGAAATTTGAATTAAGTGAATAAATTAAAAACTAGTCTCAGAATCATAACCATAAAACTATCAGAGATTGTCGTAAAAACCCATCTGGTTTATAAAGGAAATCTGTCATCTTTATCTATCTAGCCTACATGTGTCGTGAGACCCACAGTCATATGTTTGACTCTTTGTAATTAACTCGTGCCCTATGAAATGGCCTGAAAGCCACTCAGTTCAAGGAGAAATTAGGGATCGGCAATAAAGCCTATATCCCGTGAAATAATTTTAAAACGTGCTTGCTCCATCTCTGGGTTGAACAGGAACAGATTAAATTTTTCAAATGCTGCCTAATTATGTCCGGATGAATTAGTCTTCCTCATCTGAATCATGTAGCGCCATGGAAATCCGTGCAGAAATATTATATAAATAAATAAAACAGATTTGCTTCTGGGTTTAAGTGCATTTTGAAATTCATTAAATTTATTATAAATGTAAAGGTCGACTAAATTTTAATTTATGGATGAGAATTTAAATGTTGAAAAATTACTTCTGCTGCTAAAGTGCCAAAATTCCCTTTTACTTATTGGTAAATTAGGAGCCTCTGCCATCGGATTCATATGATTAATTCAAAGGTCAGGACTCGTCTGTCGGTGATTGTTTCCTAACATGTTAGTGGCCTTTGCCCTGCAAGCTGTCTGTGAGCTATAATCTTTCTAACAGAGCTGAGAAGCCATACTGATATTGTTTGTAACATATTCAACAGCATACTTCGCAGAATTTTGATAAACTGATTTTGAACTCTCTTTCCAGAACGCATGGAGAGTACAACAGAGTTTATTATCCTATTTCATAGAATGGTACAGAATGAAAGCTTCAAAATTTAGTATTTTTCCCTTCACTCTCCATTTGTTTACTCGCATCTTCTATTGACATGCAGGTCTCTTACAAAGGTTAGCAGTATGAATCACAGCATGTGTATGTTTCTGAGAATTGATGGTGACCTCCGCATCAATTAATTTGCTCAAAAGTGACAATAGGATCACTATTGTTTCTTTGAAAGAAACTAACAGCAAGGTGGCAATTGAGAACACGTCAAACTAATTCTGGTGGCTTGGAGTATCAGATCAGGACCTAAAACATTATAACAGGAATTTTGTTTGTCCTCAGTAGAGCACTGTTAGCAAACACATTGAAAAATAATGTGATTCTTGGACTTTCGTCCCATTAAATGCTATTTGGAACAAAACACTTTTGTGATTGATTTCACAATTTTATATTTTACATTCTACTGGTGTTCCGGTAGATAATTGAGACATTGAAAAATAATGTGATTCTTGGACTTTCGTCCCATTAAATGTTATTCGGAACAAAACACCTTTGTGATTGATTTCACAATTTTATATTTTAAGTCATTCCGCTGGTGTTCCGGTAGATAAGGTGGACAGGGACCAGAAACTCGGTCAGGGTGTATTATGCCTTTTCCACACCTCTCCCTTTTTTGGATGACAAACCCAGCAGTATGAAGTGCACAACTGCATATGGACAGTTCATTCACGACACACTGAAATAGGGGAAACACAGCCTTTATCATTTTTCCCCGTTTGCCTGTTAGGGTAGTCTATTAGACACTGATGCCCAATATTCAAAGGTCACTGAAGGCACCTCAGAGGTTTTTATGTAAAAATGGCATGTGCAATCTTTCTCAGTGTGACTGGATTGTCCCTGAAATGATATGCAGTAACAGTGTATATAACAGTGTATATAAAAGTGTATATAGCCTCTAACCACTAGGTGCCGTGCAAGAGGAACAGGAACAGGTCAGAGCCAGACTTGATCAGAGTTATTGAAGCTGTTCATAGCAGATAGTAGCAGACTGTTACAAGATCCACAGTTTGGTTAGCAATAGTTTAGTTTACCCACAGTTTGTTCAACATTAAATAACTAGTCTTGAACTAGATGTTTTGTTGTACACTGATTCATTTATTATCATAGTACACAAACATGAGATGGTACCAGGTGTGTCCTTCATCGGACAGTCATCAAACAAAGAAGAAACATTGTTACAAGAAAAACATGGGGCGCGATTCTCCGCTGCCCACGACGGGTCGGAGAATAGAGGGAGGGCGTCCCCGACATTTTTCCTGCCCTCCCGCTATTCTCCCCCCGCCACGGCCGCCCCACGACACAAATCGCTGCTTGCCGTTTTTTACGGCGAACAGCGATTCTCCCCAGGCCGATGGGCCAAGTTCCCAGGCCTTTACGGCCGTTTTTACGGCCGCAAACACACCTGCTTGCTGCCGTCGTAAAAACGGCCGCAACATGCCCGTTCTGGGCATCCAGGGCCCCGATTGGCATGGCAGTACCACGGCCGTGCCAAGGGGGACATGGGCCCGCGATCGGTGGGCACCGATCACGGGCAGTGCGTCCGTAACGGATGCAGTCTTTCTCCCTCTGCCGCCCCGCAGGATCAGTCCGTGGGGCGGCTGAGGGAGATGGCGACCCTGTGCATGCGCGGGTTGGAGCCGTCCAATCCGCGCATGCGCGGCTGACGTGATCGTGCGCGTCAGCCGGCATGACGCTTGGTGCGCGGACTTAGCGACGGTCGCTAAGGCCGCGATGCCGTGCTTCACGGGGACCTGCTGCTAGCCCGCCCGGGGGGGGGGGGGGGGGGGGGGAGAATCGGGTCCCGGGAGGGGGCGTGGAGGCTGCCATGAAACACGGCGAGTTTCACGGCGACCTTTACGACTCGCCGCATTTGCGGAGGTTCGTGCCCATGGTTCATCAAATGGAAAGTCTGAAAGCTCCAGAACAGATTCAATTTACTGGTAATGTGGATGGAAATTGGCACGCGTTTAAGCAGCACTTTACGCTGTATGTCGGCTTGCAGGCACAGCTGGATGAGAGAAAAAGTATGTTATTGCTCACGGCAGCAGGCCCACAGGTGACGGAAATATATAATACATTCACATATGCGCAAGAGGAAGACAGTGAAAAGTTTGATGCTTTGATCAAAAAATGTGACAAGCATTGTACACCTAAGGAAAATGAAACAAATGAAGGGTTCATTTTTTGAATGCGCACGCAAAAACTGGCGAATTATTCAATAATTTTTTTTACTCACCTTAAGCGTCCATGATGAGAGATCAAATTGTTTCTGGATTGCATGATACTAAGGTGCGTGAGCGTCCATGCAGCTAAAGCCTAGAATTCAAAATCAACCGGTCTTACTTAAAGACTACAATGATAAGAAGATTGACACTTTGGGTATGTGCGAATAAAAAGAAAAATGCACAAGCTGAAGTTCTCAATTGCTGCTGAAGGTCATGAATCATTATTGGGTAATGAACTGTGGGAGTCACTGGATTTGGTGCAAAGTGTCTATAGCACTGACTGTGCACTGAGTACACAGTGGCTCAGTGGAGTGCATTGCACAGGCTTTTCTGGAAATATTCAAGGGCTTTGGTATCCAGCTTTTCACACATAAAATACAATTAAGAGAGGATACTCAACTGGTGATACGCGCTCCTCGTCAAGTCCGAGCACCATTGCGTGACCATCTCAAGGCAGAGTTAGACAGGATGACCAACTTGGAGTCATGAGAAAAATAGAAGAGCCTACAAATTTGGTCAACTCAATGGGTCTGTGTGAAAAAGATCTCAGGATTTGTATGGATCCCAAGGATTTAAACGCAAACATTAAAAGGGATAATTATCAAATTCCAAAGAGGGAAGAGATCACAAGCGAGATGTCTGGTGCAAATTTTTTTTCCAAACTCGATGCATCGCAGGGATTCTGGCAGCTCAAGCTTGATGAAGAAAGTACCACGTTTGGCACATTCAATACTCCTTTTGGCAGATATTGTTTTCTTCACATGCCCTTTGCCATTATATCTGCATCCGAGATATACCACAGAGCTATGGAACATATCACTGAGGGGGTCCGGGTCTATGTAGACGGCATTATCGTATGGGGTTCCACACAATGACAGATTGATCAAAGTCTTACAAAGCATCAGGTGGAATGGGCTGAGGCTCAATAAGGCCCCAAATGCCAGTTTGAAGTACAGGAGATTACATTCCTGGGCGACAAGCTTTCTGTCACGGAATAGAGCCAGATGAAACCACGGATAAAAAGGAAGACTACGAATAATGGACATAAACAACTTCAGAGGGAAGTTTGTTCCCAATCTCTCAGCCAAAACAGCGTGTCTCAGAGATATCCTACGGAAGGTGAATGATTTCACTTGGACAGAGCAGCATGGGCAGGAGTGGCTCCAACTAAAGAAACCTCTTACAACCATACTCATGCTGACATTTTTGGATCCAACAATGAACACCAAAATATCTACTGACATTAAAAATGTTACAGGTGCAGTATTGCTGCAACAAGAAAATGGAAACAACTGGAAACCTGTGGCATACACTTCATGGTCAATGTCCGAGTCTGAGTGCAGATATGCATGCATTTCAAATGCATCCGTACATTCGCAAGTTCTGTCAAGCTACAGTAGGGTGAACCTGGCTTGTAGACCTGTTAGAAAGTTATAGGGGGGGCAGCACAGTAGCGTAGTTCGATCCTGACCCTGGGTCACTGTCTGTGTGGATGTTGCATATTCTCCCCGTGTCTTCATGGGTTTCACCCCCACAACCCAAAGATATGCAGGATAGGTGGATTGGCCTTGCTAAATTGCCCCTCATTTGGAAAAAGAAAACAGTTGGGTACTCTAAATTTAGGAAAACAAAAGTAGGTTTGTGACCTACTTACGCGAGAGTCATTTGGTCACGCCCATTTTGGGCGAAGTTCTGATTCCGAAGCCAAGTGGACTTGCGTGAATCCTGGAAAGCGTGGATGCGACAGGGCTCTCTGGGGATTCTTTGACTGCATTGTGCTCTCGCTTGAATGCAATGAGGCCAGAGAATCGCGCCCATTGTCTTATCTATAGAGTTGGTCCCTTGCAATTCAAATATAGCTGTCAGAGTTACTAGCCTCTATGGGGATTGTAACACAATGTTGCACTGCACATTATATTAAGCCATCAGCTCAGCAAAAATATTTTGAGAAGTAATGATGGGATAAGTAGCATGCTATCCAAAAGCCTAGATTATTTAAACAGGCCTTGTTTTACCAGCATGCAAGATTATCACTTGGCTGAATTATTTTCTTATCTGTATCCTTGCTTCATTTCAATTCCCGCTTCAGGTGACTGTCTGTGTGGAGTTTTCACTTTCTCCCTGTGTCTGCGTGGGTTTCGTCCAGGCACTCCGGTTTCCTCCCACAGTCCAAAGATGTGCAGATTAGGTGGATTGACTAAATTGCCCCTTCGTGTCCAAAAGGTTAGGTGGGGTTACTTGGTTACAGGGATAGGGTGGAGGCGTGGGCTTACGTAGGGTGCTCTTTCCAGGGGCCGGTGCAAACTCGATGGGCTGAAGAGCCTCCTTCTGTACTAAAAATTCTATGATTCTATGTCCATTTGATTTTGACTGGGCAATGCTATGGGAGACTGACCAGTAATACGATTAAAAGTGCATGTATGCACTTCCTGGGCTGGATCACTTGACTTCCCAGTATTACATTTTTGTCACTTGCTATTTTTATACAAGCATATACTTGTTAAAGGCACAAAATACAATAGATGCTCATTTAAAAACACTTGGATTACAATACCCTTTCGGCATGTATTTGTGTAAAAATAGCATGTTGATAGTTGGCGCCTCAAAGCATGAAATACAAAAGAAATCCAAAATTACCATCGGAGCCCAGAGAAGGTTAAAAATTGTCATTATCATATCATCCTTTATGTATTAGAGACCAAATATAGCTTCTGATTAACATGTTAATAAATAATTGCAAATCACAAAAATAAGAATTTCCCACAACTGTTTTCATTCAATAAGCAGTTCAGGACAAAACAAGAGATTGCAGTAAAAACAGAGATCTGTGCAATGAATTTCCTGTTTATTAAATGTGGGTAGCATTTAGCAGGTAATTGCCAAATTTTCTGCTGTAGCTTTAGCTGGAGATTAGGGCAAATCCCAGTGAGACAGTGTAAATCCCTTTCTTTTCGCACATAATTTTCTTTAACATTGAGCAATGTCATATTTTCGATGTCTAATTACATTGGTATCATCAGTCCACTATAATAATCTGAACTTTCCAACATCGACACTTGCAAAAATGTACAACATTGTTTTTTGATTCTGGCATATTGAAATGGAAATTAGACTGGCAAGGTAAACACTCGGCCTAATTATGGGTACTTCAAAAATAAATTCAAATTTATGCACCCATGTACCCTGAAACCTCTGAAGAGAGGAAATGTGGCAGCTGTATGTAGTGGTCATCCAATATTTTGCTTCCCAGTTTTAAATAGATGCCATCAAAGAATGGGAAAAAGAAAATTAGGAAGCTTTGTGTGTGATCTCATTTACAGATACACATTTTTCAGTTGTTATGGCAAATGGAACAGGCGCTTGGGAACTAGAAAACTCTAATTGGAATAATATGGACTGCATTTCAGTACGAGAGCTTCAAATTTTAAATTTATGTTGTTTCCTTATGAAAACATTTTTAATGGCCTTTTCCCCAAATTTATAATGTTTACTTGGAAACTGAAATAGTGAACATTGGACTGGACTCCTCCCCCCACCAACGCCCCGCAGTCTCACTTGGAGAAACATAGTTAGCCAGCAAAGATTTTTTTAAAGAG
Organism: Scyliorhinus canicula; assembly: GCF_902713615.1. Classification (NCBI taxonomy): domain Eukaryota; kingdom Metazoa; phylum Chordata; class Chondrichthyes; order Carcharhiniformes; family Scyliorhinidae; genus Scyliorhinus; species Scyliorhinus canicula. The sequence goes on from NC_052152.1 coordinate 70,354,481, forward strand.
CACATCTTGTCTGATTAAACTTGATTGCATCCTTTGATGAAGTAACAGGGAGTATTGTTGAAGGGAGAGGCTATATTGAAAGACATTGGATAAAGTATCCCACAACAGATTTGTTCTTTAAACAAAAGCACATGATATGAAAGGTACAGCGGACATAATTGGCTAATGAAGCAGAGAGTAGTGGTGATCACTTTTTTTCCCCTTTCTGGAGAGATGTGTGGGGCTCAACAGAGATCGGTATTAGGCCTATTGTTATAAATGACTCTTAGGTACAGGGAGTACAGTTTGGAAGTTCATGGACGGTATAGAACCTACCATCATGGTGAAGTAAACTCGCCATAGGTGACCACAGGCTGCTTTCCCCTTTGAGAGGGAGAACTGACTGGTGGTGATTTAACCTGAGGATCACCACACCTCAGGCGAGGAGAGGGGCAAAGTTGAGAAGTCATGAATAACCTTAGCCAATACCAGAATTGAACCGTGCTGTTGGGCTCGTTCTGCATCACGAACCAGCTGTCCAGCCAACTGAGATAAATCAACTCCCATCATAGTTTCATCATAATAATTGGTGCAAAGGATAGCAGTCTGCTGAAAGACATTGACTCGTAAAATGGGCACATGGAAATGCAATTTAATGGTAAATGCAATTTAATGTGGATAAGTGTGAAGTGATTCACTTTGGGGAAAGAATGAGAGGCGGTATGATCTAAATACAATTTTGAGGTTATTGCTTATTGCAAGAGCATAGGGTTTTGTGGGGACATACTCACAAATCCTTGAAGGTGGCAGAGCAAGTTGAAAAGTTGGTAAAGAATGCTTATGGGATATTTAGTTTTGTAAATTTGGACACTGGATACAAAATCAAGGATGTCATGCAAAATCTTTATAAATTACCGATTAAGCATCAGTTGCAGTTTAACAATTGTACCACAACAATTCTGGGCAAAAACACTTATGGAGGCTAACAGCTTGGAGAGAGGACAGAGGACCTTAAGCAGATGAAAGTGAGGATGAAGAATAAAAACAGAAAATGCTGGAAATCCTCAGCTGGTAAAATCTGTGGACAAAGAAACACAGGGCAAGATTCTCTGGAAAAATTTCCAAGTGTAGTAGCGAGCGGGAATTGCCGCAAGCTTCCTGGCGTTCGGCCCAGTGAAACCAACAACGTAATTCAATATTAATTAGCCCACTTAATGTGGCCTCACGGGCTTCACGCCGCGAATAATGCCTGGCCAGATGATCATCGCCAGGACCGCACTCGTCAACCTCCCGCTAATAAGGTCGAGCAGCATTTAAACTGCACTTGCTCAGCCTACCCCAGCCAGCTTTGAATAATGGCGCCAAGGAGACCAGCCCCATGATTTCGGGACACTAATCTGAAAGTGCCCCTGGACGCAGTGTCAACCAGGAGGGATGTCCTGTTCCCCTGAGGATCCCGGAGGGTGAGCCTCATGGCAGCCAGTGCTACCTGGGATGAGGTGGTGGCAGACGTTAGTTCCAACAGTATGACCAAGATAACTGGCCAGCAGTACGGGCAGCATGGTAGCACAAGTGGATAGCACTGTGGCTTCACAGCGCCAGGGTCCCAGGTTCAATTTCCGCTGGGTCACTTTCTGTGCGGAGTCTGTGCGTTCTCCGGTGTCTGCGTGGGTTTCATCCGGGTGCTCCGGTTTCCTCCCACAGTCCAAAGACGTGCAGGTTAGGTGGATTGGCCATGATAAATTGCCCTTAGTGACCAAAACAAAAAGGTTAGGAGGGGTTATTGGGTTACGGGGATAGGGTGGAAGTGAGGGCTTAAGTGGGTCGGTGCAGACTCGATGGGTTGAATGGCCTCCTTCTGCACTGTATGTTCTATGTTCAGTACAGGAAGAAGGTCAACGACCTACACCGGGCAGCACGAGTGAGTAGACACTAATTCCCCTCACCATCACCCGCCCCCCAAAGGGAGCATCTACCCCCCAATTCTCCAAGTGACCCCCAGCCCTCCCTCCCTCCCTCCCAACCCCACCATCAGAGCCCCTTCACAATCCCATCACTGAACCAAGTCTGTGGCCCATGATGCCCTCTCTCTGTCTCCTCAGGAAAAAAAAAGCTCTCCCACAATCGACAGGAGGGGCCACAGATTGGCAGAGGGGTGCCGGACATGGAATCCTCACCTCCTTCGAGGAGCGGGCCCTGGAGGTGACTGGTATGGCCGAGGATAGATCAGTCACCCACACGGAGGCTGGCAGACATTGCAGAGGTGAGGTGGATTGGCCATGGGCTCCACACAGGGTCCTGGCAAACATGAGTGGTGATTGCCTTACTGACTGACCTATCCCTCCCACTGACCACATGTCCCTTCTCCTGCAGGTCCTCCAGCCGATGGAGCCGGCCATCCCGGGTGGCTCCCTCTCCTAACACCAAGGAGAACTACTCAGAGAGGAGGTCTGAGGATGCCACCGTGGTCATGGCATAGTTGCAATCCCCAACCTCCACCAGCGCAGATATACACCCCTCTGTGGGAAATGTTAGTGGTCATGCTTCTGGGGCACAATCTGGTGAGCACCACAGCACTGCTGATTACTTCAGGTGGAGGCAGGAACCCCCAGGCGAGACAGCATTCAGGAGGTCTGCTGGATCCCAGGACCCAGCTGGGTCCCAGCCTGAGGCTGAACCTCTGGTTCAGGGTTACCCAGGGCTGATGGAGATGATAGAGAGCAGATGTTCAGAGGGAGATGTCAGCATCACTCCAGCAGATCCATAGCTGCTTGGAGGAATCCCAGAGGCTATGGGCACAGGTGATGGCACCGGCACTGAGTGACACCGAGTACAACACTGCTAGGGTGGCGCCCGCAGAAAAAAGCCTGGTTCACGACGTCAGCATCGTGAGTGAAGGTATCCAAGGTGTTGTGCAGTCAGTGACGGCCATGGCTGAGGGTCTCGGCAGAATGTCCGACTCGGTAGGGGATGTCATCAAGTACCAGGCTGACCATGGTGAGGTTCTGAGGGACATTTCCGCTTTCAGATGGACATGGCTGAGGCGCTGCGGAGCTGGTCCCAGTCGCAGGTGGTCATGGCTGAGGCACTGCAGAGCATGACCTGGTCACTGGGGGATGTGTTCCAGTCACTGAGGGCGGCGACACCATGTGCAGGCCATGGAGAACCGCCAGAGCTGGCAGAACCAGATGATGCAGGGGCAGCCGGGGCTCGAACAAGCTGCCCCTCCATCACAGGTGAACCCCAGGGTCCTATGGGCACCGTGCGGGAGGAGGGGGCGTTGGGTGCCAGGCTAGACCAATCACATGGAGTGACGACAGTGACCAACAGCTCCCCCGAGTTCCAACCCTCTGATGAGTCTGCATCTCACAAGTCAGCACACGGGACAGGATGGCACGGTTGTGCATGATAGGGTGGACTCTGAGAGATAGTTTCCATGGGTTGAAGAGTCAAAAACAAGGGAATGGGGGGCCAATTATTTAGGATTGGGATGATTTCACTCAAAAAATTATAAAGCTTGGAATTCTCTGCATCAAAGCATTGCGGATTTTCCACCTTTGAATACTTTTAAGGCTGGGATAGACAGATATTTTGGTCTCTAGGGAATCAAGGAATATAAGGAGCTGGCAGGCAAGTGTAATTGATGCCAAAGGTCAACCATAATTGCACTAAATCTTAGAGCAGGCTCATTGGGTCAGATGATCTACTCCTGCTTCTATTTCTTTTGATCTTGTGCAAATGGTAAAAATGAATAATTTAATAATTTTCACACAGTTATCACCAACATTTGAGAATGGATCTTCCAGTAACCTGACCTCTGGTGAAATGGGGGGGAAAAACAGGTGCAACAAGCACTATTTCCTTAGAACATGTAATGGTTGAGGTAATGAAACCATTGCATATTTCAAAGGAAAAATTGGATAAATAATTCAGTGAAGGAAGAACATAGCTGTGAGGAAAGTAATACGTCAGTGATTCATTTTGATTTGTGGTAGCAGTCAGTATAGATACATTCGACCAAATGATTTATTTCTGTGCACAGACTGCTGTGGCTCCACAAAAAAAATAATTTTAATGAAGAAAAAAATGAAAATCTGCTTTAAGCAGTAAAATGTTTTACAATGATTGAGGAGGACATGTTGATTATCCACATGATAATGTGCATTTTCTTTCCCCTTTTTCATTTCTCAGCAGTCCGACCAACAGCCCTGGCATCAAAGAGCAACAACACCCCTTTCCAATTCCAAGTCAATCAAAGAATGTGCTCGTGATTTTCTTGTCCTGCCTGTGGATAGCGATGAATCTCTTTTTTATGGATCCTTCTGCAGGGTCGGGGTGGGATAGGGATCCAGAACCAGCCATGACTGGAAATGCATGATGTAATGGTTCAACAAGTCAGTGTAGCATACATCACGATCAATTCACCTGAAATCAAACAAACTATTTTCTCCAAAGATTGTAGAGACATATGGAGAGCTGTGTTGTTCCAATTTTTTTCCTGACATTTTCATCGATTGCAGCAGAACAATTCTAAAGCCCTGATTTTCATGCATTCGTGAAGGTTCTGCGAACAATCCAAAATGATGGGCGGGACCCAGATGTGAAAGCTCAGTCCCCATTTCCAAAAAATCCAATTTTCCAGTAGGGGAAAGGGGGCAGGCATGATTCACACATGTGGGTAATTTAGACTCAGTGGGGTCTGTGGTGAGAACAAACAGATGGAATTTCCGTTGCTTCAAGAATTCAGCTTGGACACAAAGGATCTTGAAGAGTGGATAAGATCTGTTTAACTAGCCTGATCTGTAGGTTTATAAATCCCCTGCCCTTTAAATTTTAAAAATATTTTGCTCCAGCTATCAGTGAGAGTGATGCAAATAAATGGTTGGCCAGACACCTGGTGAGCTGCGTTTGATATTGTTTGAATACAAGCATATCGGCTGATATATGAGATTACTTCATATTTAAAAGCTTTGAAATTTATTTCAAGAATGAGTTTTAAAATGATAGTGAAGGCCGCATTAGGTTTTTTAGAATTGTATCTGCCCATGGCAGATACTGAGTGAGTCGGCATGGAAGTTATTCAGGCCAAGCGAGTGGCTGGAGGCATGAGGGGTGACTCTCCATGGAAAATGCTGCTATACGAGCACCTTTGTAATTGAAGATATGAGGGGCTGGATTCTCCGATTCTGCAGCTATGTCAGCAGGATCCGTCTGGTTTTACGACCAGAAAGTCGGTGCCGCCCCCGCACCAATCTTCCGCTCGTTGAGGGGCTAACAGCCGTGCAGCGTAAAGCCCCTGACTTTATCTGCGGATACAGCCACAGAATAGCTGGGTCCATGGCCGCACATGCACATGGCGGCTGCCACGCATGGACCCGGTCTGCCAAAAACTGCCCCCCCCAGAACCCACTCACCCCCGGACCAACCCCCATCAGTCCCCCCAGCCCCAGCCAGTTTAATTTAGGGGGCGGCACATTGGCGCAGTGGTTGGCAATACTGTCTCACGGCGCCGAAGACCCAGGTTCGAACCCTGCTGCAGGTCATGGTCCGTGTCGCCTCTGCATATTCTCCCCATGTCTGCGTGGGTTTCATCCCGCAATCAAAGACGTGCAGGGTAGGTGGACTGGCCAAGCTAAATTGACCCTTAATTGGAAAGAAAAAGAATTGGGTACTCTAAATTTACTTTTAAAACATTATTTTAATGTAGTTTTGAAAGATTTTCTTGGGATACTTGGGATGCCAGTGGCAACAATGCTTTTAATGGTCACGATTTAATGGAAAGTTTCTCAGTGTGGGAGCGAGCGGGAACTGCCGTGTGTTTCCAATACTCAGCCCAGCGAGGCCGTCACTGCTATAAACCATTAATTGGTACACTTAATGAGGCCCCACAGGCTTCACGTCACAAATGATGGTGCTGCCGAATGATTCACCAGGACAGTCCCCGCCAGCCAACTGCTAACAAGGGAGAGCGGCACTTAAACCACTCCTGCACAGCCAACTACACTCAGCTCACAGCCATGCCTCCGAGAAGACCAGCCCCATGATTCAGGGATGCCGATCTGGTCAGATTATTGGACGCTGTCAAAGCCAGATGGGTTGTCTCGAGGGTCTCGGAGGGTCAGCCACAGGGCAGCCAGTGCCGCCTGAGAGGAAGTGGCTGCGGCAGTCAGCTCAGGGAGCATGATCTGAACGACTGGCACCCAGTCCCCTCAGAAGATTAATTACCTCCACCAGGCTGTATGGGTGGGTTGACACCAAACACCCCACCCCCAGCTCTCCCCCCCCCCCCCCCCCCCCCCCCAACTCTCCTCCCCCCACCATGAGAATTCACCTGGAGCCGTCCCTGCTCAGCACAATTCTGTGCCCCGGCCCACCCTGCCCAGAAGTGCCACCTCCAGTGCCCACAGCATCCCCCCCATAACCCCATCCCCCCCCACCCCTGCTCCTCAATCCCTCCCCCATTGTCCCCATCCCCCTTATACTCCCCATCCCCCCCATATGGCACATCTCTTCCCTCTCCGCTGAAACCCACCCCTCCACAAGACCCCACCCACATCCACGCTGAATCATGCATATGGCTTACAATGCTGCCTTTGTGTCCCTGAAGGGGAAGTTGGCTCACAACAGTCGGGAGAGGGCCCAGCATGGTGGTGAGATACTGGATGTCACAGTCCTCACCCACTACAAGGAATGGACCCTCGAGTTTGCGGAGGTGGCCGAAGACAGATCTGTCTCTAATGAATCATAACCCTCACCCCCAACCCCCTCCGACCTCGGCAAACCACATACAGGTAACGGGTGAGATCGATCCCTCAGCAGACATAGCAGGTACTGAATGAGGAGCACTGGCACTCAGCTCTCAGTGGGTTATCATTACCTCCCTGCCCTCGACAGTGAGACAGTGATCCGTGGACAGTGCCGTGGACTGTGGACTGTGCCGACACAGTCCCATCATCCTGGAGTGATGTTGCACAAACCTTGGGAGAAAGGAAAATGGTGGGGGATAGGGAGGAAGAATGAATGGGGTGGGAATGGTGGGGGGGGGGGGGGGGGGGGGGTGAAGGCTGAGGGTTTGTGAAGGAGGATGGGAAGGGGAGGTTGGGGAGAGGGATAATGACGGACGAGGCCGCGTCCTATATGAAGCAAGAGAAGATGAGGGACTCCCTGGCCCTCCAAACCTGGGCCATCGCGGGCTTTCCCCTCTGGTTCCCTCCCTGGCCTGTTGGGCGGCAGGGCCTGCAGGGTGTGAGGCAGGGCCCTGCACATGGGCTGCCGCCTCGAGCCTCTGTCGATGCTGCTGCCGCTGCTACTGCCTTCTCTGGTGTCTGGCTTGCCCGCAACACCACTAGGGGAGCTTCCAAGGGGTCCAAGATATTGTCCATACCATTTAATAGCTGTAACAAATTGGGGAAGGGTGTAAGACTGACAACCAGCGGTGTCTTCCATCCCGGGACCCTCCAGTTCCCCCATTGCTCCAACCCCCACCTCGGCATGCCCTGCTCACGCACTCCTGGCTGCAGCGGGAGTCCCTGCTCACCAGATCCTAAACTCTGTTCCCCAGCCACCCACACGTAATGTTACTTGGACCGCGTGGTTGGTCGGCTGGGGTAGGCAGGCTGGGGCTGGAGTTTCCCCCTCCAGGCACTGAGACATCCATTTTCTCCCCTGAGCCTGGCCCATGCTCCACAAGCACCACGCCCATTCCACCCCCCCCCCCCCCCCCCCCCCCCCCGGGACCTAGGATGGCCCTCTGGGAGGCTCCCCCTACCCTCGCTGATCACTGGAGCAGCAACCCCAGTGCCCTTGGGCTCTATGCCTGGGAGCAAAGGTGGCTACTCACCTCCTCAGGTCCCCACAACAGCTCTTTCACCAGCTTCACATTTTTAAAAAAGAGTACCAATCGGCACCCGCGTGACCATTTGTTGAGGAGACCGTTAGATCATGGACTGGCCATTTGATAGGGGGTCACTCCCATTAATTGTATGGGGATTGGACTTTAGAGGGGATTATTGGCTTCTTGCCATGCTAAGGTGGGATCCTGATTTTGCCAACGCAAACGCTGCGGTTTTATCGCAAACAGATGGGCGCCCGGCGTGGTTCATGATTTTGGCCTCTCCCGCTATTTAACGACCATTAAATTGCACACAATACCTTTTAATTAAGGCTTAAAACATGACAGTACAACAGAGTTGAAGTCTCAGAAAGTGGAGATGAGCCTATTAACTAGCCTGTCTCAGCACTTGGTGGCCTCTGAAGCTGCCTATGTTCCACCTTTGGGGATGGCAGACCCAAAGTTTGGGGATGACGGACCCAACTCCATCTCACACCCATCCCCATGCCCCTTTCCGGCACCTGAGTGATGCTTGCACCATTCAGTGTCAGCACGGTTTTATGAATGGCAAATAATGTTTAAATAATTTGCTAGAGTTCTTTGAAGATGTAACAAGCCAAGTGGGGGTCCTGTAGATGTAGTAGATTTGGACTTCCAGAAGGGATTTGATAAGGTGCCATACAAAGGGTTAATACATTCATTAATATCACATGAGATTAGGGGTGATTGATCATAGAATCCCGACAGTGCAGAAGGAGGCTATTTGGCCTATGGAGTCTGCGCCGGCCTTTCGAAAGCGTACTCTACCCATGTCCAATCACTCGTTGACCCCTATCCCTCTAACTGAACCTGCACATCCCTGGACACTAAGGGGCAATTTATCATAGCCAATCCACCTAACTCACACATCTTTGGACTGTGGGAGGAAACCGGAGCTCCCGGAGAAAATCCACGCAGACATAAGGAGTACATACAAACTTCACATAGTCAGTCATCCAAGGCTGGAACTGAACCTGGGTCCCTGGCACTGTGAGGCAGCAGTGTTAACGACTGTGTCACTGTGCCACCCAACTATTGGATAGCTTGCATAGAAGACTGGCGAACTGATAGAAGTCAGAGAGTCGGGATAAATGGGTCTTTTTCTGATGAAATGAAATGAAATGAAAATCGCTTATTGTCACGAGTAGGCTTCAATGAAGTTACTGTGAAAAGCCCCTAGTCGCCACATTCCGGCGCCTGTCCGGGGAGGCTGGTGCGGGAATTGAACCGTGCTGCTGGCCTGCTTGGTTTGCTTTAAAAGCCAGCGATTTAGCTCAGTGAGCTAAACCAGCCCATTGGCATGATGTAACTAGTGTGTGCCACAGGGTTCAGTCCTCAGGCCCCAAATGTTTACAATATATATTAATAACTTCGACGCAAGGACAGAAGGTACTATAGCCAAATTTGCAGATGACACTAGGATAAGTGGGATAGTGAGTTGCAATGAGGAAATCAGAAATTTACAAATGGATCTAGATAGATTCGGTGAGTGGACGAAGATTTGGCAGATGGAGTTTAACGTGGATAAGTGTGAGGTTATCCATTTTGGTTGGAAAAATAGGAATGCAACTTATTACCTAAATGGAGAGAAACCTCACAGTGCTTTGGTGCAGAGGGATCTGGGTGTCCTCCTGCGTGAATTGGAGAAAACTAGTATGCAGGTACAGAAGGTAATATAGCAAATTGAATTTTGGCATTTATAGCTAAGGGATTAGAGTATAAAAGTAGGGAAGTATTGCTGCAACTGCACAAGTCATTGTTGAGGCTGTACCTGCAGTATTATGTGCAGTTGTGGTCCCCTTATTTGAGGAGTGATGTAGTAGCATTAGAAGCAGTTCAGAGGAGGTTCACTTGACTGATTCGAGAGGAGAGGGGATTGTCTTATGAAGGGAGATTGAGCAGTTTTGGCCTACATTCTCTAGTTGAGAAGAATGGGAACTAATTCTTTTAACTCTGTTTGAAAATCTAATATGCACTGAGGCTTTATTCATAAATTACAACACAAGAGAATGCTTTAATATGTTGCAATATTCAGTGCTTGCTTCTCAATCAGATCATTTTTTATTTTTCCAGGGGACATAAACGCACTGAAACATAAGTTTGAATATGGCTTGTTTCATTAATCTCTTTTGGCACATACAAACTCATTAACTGCCCGAAAAATACAACACATACAAAATTTAAATAATTGTCACCCGAAGACTTGGAAATCCGTCATAATTGTATATGTGCTTACTTTTTGTTGTCAAAAAAGGGTGAATGCAATTTTGCTTTTATATTCCACAGCCTCAGGTGGTTCAGTACTCGCAAAGGATCCCTTATCCCAGATCACATCCTTAAAAATCTGTTTCGACATTTATAAATATTTATGTATCATAGTGAAGGAAAACTATTTCCTTACAAGAACATGGGCCTTTGAGGGTGTTTTTGAAAATCAAGCACAACATGAATTAAATGATCAGAACTGCTATATTGCAGAAGTTCTCAACTTTCAGGCTGCAGGTGCTCAGTGCATCACAAATGACTTTGTGGATGGCAGCATTTCATTTGAGGCCGAGAAAAAAAACATTCAAGGTTCTGAGCAGATTCAATCTCAACTTCTATCTGGTTCTTAACTGCTGGAAAGTGGGACTACAGTGAAATATAACCAACTGAATTTGTGTTACTAATTTTCAGTGCTAGGATTTGCTGAGCCGAAGATCACCGGAAATAGAGGGGAGCCTGATGCCGAAAAGGAGTGAGAAAATTATGGTATTTCCCTTTTGTATTCTTCCATTGCTGGTGAGGCCATAATGTATTGCCCTTGAGAAGTTGGTGGTGAATCAGCCTCTTGAACCGCTGCAGTCCATGTGGTGTAACTACACCCATCGTGCTGTTTGAGAGGGAGTTCCAGCATTTTGACCCAGTGACGGTGAAGGAACGGCAATAAAATTCCAAGTCAGGGTGGTGTGCGGTTTCAAGGGGATCTTGCAGGTGGTGGTGTTCCCTTGCATCTGCTGCCCTTGTCCTTCTAGATGGGACAGTGCAATTTGTAAATGGGACACACTGCTGCTAATGTCCATCAGTGGTGGAGGGAATGAATGTTTAAGGTTATGTGATGGATGGGTTGTCAATCAAGTTGGCTACATTTTCCTAGATGGTGTCAAACTTCCTGAGTGTTGTTCTGATTTGTACTCATCCAAGCAAATGGAGAGTATTATATTACAGTTCTGACTTGAGCCTTGTTGAGGGTTAACAGGCTTTAGGAGTCAGGCAGTAAGTTACTCGCTACAGTACTCCGAGCCTTTTTGTCAAGAACATAGCGTGAGATTCTCCGCAAATGCGGAGAATCGTGAAGGCTGCCGTGGTTCTCCCCCCCCCCCCCCCGGGCAGGGCTAGGAGCGCGGCCCCGTACGTCACGGCGGCGCCGACTTGACGACGGTCGTCAAGGCCGCATTATTTGGTGCGCATGCGCAGTTGGCGTCTTTTCCCTCAGCCGCCCCGCAAGACGTGGCGACTTGATCTTGCGGGGCGGCGGAGGGAAAAGAGTGCGTCCGTTCCGGACGTACGGCCCGCAATCGGTGCCCACCCTTGGCACAGCCGTGGTACTGCCGTGCCAATCGGGCCCCCAGATGCCCCAAACGGGCATCTGGCGCCCGTTTCACGATGGCAGCGAGCAGGTGTGTTTGCTGCCGTGTTGAAACGGGCCTGAAGGCCCGGCCGCTTGGCCCATTGGCCTCGGAGAGTCGCCGCTCGCCGTAAAAAACGGCAAGTGGCGATTCGTGGCGTGGGGAGGGGAGAATAGCGGGAGGGTGTGAAACATGTCTGGAGGCCCTCCCGCTATTCTCCCACACGGCGTGGGGGGCGGAGAATCGTGCCCAAAACATTCCACAGCAATCTGGGAAAGTGTATTCCAAAGATTCACGACCATCTCAGCGAATAAATTCCTCCTCATCTTAGTGCTAAATGACTTGCCCCTCATTCTGAGACTATGTTCTCTAGTTCGAGATCCTGAGAGGTCAGATGGGGCCTCAGTTGAACATATCATTTGAAAGACAGCACGGACAAGAGTGCTGTCATCAGCTGTCCCTTGAAACAAGGATGACACCTACTCATGATCACGAGTTTCAGCCATGAGTCCTCATTTGATTGAACAGGCTGATTCTCAACCCACAGATGTTTGAGCGCATGGGCAAGGTGGCCATGAGGTGGTGAGATCTGGAGTGTAGGATTTGTTCTCTTTTTTTCCTTCCCTGCTGACACTCTGTCTCATCAATAAGACACTATGGCTGGCATTCTCTTTTCCTGCTGGCAGCACACCCACACCTGTAAACCTGTGGGTTTCCTGGCAGCTTTCGGTTGCTTCTGTATATTACTGGATCTACTAATATGTATCATTACTAGTTGCGGTTGATGCAGATGATCTGATTGTGTGATCCTGAAGACACCACGAGTCTTCAACTTAAAGTAAACTAATTTATTAAGTAACCATCAAATATATTTGAGTTTGACACTCTACAGAACTATCACTAGAAATCAAGCAATAAGTCTTACAACACCAGGTTAAAGTCCAACAGGTTTGTTTCCTATTACTAGCTTTCGGAGCACTGCTCCTTCCTCAGGTGAATGAAGATGTAGGTTCCAGAAACATATACATAGACAAAGTCAAAGATGCAAGACAATACTTTGAATGCGGGTAATTAAGTCTTTACAGATCCAGAGAGAGCGGTACTCCCAAGTTAAAGAGGTGTGCATTGTCTATGACAGGACAGTTGGTAGGATTTTGTAAGACCAGGCCAGGTGGTAGGGGGTGAATGTACTGTGACATGTATCCAAGGTCCAGGTTGAGGGTGTACTCAAGTGTGTAGAATTTGGCAATAAGTTTCTGATCGGCGATTCTGCATCGTCGCGCATCCTGAAGGCTGCCTTGGAGAACACTTACCTGAAGATCAGAGGCTGAATGCCCATGACTGCTGATCTAGCACGTCTTGCAGAGATTGCCATGGCAGGGTTGTCTTCTGTCTTATGTTGTCAACCTCAAACAAACCATTACTTGCAGCAAACTACCCAGCCTTCAGAACAGTGACCACATAACCCTGTCATGGCAATCTCTGCAAGACGTGCCGGATCATCAACAAGGGTACCATCATGACATGTGATAACACCACCCACCAGGTACGCGGTACATATTCGTGCGACTCGGCCAACGTTGTCCACCTCATACGCTACAGGAAAGGATGTCCTGAAGCGTGGTACATTAGCGAAACCATGCAGGCGCTGCAACAACGGATGAATGGACATCGCGCGACAATCGGCAGGCAGAAATGTTCCCTTCCAGTCGGGGAACACTTCAGCAGTCAAGGGCATTTAGCCTCTGATCTTCTGATTCAAAACTACAAGTACTAACTATGCTGAGATCTATCGAACATACATTACTGCTTACTAATCACTCCTGGGTTGAAAGAGACCAAGATCCCCTGGGAGCTGATACTTATAGTGGGATTTAGTGGTCGTGTTACAGTTAGATGTTGTAATTAACCCTTTAGTTATATACATGCATACATATCATTGCAGCTTCAATGGGAAATTCCATTGACAAGCGGCGGGGAGAATCCTCCTGACAGCGAATGGCATGCTGCCGAGAAACATGCACTGGTGGACCAACGAATACTGTCCTGTAACTCAAATTGTGATGCAGCTTGATGAAAAAGTTGTTGCCGTTTTGAATGGCTGGGAGTAAACTCCTCCCATTCTTTACTGTCAATCCTTATCTGCATCAAGCAGAGCCTCATTGTGTCTTTGAAACATTTTATTTGTCCTCCCCCAGAAATGTTGGTTATCTGAGAGTTTGGAAAACAAGACCTGGTAGGGGAGAAGCTTTTCGGCCACTTGGGCACTGTTCAGTCCATCAAAGTTGGTTTTCCAGGAATTTTGCCTGAATGCTTGTAGATTTGGCTTCAAGAAAGACACTGCTGGTGGAATTTTTCTTGCGCTCTTATGTGTCCTCTGATGCAGTCTAAGTCTCGGTGTAGTTTTGAAGTGTGTGACAAAACCGCTCTGCACTCCAGTACTTTTGTTGACCGAAATAGTTTTTGTCGTCAAACACTTGCTGCTGTGGTTTGCAGAAACCTGATCTGGTTTGAAATTTCTTCATCAATGTTGGCCTATTAAGAGAGGTCATTAAGATATGGAGAGTGTTCAACCTTTTCCAGACTCTCTCCTTCAACATTTATGGGAGGTGGAATATTTTGCTGTGTGGATGTGGATTGATAATATAATTTCTCTTTACCCTGATCATTTTTATTTCCATAATGTCTTGCTTTTCTGTTTTAACAGAATACATGTCTCCTGAACTACAGTGAATCATTTTGAAAAGTATTTCCCAATTCTCAGCTACCTTCTTGTTTGTTATTTGTTTTTCAATTTGTCTTCCCCAGTTCTATCCGCATCCTATCATAATCAAATATATTTTTCCAATTCATAGGAAGGTGGTCCATCACCATCCTCTGAAGGGTAATTAGAAATATATAACAAATAACATATAAGAAATGCTGCAAATGCCTGGAATCCCCATAACTCAAGAATACAGTTTTAATAGCTCTCAAAAAACTGTTTAAACAAACCAGAGAAGATATACCTGACTCAAATTTGTATCAAGTTGCAAAATGGGCAAACAGATCCTCTGATCCATTTGTGACAGAATTTTTACTGATCTTGCTAAGTTATGGTAGATGAACCCCCAGTGAGCTTACAACAACGATGAAGACACATCCTTTATCTTTATTGTAATCTTTTGTTTGCTTTTGTTTTCAAAGAAAAGCTAATATAACTAAATTCTAAATTAAATCCCCCTAAAGTCTTGAGAGAAGACAGAGGGATTTGAAGTACATAAAATACTCATCATTAACTTGTATTAATTCCCTCCCTTTCAAAATGAATGAAATGAAAATGAAAATCCCTTATTGTCACGAGTAGACTTCAATGAAGTTACTGTGAAAAGCCCCTAGTCGCCACATTCCGGCGCCTGTCCGGGGAGGCTGGTACGGGAATCGAACCGTGCTGCTGGCCTGCTTGGTCTGCTTTAAAAGCCAGTGATTTAGCCCAGTGAGCTAAACAAGAGACTTGAATTAGTATATTTGGAACTATTTTTAAATAAATGAGTTGGTACTGAATATTGTTATTGTCTTTGCAACTGACTTGACATATTTAATAAAAATATATCTCTATGCAGGAAAGCACACTGCAGTAATTAGTCTCAACTTCATTTGATCTTAATGTCAACCCTGCAGTGAAAGGATTTTTCATTCACAGTCCATTCTCATGTGGAGACAGCAGAATAATCAATCCCTGAGGTTGCAAATAATGTTGTCAGACATTCACATGCACACACAAGCTTCACAAATATCTCTTCTGATATTCCTTGCTCTTCATGGCGTCCTCGGACCTCATCATGAGCAAATGAATTACATAGTCTGTATTAAGACCATTAGAGAAGATGATGTACAACTAAGGGAAGCATAACTATCTGGGCTCAAATGCACAGCAATAGAGTGAAAGTTTTCCCACTGTTCATTCATTTTGATTACTGAGAGCCCATTATCATGAGCCAGTTCTTGGCACTTATGGGGTTAAATCATTTTCACAACATTTACCCATGTCTACAGTGGAGCTATGCAAAATGGATAAACACCAAAACATCACAGGAACAGGCCCTTTGACCCTTCAAGCCTGTACTGGTCACGATACCATCCTTATCCAAAACCCTCAGCATTTCCTAGTGCCATATCCCTCCATGCCCATCCGACCCATGTATTTGTCAATATGCCTTTTGAGTGCCGTTAATGTTTCTGCTTCCGCAACCTCCCATGGCAATGCTTTACAGGCACTCACACCCTCTGGAATGTTGTCCAACTCGGTAAGGGGTCATACTGGACCTGGTATTGGGGAATAATCCCGGCCAGGTGGTTGAATTTTCAGTCGGTGATTACTTTGGGAATAGCGATCACAATTCCGTAAGTTTTAGAATACTCATGGACAAAGACGAGAGTGGTCCTAAAGGAAGAGTGCTGAATTGGGGAAAGGCCAAGTATAACAAAATTCGGCAGGAGCTAGGGAATGTGGACTGGAAACAGCTGTTTAAGGGTAAATCCACATTTGAAATGTGGCAGTCTTTTAAGGAAAGGTTGATTAGGGTGCAGGACAGACATGTCCCTGTGAAAATGATGGATAGAAATGGCAAGATTAGGGAACCATGGTTGACAGGTGGAATTGTGAGACTAGCTAAGATGAAAAAGGAAGCATACATAAGATCTAGGCGACTTAAAACTGATGAAGCTTTGGAGTAATATCGGGAAAGTAGGATAAATCTCAAACGCCCAATAAAGAGGGCTAAAAGGGGTCTTGAAATATCTTTGGCTAACAGGGATAAGGAAAATCCCAAAGCCTTTTATTCGTATATAAGGAGCAAGAGGGTAACTAGAGAAAGGATTGGGCCACTCAAAGACAAAAGAGGGAATTTATGCATGGAGTCAGAGGAAATTGGTGAGATTCTTAATGAGTACTTTGCATCGGTATTCACAAAGGAGGGGGACATGACGGATGTTGAGGCTGGAGATTGATGTTTAAATACTCTAGATCAAGTCGGCATAAGGAAGGGGGAAGTTTTTGGTATTCTAAAAGGCATTAAGGTGGACAAGTCCCCAGGTCCAGATGGGATCTATCCCAGGTTACTGAGGGAAGCGAGGGACGGAATAGCTGGGGCTTTTACAGATATCTTTGCAGCATCCTTGAGCGCGGGTGAGATCCCCGAGGACTGGAGAATTGCTAATGTTGTCCCTTTGTTTAAGAAGGGTAGCAGGGATAATCCAGGGAATTATAGACCTGTGAGCTTGATGTCAGTGGTAGGCAAACTGTTGGAGAAGATACTGAAGGATAGGATCTATTCACATTTGGAATAAAATAGACTTATCAGTAATAGGCAGCATGGTTTTGTGCAGGGAAGGTCATGTCGTACAAACCTAATAGAATTCTTTGAGGAAGTGACAAAGTTAATTGATGAGGGAAGGGCTGTAGATGTCATATACATGGACTTCAGTAAGGCGTTTGATAAAGTTTCCCATGGCAGGTTGATGGAAAAAGTGAAGTCGTATGGGGTTGAGGGTGTACTAGCTAGATGGAAAAAGAACTGTCTGGGCAACAGGAGACAGAGAGTAGTGGTGAAAGGGAGTGTCCCAAAATGGAGAAAGGTGATTAGTGGTGTTGCACATGGATCCGTGCTCGGACCACTGTTGTTTGTGATATACGTAAATGATCTGGAGGAAGGTATAGGTGGTCTGATTAGCAAGTTTGCAGATGATACTAAGATTGCTGGAGTTGCAGATAGCGAGGAGGACTGTCAGAGAATACAGCAAAAGATAGATAGATTGGAGAGTTGGGCAGAGAAATGGCAGATGGAGGTCAATCTAGGCAAATGCGAGGTGATGCATTTTGGAAGATCTAATTCAAGAGCGGACTATATGGTCAATGGAAGAATCCTGGGGAAAATTGATATACAGAGAGATCTGGAGTTCAGGTCCATTGTATCCTGAAGGTGGCAACGTAGGTCGATAGAGTGGTCAAGAAGGCATACAGCATGCTTGCCTTCATTGGATGGGATATTGAGTACAAGAGTCGGCAGGTCTTGTTACAGTTGTATATGACTTTGGTTAGGCCACATTTGGAATACTGCATGCAGTTCTGGGCGCCACATTACCAGATACTTTAGAGAGGGTGCAGAGGAGGTTCACCAGGATGTTGCCTGGTATGGAGGGTGCTGTCTATGAAGAAATGGTAAAAGACAGTTACAATGAAATGGGATGAAAACAAATGGGTTGAGGTGGGGTAGAGCTAATCATCTGAAGTTGTTCAATTCGATGTTGAGAACGTAAGGCTGTAGCATGCCTAACCGGAAGATGAGATGTTGTTCCTCCAGTTTGCGTTGAGCTTCACTGGAACATTGCAGCAGGCTAAGGATAAACATGTGGGCATGTGAGCAGGGTCTTGTGTTAAAATGACAAACAACGGGAAGGTCAGGGTCCTGACTGCACACAGACGGAAGGAACTGGAGGAACAACATCTCATCTTTCAGTTAGGCATGCTCCAGCCTTCCGGTCTCAACATTGATTTCAACAACTTCAGATGATTAGCTCTACCCCACCTCGACCCATTTGTTTTCATCCCATTTCATTTTCTCTCCCTACAGATGCTGCCAGACCTGCAGAGATTTTCCAGCATTTTCTCTTTGGTTTCAGATTCCAGCATCCATTATGCATTATACGCTGATAGTTGGAAATTCGAAAAAGAGTCAAACATTTGACATTGGTATTTCGTGCACATACTTGTTGTCTCGTGAGGAAACTATAATTCCACAGGGAGGAAAATTGTTTTTCTACCAGTAATAAATAACACAGCAGTTTACAAATTGCTAGCCAGACCTGTTTTGAGCAATCACATCCATACAGGCCTGAGGCATTAGAAACACATAGATAGGGGGCTGGATTCTCCAATTCTGGGGCTACATCCCCACACTGGTGTGGGAACGGTGGCGGCCAGGACAACTGGCACAAAACAGTCACCGATTCTCCATTTTGCTGGGAGATAACAGGACGGCAGCATAGAGCACCTGGCTCTAGCTTCCGATACGGCCAGAGAATTGCCAGGTTCGTGGTCACGCTTGCAGACGGCGGCGGCCTGCAGCATCCGCACCATGCTCAATTGCGGAGACTGCTCGCGGACCTGACCCGCAAAATAGTCCCCCCCTTCAGCTGGATCGCACGCCTCAGACCGCCTCACCACAGTGCCCCCAGCCCCCGTGGATCGGCTCTCCCCCGAATGTGGCGGCGCTGGACTGAGTCCGCAGCCTCCACGCTGAGTTCCTGACAGATGAGACCACACATGTCCCGTGCCGTCGGGAACTCGGCCGGTCGGGGGAAGAGCATCAGGGGGCGAGCCTCAGGCATGCCTGAGGCTGTCGATGTGGCGCATGGCATACTCGCAGAGTACGCCGCTTTGAAGGGGACAGAGCATCGCGAAAGCGGCGCCAATTCGGTCAGGAAATGTGATTCACCGGCCATTCGCCAAAAGTGATTTCAGCTTCGACAGGGTAACTGTGCACATGCACTTGGAAATAGCAATCAGGAAGTTGATGTGCATTTTGTCATATTTCTCCTGAAACATCACTATACCAGTACCACGTAGATAGACTCAACATTCAAATATATAGCAAGAGATTAAATTGAGATTACTGAATATAATAGATGCTCACCGAATTTGCCAGAAAAAGTTAGGACTTGTCCAACCAAACAACCTCTCTGGCACTGGAAATATTATTTTTTTTACAAGCGAGGAGCCTGACTCCTCAGCTCAGACCCACTGTTTGCGAGACAAATAATCTGTAGCACCAGCGCCAGCGCCAGCTGTGTCTGTACTGACACACGCTCATCTCATCTGATAATGTAATGTAATTTTTCTACATGTAGCACATGTCACTGTAGGAACATGTGGCTTCGGAATTGGAATGTTACAAGAAGGGCTTTTAGCTATTCCTGCAATACCATCCTTTTATATTCAGTGTCTGTACAGGTGTATTACTAGCAGGGCCCACTTGATTGGGAGAAAGATAGGTAACAATTACTTTTTTTTATTCGGAGTGTGAAAAATCAAGTTATGCTGTTTCAGTTGCCGAACAGATGTCAACTAATTCTGTATGAGTCAAGTATATTTCTGGTTAGGCTCAGCTGCTTTAATTTTTTTTAGCCATCGATGGAACTGAACACATATCACTTAACTGCTGAAACTATCTTTTAGCAACCAAATAATGAAAACATCATTATTTAAATTGGTTAGTCACCTGTGAAATATATTGGTAGAGCACGGTGTTGCAAAGATCAGAGGTCTGACAGAGAGGATACTAAAATAGTACAGCATCTGTGTTCTGATATACTGGCTGGGAGGTACCCTGGTGAACATACAGCACCAGGGTCTCAGGTTCGATTCCTGGCCTGGATTACTGTCAGTGCTGAGTCTGCATGTTCTCCCCGTGAATGCATGGGTTTCCTCTGGGTGCTCTTATTTCCTCCCACAACTCCCGAAAGACGTGCTGTTAGATAATTTGGACATACTAAATTCTCTCTCCCATGTACCTGAACAGGCGCTGGAATGTGGCGACTAGGGGCTTTTCACAGTAACTTCATTGCAGTGTTAATGTAAGCCTACTTGTGACAATAAAGATGATTATTATTATTATTAGCAGTACCTGTGGAGGCATTTAGGGCTTTAGATCATAGAGCAGTACAGGATAGTACAGGCCCTTCGATGTTCTGCCAACTATTTATCCTAATCTAAGATCAACCTAACCTACACCCCTTAAATTTACTGCTGTCCATGTGACTGTCCAAGAGTCGCTTAAATGTCCCTAATGACTCTGACTCCACCACCTCCACAGGCAGTGCATTCTATTTATCCAACACTCTCTGTGTAAAGACCGGGCACGATTCTCCGATGTCACGCCAGTTGGGAGAATAGCGGGCCGCACCGTTTTTTCACGCGATGCCGGTCCGACGCGCTCCCGCTATTCTCCCAACCGGCCAAGTTTCTGTAATCGTGTTTCGTGCGCAAAAACATGGAGACTCACCCGATGCAGCCAAAATGCCGATTCTCCGGCACCCCCGCTATTCTCCAGCCCGGATGGGCCGAAGACCCGACGTTGTGACGCCATGTCACGCCGTCGCCGTCCACACCTGCTTTTTAAAGTCACCAACCAGTCGTGCTGGCTGACGAGGATTGAGGAGGTGAGCGGACCGTCCCGGAGTCTCCGCAAACTGGGGAAGGCGTCCTCGAGAACACTGTGGCCAGTTGGGGGGGGGGGGGGGGGGGAGAAGTGGGAGGGGGGGAGAGCGAGTGATGGAGGGGGGGAGAAGGAGAAGTTGGGGGGGAGCGCGAGTGGTGGGGGGGAGAGGGAGAAGTGGGGGGGGAGTGAGCGAGTGGGGGGAGGGAGAAGTGGGAGGGGGCGAGCGAGTGGTGGGGGGGAGAGGGAGAAGTGGGGGGGGGAGAGCAAGTGCGGGGGAGAGGGAGAAGTGGGAGGGGAAGAGCGAGTGGTGGGGGGGAGAGGGAGAAGTGGGAGGGGGAGAGCGAGAGGGGGGAGAGCGAGTGGGGGGAGAGGGAGAAGTGGGAGGGGGAGAGCGAGCGGTGGGGGGGAGAAGGAGAAGTGGGGGGGGAGAAGGAGAAGTGGGAGGGGGGAGAGCAAGTAGTGGGGGGGAGAAGGAGAAGTGGAGGGGGAGAGGGAGTGAGTGGAGTGGGTCGTCCTCCCCCGGATGCAACATGTCAGCCGCCCTGCCATGGCAGGACGGTCACGAGGACACTGCCGCTGGTTGCCCTGTGGCTGATGGCCACAGCCCACTGATGCACCGGTGAGGAGGACGTGTTGTTAACTGCCCGTTGGATGCAGAAAATGACCAGGGGTTAGGCTGGCCGCGTATCAGCAGCGCGACCAGGCCACCGGGACACACAGGTATCCCGTGGCAGGCAGCTGCCGAGGTGTCAACTAACCTCCGTCTAACATGTCGTTTCTCTGCCCCCCACCACCCTTCTGTACGTGACGATAATGTATTCGAACCGAACGGCTATGTTCAGCGCAGTGGTTGGGGCCGCTGCACTGCAGTTGGACATCCAGCAGCATCCACAGCCACATCCCACAGTGGATGCATTGGCAGCTGCAGCAGCAGAGGGAATGGCCGCGGAGTGGCCCGTCGTCAAGTAGCATGGGGGGAGGGGGAGGAGAAGGAGGAGGAGGAGGAGGACGAGACATTGATGGTGGAGCCAGGGCGCCAGAGGCGACGAGCAAGGCCGAGGGTGTACCGTGGCCGCATCTCTTTACAGACAATGCCGGACATCACCTGCAGGAGGAGACTCCGGTTGAGCAGAGAGACGGTCGCACATATCTGCCAACCCGTGTCGCAACTCACCCCACGTGGAACGGGAGGAGGACACGCGATCCCGGTTGCCACTAAGGTGACGGTGGCACTTAACTTTTATGCGACCGGCTCCTTCCAGTCTCCGAGCGGGGACCTATCCGGGATCTCGCAGTCTTCGGTGCACAGGTGCATCCGGGATGTGACCGACGCCCTGTATGGCATCGCCGACCACTACATCACCTTTCCCGAGGACCGAGCAAATCAGGAAGCAAGCTCTAGGTCCTCGTCCATCATAAAACCAGCAGTGTCCTCGTCCCAGTCATATTCGAGCGCAGGCTGGATGTGGCCCAAGTGTGGTTCTCCCTTAGGTGACTCTGTTGAGTGTGTCGCCGTCCTGTGTGTGTCCTGCTCGACGGTCCCGGGTTAGGAGGATGGCACTCCTGGCTGACCTCCTGCCACCCTCTGGCATGCGACCCTGAGTGCGGTGGTCTTGGCAGATGGGCACCTGTGTGTGGCAGCAGACGGCCCTGGACGTTTGTCACTACAGCCGAGGGAACAGAATAATACGGGCTTAGTTAGACATGCTCGGCCGGGCGTAGGATGGTCCAGTGGGTAGAGTGTGAGGGGACAGAGGATGGGGGGTCCAGTGGGTAGAGTTTGAGGGGACAGAGGATGGGGGGTCCAGTGGGTAGAGTGTGAGGGGACAGAGGATGGGGAGTCCAGTTGGTAGAGTGTGAGGGGACAGAGGATGGGGGGTCCAGTGGGTAGAGCGTGAGGGGACCGAGGATGGGGGGGTCCAGTGGGTAGAGCCTGAAGGGACAGAGGATGGGGGGTCCAGTGGGTAGAGTGTGAGTGGACCGAGGATGGGGGGTCGAGTGGGTAGAGTGTGAGGGGACAGAGGATGGGGGGTCCAGTGGGTAGAGTGTGAGGGGACCGAAGATGTGGGGTCCAGTGGGTAGAGTGTGAGGGGACCGAGGATGGGCTGGGTGGGGGGGGGGGGGGGTTGTCATGCAGGGTTGTCCCACTTGGTTCGGCACCTCCAACCTCGCATTGTGCGACCTCCCGGGTGCCAGATTCCCTAGCAAGGTCCAGTGCCCTCTGCTCAAATACTGTCAGGGGGTGCAGAATGGGTGAAACCGCTCCGGTCCTGTTTCGCTCTCGGTTGTTGTGAGCAGTCTTGTCCTGCTGGGGGGAGGGGGGGGTGGGGGGGTGAGGGCATAGATTGATCATCACAATTCGGCAGGGAACATCAGTGCGTTCAGATATTGGCACAGAGTGGGGGGAAAGTTGCAGCTGCACCATGGCATCTCTCCAGGGGGTTGTAGCGCTCATGTGCATCTGTGACAACTTTGTTACTTTGTTAACCACCCTCCACTCACTCTCCCCCCCTCCCCTCGTGCCCGGGGGGGGGGGGGGGGGGGGGGGGGAGGTGGGTGATGAGGGACATGGGGGGGGGGGTTTGTGACCCGGGGGAACCCTCTTGGCACTTACCCTGGCAGCCCTGGTGAGGTCGTGGAGCTTCGTCCAGCACACCTCCCCAGACCGAGGGGTCTGCCCCACAGAACTCACTGCCGTGCCCACCTCACGCCAGGCCCGTCGTACAATGCTGGCAGGGTGGCGATGTCCTCTTCTAGGGCAGATGATGCCCCTCCGTTGCTCAACCTCATCGAGGAGGGTCTCGAGGTCAGTCTCACCGAACCTCGGGGCGGCCCTCCGTGACTCCGACATTTTCACCCCCTCACTTGTTGTGGTCGCTCGCGCCTTTTTACGACGCGGAGCGGGATCACTCGGGCGTCATTCTGCCGTCATTCGGGGGTCGCGGGCTTTTGCCGTCATTCCCCACGTGTTTCCCGCGGCCCCGCTCCTAGCCCATTTCCGGGGCCAGAATCGATCGGGAATGGGGCCGTTTCGAGCCTTCGCGAAACTCGGCCGAGTTTACGACGGCCTTCCCGATCCGCGCGGGAGCGGAGAATCGTGCCCCCTACCTCTGACATCTCCCCTATGCTTTCCTCCAATCACCTTAAAATTATGTCCCTTTGCGACAGCCATTTCCACCCTGGGGAAATGCCTCTGACTTTCCATTCTATCCATGCCTCTCATCACCTTGTACACCTCTATTAAGTCACCTCTCTTCCTTCTTTACTCCAGTGAGAAAAGCCCAATCTCCCTCAACCTTTCTTCATAAGACATGCCTTCCAGTCCAGGCAGCACCCTAGAAAAATCTCCTCTGCTCCCTCTCCAAAGCATCTACATCCTTCCTCTAATGAGGCGACCTGAGCTGGACACAATATTCCAAGTGTGGTCCAACCAGGATTTTATAAAACTGCAGCAAAACCTCGGGGCTCTTAAACTCAATCCCCCTGTTAATGGAAGCCAACACACCATACGCCTTCTTAACAACCCTGTCAACCCGGGTGGCAACTTTGAGGCATCTATGTACATGGATCCCAAGATCCCTCTGTTCCTCCACACTTCCAAGAATCCTGCCTTTAACCCTGTATTCAGCATTCAAATTCGACATTCCAAAAAAGAATCACTTCACATTTAACTAGGTTGATTTCCATCTGCCACATCTCAGCCCAACTCTGCATCCTGTCAATGTCCTACTGTAACCTGCAACAGCCCTCAACACTATCTACAACTCCCCCAACCTTCGTGTCATCAGCAAACTTACTAACCCACCCTTCCATTTCCTCATCCAAGACATTAATAAAAATCATGAAGAGGAGAGGTCCCAGAACAGATCCCTGCAGGACACCACTAGTCACTGACCTCCAGACGGAATAGTTTCCAACGGCGCAGCAATCTCTTCCCTCGCTTCCCGTAGTAACTTAGGTATAGCCCATCTGGCCCAGGAGACTGATCTATCCTGAACTTTTCAAAATTTTCATAATTTCCAGCACATCCTCCTTCTTAATATCAACCTGTTTGAGACTATCAATCTTGTTCACACTGTTCTCACATGCAACAAGGTCCCTCTCTCTTGTGAATAATGAAGCAAAATATTCATTTAGGGCCTCCCTTGCCTCCTCAGATTCCAGGCACAAGTTCTCTCCACTATCACTGATCAGCCCTACTCTCACTCTGATCATTTTCTTATTTTTCACATAAGTGTAGTACGCCTTGGGTTTTCTCTAATTCTTTCCACCAGGGCTTTTTAATACCACCTTCTAGCTTTCCTAAGTCCATTTTTATGTTCCTCCTAGCTACCTTGTAACCATCTAGAGCCGTGCCAGATCCTTGCTTCCTCAACATTAAGTAAGCTTTATTCTTCCTCTTGACTAGAAGCTCCACTTCTCTTGTCATCCCATCCAAGGCTCCTTCACCTTACTATTCCTTCCTTGTCTCAGTGGGACAAAACTACACAGCACTCACAGCAAGTGCTCCTTCAACAACCCCCACATTACTGTTGTGCATTTCCCTGAGAATATCTGTTCCCAATTTATGCTCCTCAGCTCCTGTCTAATTGCAGTATAATTTCCCTTCCCCAATTAAATACCTTCCCATATTGTCTGTTCCTATCCCTCTCCATGACTATGGTAAAGGTCAAGGAGTCGTGGTCACTGTCACCGAAATGCTCTCCCACCGAGACATCTGACACCTGGCTTGGTTCTTTGCCAAGCACCAAGTCCAATATGGCCTCCCTATCTACATATTGAGTCAGAAATCCTCTCTGGACACACCGGACAATATCTGCTCCATCCAAACTATTTGCACGAAGGTGGTTCCAGTGAATATTAGGGAAGTTAAAATCACCCATGACAACAACTCTTCCCAACTTTTACAGATGCACCTAGAAAGCATCCTATCTGGCTGCATCACAGCCTGGTATGGCAACTGCTCAGCCCAAGACGGCAAGAAACTTCAGAAATTCGTGAACACAGCCCAGTCCATCACACAAACCTGCCTCCCTCTATTAACTCCATCTACGCCTCCCACTGCCTGGGGAAAGCGGGGAGGACAATCAAATACCCTTCCCACCCGGCTTACTCACTCATCCAACTTCTTCCATCGGGCAGGAGATACGAAGTCTGAGAATTCGCACAAACAGGCTCAAAAACAGCTTCTTCCCCGCTGTTACCAGACTCCTAAACGACCCTCTTATGGACTGATCTGATTAACACTACACCCCTGTATGCTTCACCCGATGCCAGTGTTATGCAGTTACATTGTGTACCTTGTGTTGCCCTATTATGTATTTTCTTTTATTTTCTTTCCTTTTCATTTACTTAATGGTCTGTTGAGCTGCTCGCAGAAAAATACTTTTCAATGTACCTCGGTACAGGTGACAATAAACAAAATCCAACTCTGTTACTTCTGCATCTTTCCAAGATCCGCCGCCCAATCTGTTCCTCCATCTCTCTGCTGTCATTGGAGGGTCCAGAGAAAACTTCCAATGAAGTGTCTGCTCCTTTCTTGTTTCTGACTTCCACCCATACTGACTCAGTAGACAAACCCTCCTCGACTACCTCTTTTTCTGTAGCTGTGATGCCCTCCCTAATTAACCGTGCCACTCCCCCCTCTTTTACCTCCCTCCCTATTCTTCTTAAAACATCTGAACCCCGCTACCTTTAACAACTATTCCTGCCTCTGTTAAATCCATGTCTCTGTAATGACCACAACATCATAGTTCCAAGTACTGATCCATGCTCTAAGTTCATCTCCCTTATTCCTGACATTCCTTGCGTTGAAACAGACACGCTTTAACCCATTCCACTGAATGAAACTATGCCCTATCAACTGTCCATCCTTCCTCACAGACTCGCTATATACTATTTCTGCCTATTCAACAGCTATCCTATCCTCTGATCCGTAGCTCTGGTTCCCATCCCCCTGCCAAACTAGTTTAAACCCTCCCAAAGAGCTCTAGCCAACCTCCCACCCAGGATATTGGTGCCCCTCCAGTTTAGGTGCAACCCTTCCTTCATGTACAGGTCCCACCTTCCCCAGAAGGTATCCCAATGATCTACAAGCCTTCTCTCCTGCACCAGCCCTGTAGCCACGTGTTCAGCTGCACCCGCTCTTTGTTCCTTGCCTCACTAGCATGTGGAACCAGTAGCGATCCTGAGATTACTACTCTGCTCGTTCTGCTCTTTAGCTTCCAACCTAACTCCCTAAAAACACCTCTTAGATCCTCAATCCTTTTCTTAGTTATGTCGTTGGTGCCTCTGTGTACCACGACTTCTTTGTCTACATCTGACTTTGGAGCAATCAGCGTGGGGCCAAGGAACAGCTGAAGCTGAAATCCTGAAATAGATCTGAGATGAATTTAAAACCAATCCCCCGAAATAAGTACTTTGACTATTGCACATGAAAACATAAAATGGGCAACATGAATGGTGTTAATAGCAAAGGATTAAGTTGAATGTAATTTAGCAGTGTCAGGAGTCTTAATTCTCAACACATCCAGCTGATGTAGAGAGTGGTCGACTACATTACAATGTTGATTTTGCATTGGCAATGTGGTCCAAATCAAATCAGAAGAAACATTGTTCAAACTATACAGTGCTCTAGGCAAACTGCGCTTTGAGCACTGTGTTCCATCTGGTCATGGTAAAACAATGAGATATTAAAGCTCTCCATTTAGGATTGAAGTTAAATGGACAGATTAGAGAGCTTGGGCTGTGTGTGTCCAGAAAGGAAGAGCCGGGCAGATTATCTTTCTAGGTATCTCGGATCAAAATTAAGATGTGCAAAAGGTTAATCTGCTGCATTAACTTAAACTCTGTGAGTAGAACAAAGTGTCATAGGTTCAAACCTGTGGAACATCATTTTGGGATTGACATTCAGATATTTGACTTTACACTAAGAGCAACGAACATTTGGAATTTTTTTCAATGCAGTGTTGGAATTCCTGGAATAATTTAAAATACAATGAGATTCATGCCATGGGGTGCATGTTAGGATGTTGTGGATGAATTAAAATGGATTGAGTATTCTTTTTAACCTGTAAACATCTTGTGATTGCCCTGTTCCCTTCAGGTAATCCATGTTGTATGTTTTAAAGCGCACATCCATTTGTTTACAGGTTTGGTTTCAAATGAATAATGTGGATTATAGTGGTAGCTACAATAAGATTTATCTCCATATGACAGAAGAAAGCTGCTGTTACCACTCTAAGAGAGTGTTAGTTAGTTTCTTCACCATTAATCACACAAAGACAATCACATAACACAGGAAGATTATTAAGTATTTTCTGAAAATCAAAGACAGGTATTTAAGAACTACAAGAAACTGAACTAGACGTATTGATCTTAAAACTCAATCTAAATGAACGCTCGAACCCAGACTTTTCTCACCAGACACATTTGCTCACCTTAGATTACGTCACCTGGAAATGAAAGAATGAAGCATCTCAATTCCCTTCCTGCACTATTAAATTTATCTTCTAAAGAGGTAGAGCATCCAGGAACTTGATCAATTATTCAGCTTCCTTGCAAAAAGATTAACATGTAATGTCATGTGGGAAAGAGAAAAGTATTAAAATATCAGTGGAACAAAATGAAGACAAAATCAACACCTGTAGTAGATGTGCATAATGTATCTTGCTAGGAACAACCTGCAGCAAATGAAAGATGCCTGCACCCTAATTTCTAACATTTTTGACAATTGAAAGTGTCGACTGACATTTAAATCTCCAAATACTCATTTTATAAAATTCATATGCGGAACGTGGGCATCACTGGTTAGGCCAGCATTTGTTGCCCATCTCTAGTTTCCCTTCAGTAGATGGTGGTGAGCTGCTTTCTTGAACTGCTGTAGTCCTTGAGGTGTAGGTACACCCTCTGTGCTGTTAAGGAGGGAGTTCCAGGATTTTTCCCCAGCGACAGTGAATGACAGTATAGTTCCATGTCAGGATGGTGAGTGACTTGGAGGGGAACCTCCAGGTAGTGGGATTCCCAGGTATCTGCTGCTCATGCTCTTCTAGATGGCAGTAATCGTCAATCTAATTAAGTTCAAATTGTATGAAAATAGTTCTTATAGGTTTTTTAAGGTTGTTTTTCAGTTGCCTGCCATATCTTAAAATGCAACCAATAGCACTCCTGAAAGTGTCATCATTCTGTGGGAGGATGGGGGCTTGTAACGGCCATTCATACTGATCTTGGTTGCATTTACCAAGTGCGAACCAGATGCCACCCCCATGAGATATGGAAAATCTGAGGGAAAATTATATCGGCCTGGCCTTAAATTGAAAACATATGAATCCTTCACTGCAGTCAATGCTTTGAAACCCACTCCTCACAAACAAATGGAGCCAGCCAATGACAGTAGTATTAGTAGCCATCCATCCATTTCAGATGATGGACTGTGCCCGAGGTGTATGTCACTTCTGGATTGAACATCATCTGTTGTAGTTGTGGAGGCTGATTCATAAGTTCCACAGCTGGCATATATGAACAGTGTTGGCCCAATTCAGTTGATGCTTTTCCTTCCACCTGGCTCTTTTCCATCATCTGGTTGTTTCTTTTGCCCTCTGCTTTTTTCATGTATTTCTTAACTGCGTGCCCCCATGCACTCCAGTCAACAGCAAGGACCTCCATACTTGGATTCTGATCCCAGTCAACTTGAGTTCTTGCTTGCAGATTTCCTCGTATCGCAGATGTGGGTACCTGTTGGTCTCATGCCAATAGCAAGCTCCCACACGGCAAGCATTCCGTAGAGCGAGGGCGAAATTCTCCCAAAACGGGAAAAATCGTCAAACCGCCGTAAAACCCGGGCGGGTTTTACGGCATCGCGCCCCTTCCCGACGGGGGACCGATTCTGGTCCCCCGTCGGGGCTAGCAGCCCGACGTCGGAGGCTCCGACAAGTCGGGCTTAACGAAAATCGTTAAACCCGCTTGTCGGACTTAGCGCCGGCTGACGCGTCATATGACGTCAGCCGCGCATGCGCAGGTGGGAAGACTCCACCCGCGCATGCGCGGGTGACGTCATCGCGTTTTTGCGCGAAACCCGCGCATGCGCGGTCCGGGTTGCCCCTCAGCCGCCCCGCGTATTGATACTGCGGGGCGGCGGAAGGACAAATAGTGCGCGGGCATCGGGCCCGCTGCCCGCGATCGGTGGGCACCGATCGCGGGCCCATGGCACCCTTGGCACGGCCGTGGTACTGCCGTGCCAATCGGTGCCATGGTTATTTTTTTCCAGGTGGTCACGACGTTTTTACGAACGGCAGGACCAGGTGTGTTTGCCGTTCGTAAAAAGGTCGTAAAGGGCTGGGACTTCGGCCCTTCTAACAGCTGTGAATCGCTGCCGGCCGTAAAAAAACGGCGGCAGCGATTCGTGTCGGGATTTCGGCGGGGGGGTGGGAGAATAGCGGGAGGGCGTCAAAAAAAGTCGGGAAGGCCCTCCCGCTATTCTCCCACCCGTCGTGGGGGGGGGAGAATTTCGCCCCCATGGGCGAAATTCTCCCCCCCCCACGACGGGTGGGAGAATAGCGGGAGGGCCTTCCCGACTTTTTTGACGCCCTCCCGCTATTCTCCCACCCCCCCGCCGAAATCCCGACACGAATCGCTGCCGCCGTTTTTTTACGGCCGGCAGCGATTCACAGCTGTTAGAAGGGCCGAAGTCCCAGCCCTTTACGACCTTTTTACGAACGGCAAACACACCTGGTCCTGCCGTTCGTAAAAACGTCGTGACCACCTGGAAAAAAATAACCATGGCACCGATTGGCACGGCAGTACCACGGCCGTGCCAAGGGTGCCATGGGCCCGCGATCGGTGCCCACCGATCGCGGGCAGCGGGCCCGATGCCCGCGCACTATTTGTCCTTCCGCCGCCCCGCAGTATCAATACGCGGGGCGGCTGAGGGGCAACCCGGACCGCGCATGCGCGGGTTTCGCGCAAAAACGCGATGACGTCACCCGCGCATGCGCGGGTGGAGTCTTCCCACCTGCGCATGCGCGGCTGACGTCATATGACGCGTCAGCCGGCGCTAAGTCCGACAAGCGGGTTTAACGATTTTCGTTAAGCCCGACTTGTCGGAGCCTCCGACGTCGGGCTGCTAGCCCCGACGGGGGACCAGAATCGGTCCCCCGTCGGGAAGGGGCGCGATGCCGTAAAACCCGCCCGGGTTTTACGGCGGTTTGACGATTTTTCCCGTTTTGGGAGAATTTCGCCCCATATCTTTGGGAATGTAACCGTCATCCATTATGTGTACATGACCCAGCCAATGGAGTTGCACTAACTCAATAGGACAAACATGTTGCAGATTTCTGCATGCTGATGCATTTTTGTATTCGGCATTCTGTCCTGCTAGGATATTCCCATTATTTGTTTGATGCAGAGGAAGCAGAAGCTGTTCAACTGCTTTTCTTGCTTGTCCAAATTGTTCAAGCTTTGCTGCCGTAAAGGAGGGCCAGACAGCAAACAGCAACTCGCGGACTGTGACTTAATATACTTTGGCTTGGCATGCAGTCTTGCCAAGTTGAACATCTCATTGTCAGCTCTGATATGCAGATGGACATTCCCACTGAGTTGCCAAGCAATAACAACATTGAATATGTCAAAGAGCGTTGCTAGCAGGGCACAGCCCTGCTTTATTCCCCAGTGCTAATCATGAAAGCATCTGATGTTGTTCCATTGTCACTAATGTAACTGTGCATGTTCTTGTGGAAAGAAGAAATGATGCCCAAGAGTCAAGGTGAGCAGCCTATTTTTGGTAGCCGTTTGAAGCGGTCAACAGCCTTAGGGAAGTCTATGAAGGCAATGGAGAGTGGTTTGCACTGTTTGCATACTGCCAAATGATTAAATTATGTTGACTTTGATCTGCTAGCTCTGAAGCTGCACTAAGACATAGGACGTGTGACATCAGGATCTGCAATCCGGTCAGAGTAACACGGGCAAAAACATTCCCCACAATATTTAGCAAGGACGTGCCTTGGTAATTATTGCCATCACCTTGTTGCGCCCTGTTTTTGTACATGGACCAACAGAGAGGCACAAGAGCTCGCGGAGATGCTGCAGCAGTGGTTTTGATGATTTCAGATCAGATACCATCATTACCCAGGGCTATATCACTGGTGATATGGTCACCAGCTAGTAACAAATATAGGCTAAATTAGAGAGAGAAAAAACCCGGTCAATGGCAGCTGCAGTCTAAAATCAGAATCCACACAAGCAAATTTACATTAGTTTGTTTTTTTTAAATTAAATTTGCTGTGCAATTTGAAGATTGTGCTTATTTCACATTTACTGAATGTCGTAATCCTTTTCAGACGAAAAGGATAACTGTCCATCATTTTAAATAAGAAATTGATGAATTGGTCCAAAAAAACAGATTAATTAAAGTTTAAAGTTAACAGGATAGCTGTCAAGCAACTATAAGATATAATAGATTAATCAAGGAACCGTTATACTCTTACTGCTGAATCAAAAGAACCAGCTTTATGCATCTGTCTATTTCAATTTATCTCTTTCTGTTCCTATTTTACATACAGCTGCCAGCATCTACTGTGGGTTTCACTTTATCACTATGTTAATCAGGCTGTTTCTCTGATCTCACCATCTCTATGTCAGTCACTCACTCATGTGGTCAATCAATAGTATTGACTGGATTGTGCAAACTGTACAAGGAGCTGAAATCTTTTTTCATCCATCTACCTCACATTACAACTGAGAAACCCTTCAAAAGGCAGACTAATAACCCTGAGACCAACTCTCCTGGCCTCTGCAGACACTATTACCATTATCCTGTCACAAAATTCTGCAAGGGGTTGCAGAAACACCGATTATTTGTAATGCTGCAAATGAATCATGTTCATTTAGCTTTTCCAAGCTAGTTATTTAGTCTGAAAATGTCTCCCTAGAGCATTTAAACATAATGCATGCAAAGCCCGAATGTTGTGCATGGAGCACCTTGCTCCATGCACAACATCAATGTTTTGGTTATCAAATTATTTCAATGTTTTTAACGACTAATTAATTTATGTCTGCCTTTTCTGAAATTACTGACACTTTCTGCAGAAATTACTGACAGTTTCATACATGAATGACATCTTTCAGTACCTTGTCCAGGTGGTTATTACTCATTTTCAGCCTTCAATACATGCAAAAACAGGTGTTCTCGACCCCAGCATCCAATATGTATTCACTTACGATCATCAGAGGTAACTGGCAGAATAAAACCATGGCTGATTTTCAACCCTAATCTCACAATCATTGAAACCAATTATAGAGTGTTCTTATAGTCAGATTGCCTGAATCAATTCACTAAAATGAAACCATACTTGGCATCTTCAAAAAATTACATGAGGCGTTGAGAGACACCAACATTTAATGGAAAATAAAAGATATTTAGTCTCACATTTGTCATTAGAAAGACTCCCACAGTAGTGCAGGTTCAGTAGATTGGCCGTGTTAAATTGCTCCTTATGTCCAAATGGTTAGGTGGGGTTACTGGGTTAAGGGGAGAGGGTGGAGGTGTGGGCTTCAGTAGGGTGCTCTTTCCAAGGGCCGGTGCAGATTCGACAGGCCAAATGGCCTCCTTCTGCACTGTTGATTCGATGATAGAGGAATCCTTTATTAAGTGGATAGAAGGAAAACATTCAGAAAATCATAACAGAAACAAAGTGGTTTTATGAAAGTGAAATGGTGTTTGACAAATTAATTGGAGTTCTTTAAGGATATAACAAGCAGGGTGGATAAACAGGAACCAGCAAATATAGCGTTTTTGGATTTCCTAAAGACATTCAATACGTTGTCACATAAAAGGTTACTGCACAGGATAACAGCTCATTTGTCGGGGTAATAGCATGGATGGAGGATTGGCTAACTGACAAGAAACAGTGCCAAGATAAATGGATAATGTTCAGGCTGGCAAACTGTAACTGGAAGGTGCCACAGGAAACTGTGCAGGGGTCTCAACTATATTGATTACTTGGATGAAGGGGCAGAATGCATTGCGGCAAAATTTGCTGGCAATGCAAAAATAGGTGGGGAAACCATGTTGTGAGAACAGATTCTCCAAAGTGGTTGTTATGTGAGTGGATTAAAAACCAGGGAAATAAAGCAGTGTTTCCCAACTGCTGCTCTGCGAAAATATTGCAGATGGTCCCTGGGAAAAAAAATGCAATTTTGTGAACCTCGTATGTTTCACAATCTATAGTATATTATTATTTGCAATGTAATTTGCTTCACAAACATCCTTGTGTAACATAATCCGCAATGTATTTGTGAGTGTGCATCAGAAACTCTCAGAGATAGCTGCATTTTTAATACCTGTTGATAAATAAGACAACTTCCATCACCAGTGGCTATGTAAAAAAAAATGTTTAAATGGCTTATGTACGTTGTGGTCCGTAAAAGCTTTTATAGAATTTGCAGTGCAGAAGGAGGCCATTCGGCCCATCGAGGCTGCACCGGCTCTTGGAAAGAGCACCCTAGCCAAGCCCACACCTCCACCCAATCCCCATAACCCAGTTATCCCACCCAACACTAAGGGCAATTTTGAACACTAAGGACAATTTAACATGGCCAATCCACCTAATCTGCACATCTTTGGACTGTGGGAGGAAACTGGAGCACCCGGAGGAAACCCACGCATACACGGGGAGAACGTGCAGACTCCGAACAGACAGTGACCTAAGCCAGGAATCGAACCTGGGACCCTGGAGCTGTAGGGCAATTGTGCAAACCACTATGCTACCATGCTGCCCACGTTTTGATCGTTTTGATGACGATCTATGGTCCACATAAAGGAAAAGGATGAAATAAAGTATAATGTCGAAAACGTGAGGTTTATTCACTTTTGTAAGAAGAATAGAAATGGAGAATATTATTCCAATGTAAAGAGACTACAGAATGCTGTTGGATGGAGGAAACTGAGTTTTCACATTTGTTAATCAAAAAAGTGAGCATGCAGGTACAGAAAGTAATCAGGAAGGCAAGTGAAATGATACTCTTTATTGAAAAGGGGATAAAATATAAAAGGAGGGAACTCTTGCTGGAACTTTGTAGAAGCTTTTTTTTCATGGAATTGCTACAGTGCGAAAGGAGGACATTCGGGCCATCAAGTCTGCACCGACCATCTGAAAGAGTATCCTACCGAGGCCTAATCCCCCACTTATGCCCGTAACCCTGCTTTTGGGGAACTTAGCACAGCCAATCCACATAACCTGCACATCTTTGTCGCGGGCGGGTGTCGGGAGGGTCACAGAGCCGTCCTTCGCGGCGCTCCCAATCGCGCAAATCCCCGCGCAGTAGCCGGCTTTTAATAACGCCGGCTGCAAGCGCCCTTTAAAATGGCCGCAATCATGTAAAAATAATTTGGTCGCATTAGATCATCGGCGCGCCTGCGGAAAACTTTGCGCATGTGCACCGATGATCGGGCCGCATGCGCAGCGCTAACTCTATTTTTTTAAACGGTCGCAGCTTTTTGTTCTACAAGTTCGGGGGGGGGGGTTTATTTGAGAAAATTTTACAGGAAAAAAATGCAGAACTTTGGACAGATGGGGACTCCATACTTTCCGACACCGGAAGGCTTCACCTTCATCCAACAGGTTCCATTGGAGGAGCGTGTACGAGGGCCAAAAGGGCCCGAAACCATTTCCTCCATTTTTATCAGCAGCAAACAAGGTAAGAAAAAATGGTTGGTCGCGAAGGTTGGCCGGCGTGGGTTGTGAAGGTCGGCCGGCGTGGATCACGAAGGTCGGCCGGGTAGGGTCCTGAAGGCCGGCCGGGTTGGGTCCTGAAGATTGGTCGGTTGGTAAAAATGTGTCCCCGGAAAAAAAGTTTGAAGAACACTGCTATAACTAACTTAATGAATTCTGTGAAAACTTGTGATTTTCATGTGTGCGGAAGTCCAGATTCCATATGGACACCCAGTCAGCCTCTGCTTCAAGCATTTCCTGTCACTGCCACCACCACAGGACTTAATCCCAGATGGGAAAATTTTGCCATTTGAAATTGGTCATTCAAGGATGCGAGAAAGCATCCTGGGTAATTCTACCTTAAAATTGATTCATATCAATAAATCTGCAATCCTATCAAAAACATGCAGATCAGAACTGACTGAGGGAAACACTTAAGAATCCAAGTTGCTGTGAATCTGCAAATGCCTGAGAGGGTTATAGCAAACTCTTTATGATGGAGAATAGTACCACCTTCAAATGTTTAAATAACAACCTTGAAAGTTTGAGAAAGGCAATAAGCGATGCCAGTGAATGTGCAGAGACAACAAGCTGCAAACATAATCAGACTGTACTTCTATTCACTCGTTGCTAAGGGGCCTATTGAATCATGAGCCTTTGTCTGTTTATGCCATTATTATAATATATTGAGCACAACCTTGCTTCCAGTAACATTTTCGTTCTGAATATGCAAGATACATTTTTTAGAAGACTTGCGTTTACATAATACCTCTCATGTCCTCAGTACATCCCAAAACACTTGATAGCCAATGAATATTTTTTGAAGTGTAGTTATCATGTGGGGAAATAACTTTCTTAAATGTAGATTTTACTTATTTTCTGATGGATCTTGACAGAACTCTACCTTTGCACAATATTCAAGAAGAAAAGTTGAGCTGATGAACTGCTCCACAAATGGCCTATGGTGATTCTAATTTTAATAATCTTTTAATAATCTTTATTGTCATAAACAGGCTTACATTAGCACTGCAATGAGGTCACTGTGAAAAGCCCCTAGTCGCCACATTCTGCCGCCTGTTTGGGTGCAGAGAGGGAGAATTCAGAATATGCACATTACCTAACAGCACGTCTTTCCCTCAGTCCAGGTATTTCTTTTGGATTCATATCGTAGACACAGGCTATTCATCCCACAAACTGTGTACCAGTAATTTTCTGGATTAATAAACTTGGCCAGGATTTAGAATTGGTTGCAGGCTCAAAATCCCGTGAGAGGATAAAACTGAGAATCTCGCAGATGGGATCTCTGGATGTGATTGGTTGTTCCTGCCCAGAAAGGTCGGGAACCTCATTAAAGTACATTAACATATAATTATAAGGCTACCATACTGTATCGTTCCACCATTAGCAAGCTTTAAAACAAGTTTCTAAAAACAGGAACCAGGGGAAAGAAACCTAGGCGAGGCACAGGTAAATACAAATCCCAGTGGGACTGGTACATGCCCGGGCAGTTCCCTGGCACTGCCCCCAGCCAGACACTGGGTTCCTGGCACTGCCCTCAGGTGTCAGTGTCAAGAGACAGTGCCAGAGGGCAGTGCTAGGGTGGCCTCCTCTGCAGAGCTCCAATGGGGTATCGGCATGTGTATGTGTGTGTGGCGGGGGTGGGGGGTGGGGTTGGTTCCACCCACTTGTCCATCGGTGTAGTTTGGGATAGGATTCAAAGTGTCCCAGTATACATGGGGGTGCTGTTCCCGCCGTATGCCGGGGTCTCCATATGTGTGTTAGGGAGTTCCGTTTGTTTTAAACTTTGAGATCAAGGCTCCCTTTAAAAAGAGCACCCTAATCTCTGGAAACCTGATGCTGCCAGCTTTTCCAGGCCCTGCTCTGCCGATTATAAACTCCCTACAGAGCAGAAGGAGGCCATTCAGTCCATCAAGTGTGCACTGGCCCTCCCAAGGAGCACACTACCTAGGCCCACCCCCCTGCCCTATCCCTGTAACCCCACTTAACCGTTGGACACTAAGGGGCAATTTAGCATGACCAATACATCTAACCTGCACATCTTTGGACTGTGGGAGGAAACAGAGCACCCAGAAGAAACTCATGCAGACATGGGCAGAATATACAAACTCCAGACAGACAGTTATCCAAGCTGGGAATCAAACTGGCTGGGGTTCACAAAGCAAGTGGTGCTTAAGTGCTGCTCGACCTTGATAACGAGGGGCTGGCAAGTGTGGTCCCGGTGAATCAGCTGGCAAGCCTTCATTTGCAGCAAGGAGCCCTTGAGGCCTCATTAAGTATACCAATTAACATTGAATAGCATTTCCGGCCTCACAGGCCAAGCACCAGGACGCTCACAGCAATTCCCACTCACTACCATACTTAGAAATCTTTCCGGAGAATCACACCCCTAGTCTAGCAGCTATGTCCTTTCGGACAAAGCCAGTTCAGTAGTAGTGATGCCACTCAGCAGCACCTGGTGGTGAACATTGAAGTTCAATGCCGAGAGTGCATTCAATTCCCTTTCCACCTTTGGTGTTTCTTCCCATTGGTGTTGAACGTGGAGGAGTACTGAATTATCAGCTAGGGGGTGGGGTAAGGCTTGTAGGTGGTGACTGCCAGGTTTTCTTCGTCACGCTTGACCTAATGCCATTAGCCTTCATGTGGTCCAGAGTTAATGTTGAGCACTCCAAAGATAACCCCTCATTGCTGTATACCACTGTGCCTCCATTTCTGATGGGTCTGTTCTGCTGGTTCGACAGGACATACCCAGGATGGTAATGATGGCGTCTGGAACATTGCCTGTATGTTATGATTTGGTGAGTATGGTTACATCAGGCTGTTGCTTGACTGGCCTGTGGGACAGTTCCCCCAATATTGGCATAAGCCACAGATGTTAGTAAGGAGAAGTTTGCAGAGTTGACAAGTTGACTTTGCCATGGTTGTTTCTGGTACCCAGGTCATTGGTCGGTGGCCCATCCTGTTTCATTACTTTTAGATTTTGCTGGTGGTTTGGTACAAAAATAACAAATCTCGTCAACCTTCCCCTACCCAGTGTGATGAAAGTTGTGGTTAAATAAAAACCCTAATTCTATTGTCTTCCTTTCTCCGTTATTGCTTGAGCAGAGTTTTCTCTACCGTTTTCTGCTTTAAATTTAGACTTCCAAAATCTTTGCTTTTTCTTGCAATCATTGTGCTCATTCTTGGGCACAGTAAGAAGTCTTACAACACCAGGTTAAAGTCCAACATGTTTGTTTCAAACACTAGCTTTCGGAGCACTGCTCCTTCCTCAGGTGAATGAGGAAGTTAATTAAAAGTTGGCAATTAAAGTTGCATGCCAAAAAAATAACAGCTAACAGGTGCTGTCAGCACCTCAAACTTGATTAAGAAGTGAATTTCTTGATAAGAGGATCAGGAGTTATGTGGAGAAGGCAGGAGATTACAGATGAGGAACATTGCAGTTTGAATAGTGGAGCAGATTCAATAGGCCAAATGGCCTAATTCTGCTTCGGTATCTTATGGACTAAATACAGAGAAAAAACAGAATTCTGGAAGTGAATTATCCCTGTGATCACCCCTGCATTCTGCCCTCACCACCCCAGGACACCAGTTTGAATACTATGTGCTGAACTGCGAGGATGAATGTTGAACTTTTACAAATACACCGCCCTATGAACATTCTGACCCCCCTACAATTTCACTGCATGGAAATCGCTGTGGGTCTTGAGCCTGCGTTTAGATATCTCCAAAAATAAATTACCTGCAGCAAGTAAACATCCATCCATTTTATTTCAAACCGATCTGTCCTTTGTTTTTTTGTATATTCATTAAACATTCACCACAATCTGCAATTACATTTATCCCATGTCAGCTTGCATAGAGAACAGAGGAAACCAAAACGAAATGCACAAATGAAGCAAACCTGAAGCAGTCACAAATATTTCCAGGTGTGAATGAATACTATAATTTGCACAATATCAACAGGTAAATATTCAGGAGGATAATTTTATACATAGATCAAAATAAACATGTCAACAGTAACATTAAAAAGACAGATTGCAAATGCCAGAAATCAAATACCGAAATGTTGGAAGTTCACAGCATAGTTAGCATCTGTAAAAGGAAAATATAGGCTCTCAGGTTTTGGGAACTATTCTGATTCAGGATCCTGAATGGCAAAATCTATTTTTCTCTTGACAGTGCCGTCCTGATCTGCTAAATTTAATTTCTGTTTCTTTCTCAAATTGCTGAGCATTTTGTTAGAATCGGCATGAGAGAACATATGAACAGATTAACAATTGTATTTCAAGATGTCAACTTATTGTAATTTTGAGTCAGCAGAATAGTGTTAGGAATGTTAGGGCAGATATTCAGGTGTAAAATGATTGGTGGCAAATATTTTGGGCGTAAAATGATTAGTAGCTCTCAACGCCAGAAGCTGGAAGTCCAAGGCTTAGTTGACATCTGAATAATTCTGTTGAACTATAGAATCTAGTAATCATGTCAAGAGGCATTTTAAAGTCTGTGACATAATTGCTCACCTGATTGTAACATGAACTGTGGTCATCAGTTATGTCCCTGGGTGGGTGAGGACAATCCTTACTCTTCCTGTCTCCACATTAAGTCATGTGCAAAATACAGTTTACTCATTTTCAGTAGTTTTGAGCAATTCCTGGTGTAAGGGTGTAGTGTGTTAGTGCTCCAGAGCAGCAAAATTCCACAATTGCCAATAAATCCTGGGAGTCCTGCCAGTGAAAGTACTGAATGGACAAGAAGATAGAAGATAAATTAATGATCAATCAGGTAGCCTGCTTCCATGCACATTTGCAGCAGGAGTACTGAAGATCAGAAATTCTGACCAGAACATTTCTTGAATTCTGTTGAAGGGTTTGGAATAAGATCGGCATGATTTACCCCTTTTAAAAGAGAGAAATTAAAACAAGGCTAAATCGGGAAATTTCAGCCAGACAATCTTCCTTTCAAGTTTTGGGAGTCTACTGCAGTTCATAATATGGGATTAAGTTATCAAGCTGTTGGGGAAATTAGCTTATGGAGTGATGAAAGTCAACTCCATGGTGCAAAAGCATTGTACAGAGAATCCATCCAATCTGGGAATCCTAGCTAATTCTAACAGCTTGACCTTCAATATCATTCCCCAAGATGGACTCTCATCCCAAACTTGGTGGAATAAGATTAAGATGGTTGAGCAGGAGTCAGTTTTCATGTGGCAGGAAGCTACTGTTGGAGATTCAAGCGGTGCAGTTCTCCAGAAAAATTGCTAACTGTGGTAGCGAGCGGAAATTGCCGAGAGCTTCCCAGCACTTGGCCCAGCGAGGCTGGCAACACAATTCAAAGTTAATTGGTCCACTTAACGAGGCTTCACAGGCTTCTCGTCGCAAATGAAGGCTTGCCAGCTTATTCGCCGGGACCACACTCGCCAACCTCCCGCTAACAAGGCTGAGCAGCACTTAAGTTGCACTTGCTCAACCAACCCCAGCCAGCTGGCAACAATGGTGCCCAGGAGAACGGCCCCAACATTCAGAGACACTGACCTGGGGAGGCTGCTAGACGCCGTGGAGGCCAGGAGGGTTGTCCTGTTCCCCCGAGGGTCCCAGATTCTGACCTCGGATGAGGTGGCAGCAGCTGTGAGCTGAGAGGAGAGCACCAAGGATGTAACCGTTATAGTCATGGCACTGCTGTCATCCCCACCCTTCACCAGCGCAGCTACACACAACTCGGTGGGACATGTTAATGGACAGGCTTCTGGGACACAATCTGATGAGCACCATACTGCTGCTGATTAACATCAGCTGGAGGCAGGAATACCCAGGCAAGACAGCAGTCAGAGGGCTGCTGGATCCCAGGACCCAGCTGGGTCCCAGCCTGATGCTGAGCCTGTGGTACGGAGGGACCTGGGGCTGATGCAGATGATCGGGAGCAGCCAGGACATTCAAAGGGAGGTGTCAGTGTCATTCCAGCAGATCCTTAGCCACTTGGAGGAGTCCCAGAGGCTATGGGCGCAGGAGATGTTGCCTGTTTTGCATGGCAACAAGACCAACACTGCTAGGGTGGTGAGCACAGTGGAAACCCTGGCGCACGACGTTGACACCATTAGTGAAGGTGTCCAAGGCGTCATGCAGTCAGTGATGGCCATGTCTGAGGATCTCAGCAGAATGTCCGACTCGCTGGGAGATGTCACCCAGTACCAAGCTGAGCCATGATGAGGTTCTGCCGGACATGTCTGTCCCTCAGATGGGCATGTGTGAGACACTGCAGAACTTGTCCCAGTCACAGATGGGCATTGTTGAGGCATTGCAGAGCATGTCCCAGTCACTGAGGAGCATTGCCAGGGGTGTCAACATGATGGTGCAGACCATGGGGAACTGCCAGGTCTGGCACAGCCAGATGATGCAGGGGCAGCTGCCCCTACAATCCAAGGTGAGCCCCAGGGCCCTATGGTCACCGAGCGGGAGGAGCCAAGGTCTGGGTCAACCCAAACCCGTCCCAAGGAGTGACGGAGGTGGCCACGGACTACCCCAAGTTCCACCTCTCTGACGAGGCTGCGTCTCAAAGTCAGCACATGGGACAGGGTGGCACGGGTGGGCATGAACCATCGACAAGGGCGCTGGGGCACTCTGGCCCCAGAGGACGCCCACCAGGGGCATCAAAGGCCACAGGATGAAGTAGGCAGCTGGCAGTGTCCACCTCAGATGTGCATCCTGGGGAAGCACCTAGACATAGTGGTAGATCTGGGAGGTCCAAGCACATTGAGGCTCACTGAGGGCACCAGGAGAAGGGGGGCGGGGGTGAGGGGATGGGGGAGTAGGTAGGGGTTGGGTAGTGACACCATTGGGAGAGTGGGAAATTGTAAAACAAATACCGTTTTGCACAACCATTATAACGCCGCTAAAAGTTTCCACCGCAATGCCCGCCAACCTCCGATCCCTTGGTCCATCTCTCAGGGCATCTCCCTCTCCCCATGGCACCCACCCACCCTCCGAGCATGGACATGTACCTGAAGTTGTGTCCCATCCCCAGGCTGTTTGGATGTTGGCTATTGTGTGCGTGGTGTTGCTTCCCGCAGTGTTCAAGCACAGTATTTGGCATCAAGGTGTGATTGGGGTGTTGGGCAATGTGTGAAGTGCTCACTTAACCATGATTGCCAATTCCCTATCAGCAATAGCCTTCAGCTGCACAACCAGAGGGCTCAGCAGTCTTTGAGGGTTATGGGTGTTCGTTGGAGCAGACGGGTAGGGACAAGATTTACCCCTGGAATAGTTAAACGATCCAGGGATTGGCATGGTGGTGCCGCGAGTGGTTGTCACCCCAGGTTGCTCCCCCAGCGTCTCCCACTCCCACCCTTCTATGGTAGCCCACCACTGCGGAGGGTCCCCCACTCCCAGCCGAGCATCACCCACCCCCCACCGAACACTGGGGTGGCAAGCCCAGTGCCCGGAGGCTCTTTGACTGTGAGCAAAATTAGCTACTCACCTCCTCGGCATACCACAGAAGCTCTTTCACCAGGTTCACATTCTTCAAAAGGAATACTAATCGACGCCAGCATGAGAACTTACTGGGGAGGCTCCTGAATAACAGGAGTCCATTGGATATGGGGTGGGCTCTCGTTAATTGTATGGAAATAAGGCTTACGTGGTGACAATTGGTTTCTCGCTTCATTGTGGATAGATCCCGATTTCGCCAATGGGAGCCAGCCAGTTGCATTGCAGACTATTTGGCACCTGGTGTAGTTCTCATTTTTGGCCTCACCCGTTATTCACCGGCCATGTTTTGCTTGAGCAAGAACATAATGAGGCTGGAAGATCGCACCCTAGGTTTGTGGCAAGTGGTGAGGGAACGAGCCAGAGAGCAAAATTTACTTGACCTTGTTTTTATCAATCTACCTGTCACAGAGGAAAGTATTGGCAGGAATAATCATTGCACAGTCCTTGTGAAAACAAAGCCCTGTCTTTATTCTGAAGATACGCTCTATTGTGTTGTTCTATGGCAACACCATCATGCTAAAGGTGATAGATTTCAAACAGATCTAGCATTGCCAAACTGGGCTTCCAC
This sequence comes from Scyliorhinus canicula, assembly GCF_902713615.1. NCBI lineage: Eukaryota > Metazoa > Chordata > Chondrichthyes > Carcharhiniformes > Scyliorhinidae > Scyliorhinus > Scyliorhinus canicula. Next base: position 70,397,907 of record NC_052152.1, read on the forward strand.
GAGGTGCTGTGAACCATAAGCCGAATAGAGTTGCATTCAACTACAATCTGTAATCTCATGACCCGGCATAGCTTGCACATACCATTACCATCAAGCTGGGGGATCCTCGCTGGTTCAATGAAGAGCACAGGAGGGCATGCCAGGAGCAGCACCATGCATAAACTAAAGATATGGACCGGGATTCTCCCCTACCCGTCGGGGCGGGGGGTCCCGGCGTGATGGAGTGGCATGAACCACTCCGGCGTCAGGCCGCCCCAAAGGTGCGGAAGTCCATATGGTAAAGCAGGACCTCAAAGTTAATACTCTCTGGACCACTACCTGAGCCATGAGCAAACTGGCGTAAGGGAAATTAGAATAGAGTGAAATATGCGGGTTAAAGATTGGTGTGGGAGAAATGGGTTCTAGTTCATGGAACGCTGGCACCAGTATTGGGAAAAGTGGTGCTGTACCGTTGGGACAGTCTTCAACCGAACCGTGCAGAGATACCAATGTTCTGGCAAAAGAACTGTGTTTATCACACTGACTATACTGTCCCCTACTACCATGACACATCACCTGACCTGCCATCTTTATTATATGTTGATTGATTTATTTTTCTAAATTAATTGACAATTGACAAACACTGCTACTCCAAATAACCTTCACGACTGCTAGTACACCTCACCTCAATTAGTAACATATTGCCCAGAATACGATAGCTCCGCTCTGGAGCCACAGTCTGTGTAGTCGAGCTTTCCTCGATGCTGCTGACTGCCTCTGTGCCCTTTTTTGTCCACTCTTCTATCTGCTGCTGACTGTCTCCAGGCTCTCCTTTTGACCACTCTATCCAGGAGTGCATTGAACCACTCCAATTTAGAGGTAACAAAGTCTTGCAAGAGAATTTCAGCAGATGAGCTGAGACAGGGACAATTTTTCAGATGTGGAAGTATGCAGTCTTAGTAATGGTGCAAATATAAGATCGGCAGCTAATCTTGGGGTCAAGTGTGACACCACGGGTTTGATCAGACTGCTCAAATCTCAAACGGTTCCCAGAGGCATGGATTGAGCCTGCAGCTCGGGAATTTAGGCGGAGTATATATGTGTATGCACACCGAGCTGCTCCCATTCTGGTAGCAGCTGCAGGAGGCCACACATCTCTGCTTAATAAAGCCTCGATTACCCTCTACTCTCGTCTCGTCGTAACTGATAGTGCATCATCCTGATCTGTAATAGGCATTTAGAAGGCATAGACCATTTGGCACGTCACTCAGACTAGACAAAGGGTGACCCCACGTTCAACAATGCTCCTCTGTAGGCTCTCCTTTGACTGTCCAAGAACAGTGGGAGTTACCCATTGTCAGCATCAAGGGACCCCTCCTGATGAGGAGCATTGTTCTTTCAGGTCAGTAATCTGTCAAACTCCCCCATTGCTGCATTAGCTTCTGTAACGCACAACAGATAATGTTAATCTGGAGGCGTTCATTAGCAACAAAACAAACAGAACTGTCGCCATGATTCTACGTCTGTTCGCAAGATAATTGGGGATGACAGGGGCCATCTAGCCCAACTCATCTCATCCATCCAAACGACACACGAACATCATGAGATAAGTTAATCTAGTTGTGACTTTTTCTTCCCATTAATGTTGACAGATAATTAATTCCACACTGCAGGCCTATTAATGACTGCAGTATAATCTCTGGTATTACGTGGAAAATAGCCTGCAGTTTAATATAAATAAACACAGGCATTAAAAATAAAAAATATACGATTGATAGAATTCCTACAGTCCGGATGGAGGCCATTCAGCCCATCAAGGGCCCATTCGACATTCCAAAAGAGCATTCGACCTTCATCTTTTGACAGTGTTGGTAGAGAAAATTTGATTCTACTTGCAGAGATATCAATACAATTAAGTAATTGAGGTACTCATAGTTGAGAGAATAAAACCCATAAATATGCAGTCTTATGGATTTGAAGTTCAGCTTGACTTGAATTGACTGTCCAGTGTGTCTGTTTCAATCGGTTAATGGCCAGAATTTTAGGTTTGTCGGGCAGGCGCAATCAGTGGGACCAAAATCGGATGGGAAATCTGTCCTTACCCGCGATCATCTCCCAAAAGCAATTTCACACTGGCTGCCTAATTAATTGCTGACGAGCGTGAAATGTACGCTGAGTAAAACAGAATGCTGCTGGCAGGGTGGTGGTTGGGGGAGGGAGAAGGTAGGCACTGGGACAAATAAAGGTGCAGGAGGGGGTTTAAATGTGGAGCTCCCTGAAGGCTGGTAATTGTTGTGTAACTGCCTCAGGGAGCTGTTGTGATTTTCCAGGTGTAGGACATTTTTTCAAATCTGGTGCTGTCCATTGTGTTTGTGACATGCCATCTGTACCTGGAGCCCATGCCAGATGGGAAAGAAATATCCAGAGCCAGACTCCCCTGCTCTCCCTCACCCCACCTACTGATGAATGTCCATGGGTTCTGCTGGAGGTAGTCAGTGCTCCACCGCACTTAACAAAGATGGCATGGATGAATGTGGAAATCTGGTCAGCGGGGATGATGTAGTTCAAAGGAGCGGGATACAGTGAGGCAGCACTTGTTAGTACTCACAGGTGTATTCCCGTGAAAAACCAGATGGCATGCATGTAAGGATGAGCTCCAGCAATGTGATGGGCATGTGAACCTGCATGTTTTGGGAGGAAGGCTGGTGTGTTCTGGTATGTAGAAGGGAGGACTAATGAAAGCACTTTTGTCCTTCCAGGAGAAGTCACAATGTCCAGTAGCGAGGGTGGACAGGTGGTGGTGTCCCTAAACTTCTGATCTTAGGTTACGTTACATACTCGTGTGACTCGTCCAACATTGTGTACCTCATACACTGCAGGAAAGGATGTCCCAAGGCGTGGTACATTGGCGAGACCATACAGACGCTGCGACAACAGATGAACGGACATCGCGCGACAATCACCAGGCAGGAATGTTCCCTACCTGTCAGGGAACACTTCAGCAGTCAAGGGCATTCGGCCTCTGATCTTTGGGTAAGCATTCTCCAAGGTGGCTTATCTGCCCTGAAGTGAATGAATGTCTTGATTCTTTGGAACAGTGCAATTATAACCAACTTGACGCAGATGTGAGCAGTGGATTGCAAGAATCACAGTGAACCCACGCAGACACAGGCCGAATGTGCAGAGCCCGCACAGACAGTGACCCATGTCAAGAATCGAACCCGGGTCCCTGGCGCTGTGAAGCAACAGTGCTAACCACTGTTTTACCGTGCCGCCCATCACTGCATGTGCACTCTACATACAGGGTATTGGTGTATTCCACAAACCACAAACCTTCCTGGCCTTATCCTCCTCTTCGGAGGAGGTCCCTCCAGCTAAGTACGCAATTCCCATGTTTGTCCAGATGGTTGCATAGGTCTCTGCACTGAATGGGCTTTCTGCAGAATGCCTCTGCAAATGTTCAGCGACCCTAGAATTATCCAAACCAACCAAAGAATGCCCAAAACAATTTCTAAAGCAACTACAAACAACTCACAGCAAATCTTAAAACTCCTCACCTTACCACATCTTCTTGACCTTTTATTCTGTCCTAGAATGCAAACATGAAAGCTGTTTGGCTGATTGGCCCATGTGTCACACGTAAAATCATATGGGTGACTCAAAAATTGTCATCAATTGGGATTTTGTGGGCTTAGTCTGTCTTTTAATTTATCAGGCGCACTTACGATTTCTGTGCACGCCTGCTTGCCCGAAAGCGGCATAATAACATTGGGATTCCATCCTGACATCTTTGCACCCTATTTTCTGAAGGTTTGGGCCTGCCGCACATCTGCAGAGCAAACATAAAGTTCTGGCCTATGACTTTGCATCTTATATCAATTATTTACATGGTTGACATTTCATTTTCCTGTCTCTATGTTGATCAAGTTTCCATTTGTCTCTAATCTTCTGGTCTCTATTCAGTATATCTCAGTCTGAGATTTTGCAGTTGCAATTTTGAAATGTTTTGCGAGACAACTTTTCATGAATGGCATCAATGCAAGTTTCATTACCACTGGACTCCTGTTTGCCAAGTTGGGAACACTATACAAAATTTGTCGAGTCTGGTGAAACACAACTTCAGGCTTCACCACCTTCATGGTAAAGATGGTGGGGCGCGATTCTCCGCTCCCCATGCCGGGTGGGAGAATCGCGGGAGGGCTGGGCGACTCATGACACCCCCCTGGCGCCCTCCGCGATTCTCCCACCCCCTCACTCGGAAGAATCGCCGCTCGCCGTTTTTCACGGCGACCGGCGATTCTCCGACCCGGATGGGCCGAGCGGCCTGCCGTTCACGACCGGTTCACGACGGCGGCAACCACACCTGGTCACTGCCGTCGTGAACATGGTGCCAAAAGCTGGTTTGAAGCTTGTGGGGGGCGGAGAGTGGAGTGAGTACCATGGCCGTGCTCGGGAGGAGACTGGCCCGCGATCGGTGCCCACCGATCGTCAGGCCGGCGTCTCAAAGGGACGCACTCTTTCCCCTCCGCCACCCTGCAAGATCAAGCCGCCACGTCTTGCGGGGCAGCGGAGGCGAAGACGGCAACCGCGCATGCGCGAGTTGGAGCCGTCAGCCGTCGTGACGTCAGCTGCGCATGTGCGGGTTAGAGCCGGCCAATCTGCGCATGCGCGGCTGACGTCACTTAGGCGTGCCGGCAGCGTCATTCTCGGCACGCCGCCTTGACGCAAGGTTCAAGGCCCGGCGGCCGAGAGTTATGGAGGGCCGCTCCTAGCCTCCCGGGTGGGGGTGAATAAGGTGAGAGGAGTGGCCTCCGAGGCCGTCGTGAAACTCGGCCGAGCTCACGGCGGCCTTCCCGATTTTTCGCGGGAGCGGAGAATTCTGCCTGATGTTTTCAATTTGGTCAGCATTCAGTGTACACAAGAAATTTTCAGAAAACTGTTTTGGAGCTACAATCTGACCAAATATTTGGTTTCAATCCAAAAGATTCTGCATAATCATAAGCTTTCATTACCTTCATGTTACATTTCTTCACAGAATGCCACTAACCTCTGCAGGCACAAAAACTTACCACCATGTAGATATTTTGCATGTTGCTGAAAAAAATCTGGTTGGTGATTATTTAGACAGCTAATTAGACACATGCAAAATGATTACCAGTCTGCTTGGCTGAAATTGGGATTATTGCTGAGCTCGTTGTCCACTTCCTCCATAACATTTACTGCTGGCCTCCAGAACAAAAGTGATTGCCAGAAGCCTCTGATGTCTTTAATAGTTCAAATGAGTGTGGCTACTGCACCACTAACAGAAATCAGCCAGATACAAATTCATTGTTTTGATGTTAGATACTGCTTGTTTAAGGACTTCTCAGCAGTACAAGATAATGCATCACAACATAGAGAGTTGAAGCTGTGAGATCAGGTAATTTTATTGATAATAATTTGCTTACTTTACAGTTTGTCTTGTAAATCAGGAGCATAAGGTGTACAGTGTTTGGTATCCAGCAAATCAGCCAGCTCTGAAAAGTATGCTGCTCACAATGAAAGCAAAGCTACTCAATTATAAATCTGAAGTTAAGCTGTAAGTGGTTGAGCAAGAAGATCCAAAGCAAGGCTTACTTTGGCAGGAACTGCAAGAAGATTATTTTGTTCAAGAGCAGGAGAAAATGCCAGTGTTGAATCCCTAATCCAAAGGTCCAGATATTGCCTGGCCCTATAATATACTCCTACATGCCAACACTTACTTTGATGCTGCTTCACTGGGGCAGCAAACAGAGAAGTCAGTCAACATTTGAGCTTCTTCGTCCATGCTCGTGCAATTCGATGATAATGAAGGACATACTGTGTGACTGATATTAAAAATATACTTCTGATGTTAAACATAAAGTTTTCAAGTTCAAAACACAGAAATACATTCTAATACAAGTTATATATATTCAAGAACTTATGCAGGTTGGGTACTCGAGTGACGCAAAGGTTAATTTTATATAGCCCATCCATTGGTAAACTGACAAGATGTGGCTGTTTTTAACAGCCCACATGGTTTTATACTCTATTGAAGTCAATGGAAAATAATATATGATGGTATTCTTACTTGATCTTTTGGAATTCTCTTTAGATGAGTTAGGTAAATGCTTTTTGTCTTTGCTCTTCCAAAATGATAACATGTGTATATTTTACATCTGGCTACAGGAACAAATGTCAAGAGGACGTTGGTTGCCACAGCAACGTGGCACTGTAGTTGGTGCTATGACTTCTCCATTGTAATGAGCTTCAAGCTATTGTTCTACTGTTGTCTTGTGTTTATTCAGACAGAAACACTAATTTTCAGCACAGAATATGATCGTTGATGAGAACAGTTTAAATAACATATTGATATCATATTGTTGTGTGCATAAATATGGTACAGTGTCTTACAATGCTAACAAAATAATCTCATAAGACCTTTTTTTTCTATTTTAAAAATAAATTTAGTGTACCCAATTCATTTTTTTTTAAATTAAGGGACAATTTAGTGTGGCCAATCACCTAACCTGCACATCTTTGGGTAGTGGGGGCAAAAACCATGCAAACACGGGGAGAATGTGCAAACTCCACACGGACAGTGACCCAGAGCTGGGATCGAACCTGGGACCTCGGCGCTGTGAGGCAGCAATGCCACCGTGCTGCCCCATCTTATACAGTCCTGAGGTTCCACGATACTGAGGGAAAATAAGACTCTCCACCATTACATTTCTAGCAAAAGTGCCAGTGACCACATCTATCACATGTATCAAGGGCAATTTGTGATGGCCGACAAAAGCTGGCCTTGCCAGCCAACGCACACATTCCTTGAATGAATTTTTAGAAAAATGCATATTTTGACTGACAGTATAAAATCTTGGCCAAGATTTTGACAACATCTTGCCCATCCCAACGTTGTAACCGGAACTGTGCAGCACTTGTGTTGTCCATCTTTTTCCCAATTCTTGCATGATTACAATTCTCCAACTGCAGGTGCCATGCATGCAAAACACGTGTGATTCAGCAGCAAAGGAAGCTTTTCCTTGGTGACACCTGTTATCAGCTGACAATCCTGCAGATCCGAGTAAGCTGTAAAACAGCCTCCTGCTCAAACTGGGAAACTCTACATGTGGCCACAAGATTCCTACCCAACAACATTTCCATCAACATAAAGCTCAAGTGCACAAAGATGATGCTGGCGTTTTTCAAATGTGAACTTCACTTGTAAATATTGTACATTATATCAGTTTCACTTTATTCATTTATGCATCATTATTATTTGTTGAGCCTCAAACACGCCTGATGGTTGGCACATATTGATGGTGAGTTACAGGGGAGCAATTGATAGTTTTCGGCAAGAAATAATGGGCTGGATTCTCCGCCCTGCAGCGCCACATTTCTATTTCATCCTGCGGGCACTGTTAAGCAGGCCGGTCAATGGGGTTTCCGATTGTGGGGCAGCCCAGTGCCATCGGGAAAACCCGGGACTGCCGGCAAAATGGAGCATCCCGCAGGCGGAGAGTACAGCCCACTTTGTTTTTTGTTCACTTTTTATTCAATGTTCATATTAGTGTCCAATCTTGCACTCACCACTCTGTGGACGTGGCTGAACTTGCAGGCTCAGTTGACCTCTGTTCAATGCATTGTAAAGGATATTCTCTGAAAGCACTCTCAGCAAGGATAATCGAAATGTTGTAGGCTAACTCAAAGCTCTGTAAGGACTCTGCCAGTCAAGAGTCTGAAATGGACCAACGTATGGAGAGCCCTTCAGGTCCCTTATTTTATGACCTTGACAGACTGTCCCCACCATACCCAGGATTCTAGGCCCTTCCAACTTCATTCCTCTATTCCCCTGACCACACCCTCTGTCCTCCCTGGATTCCTTATCTACTCCCAAATCAGACGAACATACCTCCTTTAACACTCTAAATAAAATTACATACTTTATTTTCTGAAAGGTCATATCGTAATATTAAAGTTATTTTTTGTTTCACCTTTGTTGAACAAATCTATGTGTAGTTTACATGCAGGCTGAGCTGACAACATTCTTGCATTCTTGAGAAAAAGACCAACAATCATACTGCAAAGCAGTTACATCAGCCCCTTCAGATTATTTTAATCAAAATAAATATCTATGTTTCCCATGACTAGGAACACGTAGTTAGCCTAAACATCATCCAAAATCTGATCACTCATTTCAGAATGTTGGTGCTTTATAGTTGAAAGATATACAAATATACATTGCTCCATGCAATTAAATTGTATCTATCCTGACCTGTAAATCAGCCTGTAGTGTGTTTGTCCTTATAATAGTACACAAGTGTAACAATTAACAAGAAAAAAATAAATACATTCACTAATTTTCAAATCTCAATCGAAACATGTTAATTACTCTTACGGTACTTGACTGTACAAAACGAGGGCAACGACCAATCTTGGATTCTACTCCATGAAGAGAGGTTCATAATGTCATGACTTACCTAGAAAACAAAAGAAAGAAAATTGAAGATTCCAAAGCATATTGAACTGACAATTATGTAAATTATTTGGTCGAGTCGAAATCTCAGCATGAATTTTTTCCTGGCATTTTCTCCATCAGTAGTCCATGTGTCAATGTCAATCATTTGAAACTATATCATACATTGCACTCCACAGTTGGGAACTGAAGCCTACTGTCCCATTAATGCTCTGCACTCAGCTTGGACTTAAAATGCAATGATTTCATCAGAAGGTTTTATTCAAGGAAGTTATGAAACAAGTATGATGGGAAATAACACCATCTGGATTTGGCATTGTATGAATTTTTTTTTTACATTGGTAGGCGCTACATGTATGTACATGTAATTATGTCTTTATAAGAGCAGAGCTCTCTGCGATTGGTGAAACATAATTTTTTGGAGAGGAATGTAGGCAGTAGCATATTTTATTTTAAGTGGGTCTAGAAATGTGCGGTTTTCAATGATATTTGACACCATCATGAAGTCATAGGCTATGTTTGGCTATCCCATCAGAGCCCATGTGCTGGACTTGTCATTGTGGTGATTGGATCTGCTGCTAGTTTTAAGGTACGTTCGTTAATATATTAGCACTATGCTCCCTGAACTGAGCAGACATTGTAAAAATAGGATTACTACAGGCATGGGATATCCAATGAGATTTAAAGGTCCTCTCTATCTTAAAGAGGCAGCTGACCAGGTTTTAACGACGGCGCGAAAAGTGCACGGGGACGATCAATTCTGACTCCCACAGGGGGCCAGCACAGCGCTAGAGCGGTTCGCGCCGCACCAGCCTCCTTTCCAGGCACCAAATGGGCGCTGTGCCAACCCGTGCATGTGCAGTTGGGCCGCACCAACCTGCGCATGCACGGGGGACTTCTTTAGCGCCAGCCCCAATGCAACATGGCGTCGATGTTCAGGAGCCGGCCACGCAGGGAAGTAGGCCCGGCGGAGAGGGGGGGTCGGGGAGAGGCCAGCCCGCTGATCAGTGGGACCCAATCGCGGGCCAGATCCCATTGGAGGACCTCCCCGGTGAAGGAGCCCCCCCCCCCCACACACACACACAGGCCTCCCCTGACCGTTTGCGCAGAGTTCCCGCCAGCAGTGACCAGGGGTGAACGGCGCCGGCAGGACTCTGTCGTACCCGCGCGGCCGCGCGGCCCATCCGGACTGGGCCCCACTGATTCCAGCGGTCCGCTGCCGGCGCCGCACCAAACGTGCCGGCGTGAATGGCGCCGATTCTCCACATCTCGGAGGGTGCCGGGGCGTCGTGGCGCAGTTGTGGCGATTCTCCGGCCCTGCGTGGGGTTCGGAGAATCGCCCCCTAAAATCTAAATATTGTTAAATTGTGCCATGGATCAGGTAACATTTAAAAGGAGAAGGTATATTGATAATTCAAATTAGGCATTTTTCAGACATTAGCTGTCCTGCAGTGCACTTCCCGCATTTTTCGGTTTCATCTTCCGAACTCAAGTATGAGAGCTTTCATTATCATTGTTGACACAGTGGTTAGCACTATGCCTCACAGCATCAGGGACCCTGGTTCAATGGCATTTTTGGATGAGTGTGTGGAGGTTGCACGCTCGCGCTGTGTCTGCATGGGTTTCCTTCGGGATCTCCAGTTTCCTCCCACAGTCCCAAGATGTGCAGGCTAGGTGGATTGGCCATGCTAAATTGCTCCTTAGTATCCAAATGCTAGATGGGGATACGGTGATAGGGCAGGAGTGGGCCTTGGTAGGGTGCTCTTTCAGAGGAAGAGTGCAGACTTGATGGGCCGAATGAACCCATTCTGCACTCTGAGGGTTCTATATCCTCTATATTTTAACTCAAACTATTTTTTAAACTGTGATTTACGCACTATCATATCAATCAGATCTTATCTTCAGAAACTATTTTTGAGGTGAGAGACTGAAATGTTGCAGCACTCAAAGGTTTAATGGTATTATTTTAAATTACATGTTGGGGAGGGGGGATCCACAATGCAGCACACAAGAAAAGCAAGAGCAAGTTGAAGGCTTGAGCATAAATTCTGCAATCAGGTTACATTTAAAACTGCAAGACTGATTTATTGTCAGCTAAATCCTACAATTATATTCAAGCACTTATCTCCTCCCAGCTATATGTTCTATGTTAATCGCTAATATTCAATTTACTGAAAAAAAAATTCTGTAAGAGAAAATTTAAGAAATATGAAAATTATTAAGTGTCAAACATAAATTCTGTGTTAGGATGTACAAGAAAAATCATAGTTAAATGAATGCTGGTCAATGTTACTGACATATTCTCAGTGGTGTTTCGATCATCGTCGCGACCAAAAACCTTTTTTTAAAGTGTCGCATGATAAAATTTGAAGTCTTAAGACTTTTATGTCTGAAACAAACTAAAATCAACAATAAATATAACTTGGGTGGACAACAAATACACAAAACTGCAGAAAATATACTTGCCCTATTAACCAATTAACACAACCGAAAACCTCAGAGCCAATTTAATGCAAAATGCCGTACTCTCAGTAGATATCTAGCCTTTTCGATAAAAGTCCCAAACTTCTCTGAGCTATTCAACAAGTTTTCTTCGCCCAACCACACTAGGGTGAGTCTTACAACGTCTCTTTAAATGTCACTCAATTTCAGCAAAGTCAGCAAACTGACTTCCAGCATTACGGCACCCTCTGATGACTCTTTGGTGGTAAATCTCAACAAATGTTGTCTCTTCAACAGGAAATCCATTCTCACCACCATTCTGCTTGCTGCTTGGTACAATAGTAGTTTTATTTGGTCTTTTTCTTCAAGTCTTTCTGTTTGAGATCAAAGATTTGTGCATAATTCAACTCTTTTGTGTCAAGGTATGAAAACTGACACCTGAGTTTCTATGGGTTTTGATCTGGGACTCTGTCCTCATGCGAACCAAATCATAGGGTTCTGAGTTCAATACGATTTCACTGCCCACCATTCTGCAACATTTTATTTTACCTTAAATTATAAGAGACCATTTAAAACATAACCAATCTCTAGTCTCACATATGTAACACTTGTCAACTAAAAGTTAGCAAAAACATTACTATAATAATTCTTTTTATATAATATTATCAAAATACATTGCAAATCTTTTAGCGACATGGATAAAAAATATTCTTTCGCAATTTTGTCACATTTTGCCATTAAACATTTAGTATTGACAATATTTATAAATCTTAACGTATAACCACCGTCCCACTGTGGCAATTAAGATTTCAAGTCAGGATTATATGAATTCTTAAGAGTCCTAAATCTTCTAAACCTTGCAAATGAAAATTTATTTTAAGACTGGTCCTTGAATTTCCTTTCAATCTGCACAAAAGATCGCCTTTTACATTTTGCGTACAATTTTCATGTTTTTGGTTTTGCATCCTTTGTGTTGCTTTTTAAAATCTGTATTGAATTGTGAATAGACTGGACCCTGAGATAGTATTTGTGATGGGCCGAATTATTTCACAATTTACTCGGTCTGCTTAGCTTTGTCAAGAATACCATTGCTGCTTGCTGTTAAACCAGTTCCGACTTGCGGAATCGGTGAACTGGAATCCAAAGAGAAATCTTCTGTTATTGTGCTTTTGGCCCTTTGGATTCAGCCTTTTAAGTCAGTAATTGATTCATTACCAGGTTTTTCACATTTAAAAAAAAGTACCTGACCAATCTGCTTCACTTTCTCCCATGTCTACATGTTTGTATTAATGTCCAAGTATGTGAAGAAAGTCTCAACCAGCCACACAAATAACTGTTCTGCACAACAGTTGGATTGACCTCATTCTGTTAAGATTCAGAATCATTTTTAATCCTGAGGTTGCTTCCATGATTTAATCCATTCGTGTTCTTCTCCAAGAGAGGCAAGTCATTTTGTGTAATGTTATGCGTGTGGATCAGAACTCCAACTTTGGTTAAGATCCTAGACTAGGACTCAACTATTTGCATGCGGTAAAACTTTGAAGAAATGATATTGCATCTCAGGAGTGATAACACTGACCAGTCGTCAGCTTTTATGTTCGAACTAAATTACTTTGCAGAGAATTAAGCACATTGGCAACAAACAAATAGCTTTACAGTTAAAAGTTACAATGTTTTAATTTGTTTTCTGAAACCTGCCTCTACATTCCAATTAAGCAAACCCATATATTTCAAATATCATGTATATGTAAATTTAACAACCCCGTTTAATTTGCTTATCTTGGTGAAGAGTCCTTGGAGAGAGAAACACATTTTTTAGGACCAAGCTGAAAACAGCTGCTCAGCTTAGAGTCCTGGAAAAAACTCCCTTTCCGGAAAGACTTGGTCACTTGCATTAGCTACACCAGCTATACTCAAAACACACAACATTTTTGTTGTTTCTTGTCACAAGATGCTCCTTCATTTGTTTAGTCAAGCTCAAACTGTTAAAACATTACATTGCTGTCTATCTGCTAACAGGTAAAATGGCTTTTAATATCTATGAGCAAAACACTTCCCCTGCAAAATTGCTGAAGACCTCTCTTTTGACCACAGTTTGACAGACATACTGTCCAAGCATTCGAACGTAGGCTTCAATAACATGACTGTAAAAATACAATCTACAAAATATGACTATTTCTTATATTCAGCAAAGCAACCAATTTATTTTTCTGTTTCGTAATATTCTCTTCAGCTATGTTAAGAACTTTTTTTACCCCTATTTTCAATTTGATCCTAATTTCTCTGCAATGGTCTTCAAATTAACCTTTGTTAACTGTTACATGTATTTATAGACTCGTTATCATTCTCCATAGGGGCCTGAGTTTTGAAAGCAGCAATATTAACTTCTAGCTGAACACATAAAAAGTATGTTTTGAAAACTTTGCTAAAACCATGGAAAATTCCAGTTTTCCTGTCTCTGAATTTCTATCTCGCAAGAGTTCCCAATTTGTTACAATCCCTGTAGAGGCTGATAGCTTATAAAAAGAGATATGAATTTCCCAGGAACCGATGAAAAGAAGAGCACACAATTTTGTTTTAAATTTATACTGTCAGAAATGAACCAAAATTAGCATTAACAAAACATTACTTAGTAGTCAGCTAAACGAGAAAAAGGTACTTTCCTCAGAACGAATTAATACGTTTGGAAAACCCCATGCCATGTTAATATGTTAATGCCACACTCTCTGCAGATTTGCAGCAATGTAAATAAACTCTCAAACGCCTAGATATTAAACAGATGTCCTCCTTTCTGCCACATCCCAGATGGTGTCTTCCAGTGTCCCTTCGAAAGTCTCCTCACTCAATCACCTGAGAAAGATTGAACTGACTTCCAGCAGCAAGGCACACCCTGGCAACTCCTCAAGCTCAGCAAGTTTTTTTCTTCAAACCTGAAATCTGTTCCCACCACCATTCTGCTTGCTGCTTAACACAACAAGGGTCTTCTCCTTTGCTTGGCACAAAACCAGCTGTTTATGGTTGTGCTTTCCAGGTTTTTCTTGTCTGTCTGAGAATTTGTGACCAGCAAACATTACACTTCGTTTCCGTCAAGATGTGAAAATTTAACTTGAGTTTCTCTGGGTCCCCTTATCCCCATAACAACCAAATCACATGGGCTTGTCTTATCAATGTCACAAGTAGGCTTCCATTAACACGGCAATGAATTTACTGTGAAAATCCCCTAGTTGCCACACCTGTTCGGATACCCTGATGGAAATTCAGAATCTCCAATTCACCGAACAAGCACGTCTTTTGGGACTTGCGGGAGGAAACCAAAGCACCCGGAGCACGCAGGCCCAGGGAGAACATGCAGTCTCCGCACAGTCACCCAAGCCGGGAATCAAACCCAGTTCCCTGGCGCTATGAAACAACAGTGCTAACCACTGTGCTAGCATGCCACAGTACAATATGTCTTCACCATCACCTATTCCAGAACATTTGTCTCACTTAAATTAGAGATATAACCGCCTGCGAAAGTCTCATACTTGTAACAACAGGAATGTTACATTTCCATAAACTGCCTTTTATTTTAGAATATATCTCTCACTTTCTTGATGACAGTCTTATTATAAGATGGGAAAATGTGCTATCATAACTGTGGTATTATCATAACTATCAGCATTACAATGGTTGATGTAGTACCATGAATAGCCACGAGAGGGTGCTGCAGATACTACTATATAAGAGGAGTAAGCAGGAGTCAGCTAGAGAAAGGGGGCGCGATTCTCCGAAATTGAGAATTCTCCCCCCCCCCCCACAGGCTGTCCCCCCAACGTTACCGCGCAGTTCCCGCCGGCAGCTACCAGGTGTAGACGGCGACGGTGGGAACCTGTCATGTTGGGGCGGCTGCTCGGCCCATGCGGGCCAGAGAATTGCCGCTCGCCTTTTGCAAACGGCGAGCGACGATTCTCCGAGCAGCCAGCCGTGATTCCCGCCACGCTGGTTTGGGGAGTCACGGTCGAGACAGACCACAGGCCATTGGTTCACATCATCCAAAAAGACGTCAATGATATGAAGCCATGGCTACAACATATCCTCCTCAAACTCCGCCGCTACGATATCGACCTCGTCTATACCCCGGGCAAAGAGCTCATTGTGGCCGGCGCACTCTCTAGATCCATCACCACGCCGTGTGAACAGTCGGACATTGTCTGTCAGATAGACGCTCAGGTGAAGTTTTGTGCATCCAACTTTCCGGCCACTGATGAAAGGGTCTTGCAAATTCGTCAGGAGACAACCAGGGATCCTTTACTCCAGTGGGTCATGCGACATCTCACGGATGGTTGGCAAAAGGGGCAGTGCCCCCAGTTTTATAATGTAAAGGACAATCTAGCAGTAGTGGACGGCATACTAATGAAGCTGGACAGGATAGTAATCCCACAGAGCTGGTCCTTGGCCAAATCCACGAGGGTCACCTGGGGGTCGAAAAGTGTCGCCGTCGAGCCCGAGAGGCAGTATATTGGCCAGGCATCAGTCAGGATATCGTCAACACGGTCCTCAATTGTCCAAAGTGTCAAAGGTTCTAGCCGGCTCAGCCTAAAGAGACTCTACAGCTGCATGAATTGGTGACCTCCCCATGGTCCAAAGTTGGTATTGACCTCTTTCATGCAAAGGGCCGAGACTATGTCCTCCTCATGGACTACTTTTGTAACTACCCCGAGGTGGTCAAACTGACTGTCCTCACATCAGCATGCAAGGAGACATTTGCCCATCATGGCATTCCACTTACAGTTATGACTGATAATGGCCCGTGCTTCTTCAGCCAGGAGTGGACGGATTTTGCCCGGCTGTACAATTTTAGGCACATCACTTCAAGCCCCCACTACCCCCAGTCGAATGGGAAGGCTGAAAAGGGGGTACACATCGTTAAAAGACTGTTGTGGAAAGCTGCTGACTCGGGGTTGAATTTCAACCTGCCGCTGTTAGCCTACAGGACTACTCCTTTGTCCGCTGGCCTGCCCCAGCACAGCTCCTAATGAACCGCATACTACGGACGACGGTGCAAGCTATCCACATCCCGGACCTTGACAATTTTCGGGTCCTGCAGAGGATGCAACTGTCTCGGGCCCAATGCAAGTCGGTGTACGACGCCCACGCCACAGATCTCCCTGCTCTGGTCCCTGCTGACCGAGTTCGTGTTCAGCTACCTGACGGTGGCTGGTCTGCCACGGCTGTGGTGGTTAAGCAAATGGCCCCGAGATCGTTCCTTGTCCCCATGCATGATGGCTCCTTTCTTCGGCGTAATATGCGGACACTGCGGCTACTTCCACGCCCGCCACCTGAACGTGATGTCCCGCCTCGCATGCTGGTTCCTCAGGACGCGCCCTTCGACGAGGTCACCGATCTACCACTTCTTTTACTGACCTCTACATTGGAGGCAGTTCCGTCCGTTCAAGTGCAGGCGGCCCCTGACCCACCCTTGAGGTGGTCAACCAGAATTCGTCGCCCGCCACAGAGACTGAATTTATAGACTGAATGTTGCATTACCTTGTGATCCCTTTACACATCTGTACATATTGTTTCTTCCTAATTTGTTATCTGCCTTCTATCTGCACTGTTCACCTTCCCATGTAAATACATTAATATACTTTGTATATCGTCAGGCTCCTACATACACACTCACTATTTATTGACCTCCACACATTTTGTTTTGAAAGTAAAAAAAAAGGTGGAGGGGGGGAGATGTCACAAGATGCACATAAGTATATGATAGTGCACAGACAAGCAGTGATGGACACACAGGATGACCAGTGAACACATAGAACACAGCAGCCAATCACTAGACAGGACACAACCACTATAAAGCCAGAGGGCACTAGTTTTCCTGCTCCCTTGGGATCCAGCCTCTGAGACAGTCAGAGCCCGTGAGCAGCAACTATAACGCACACCATGTGGTAGTAAGATAGTCTGGTCAGGTTAACCTCAGGTCTCCAGTCAAGTCAGCATAGTGTCAACCCACAGTTAAAGTATGTATGATAGTTAAGAGTTCAATAAAATCGAGTTGCATTTCTTCAATGTTGGAAGCCTGTCTCTCTCATTACTGCAGTAAACGCAGTCCTTGCAGACCCAGCTTACCCAACACATCAGTAGTGACAAGAATCAAGAAGCTGATCCCGTCCCTCATCAATTTCTTCCATTTCTCTCTGAGCCCCTAAGCTCCATGGCTCTCAGCCACCTCTGATGTGTTGCAGAAGTTGTCATTCTTCATGAACTTAGTGACTGTTGACAGCTCATTGACCAAGTGTCAGGTTGTAGCAGTGGACAATGCAATGATTATTTGTACTAAAAATGTTGCAAAATTGATAGTCCATGATAATCTGATAGAGATAAAAAGTAGCCAGATAATAATCGTGGGTACACATTCAAGGTTCAGCTGTTCAAGGAGAACGCTTTTCCTGCAGATATAATGTCACCTTTCACTTGACAAGGCGAAAGGCAGGGCGCTCCCAATTTTACTAATTTCTTGAGTACAGAAATTTTATTTATCTATGCAGTTGACCTCTTTGCAAGATGTATTCCATTTATAGGTTCTGTGCTGAAATTCCATTAATGCATTACACAGCCAAGCCCAATATTTGCTGCACCTGATCTCCACACGTGAAAGTTCCCTGGGGGATCATCGGCTACCAGGTGAAATTTTAGGCCAATTGTAGAAGTTCTACTTTCACGATGGCTGTGACCATGCTGTTTAGTAGAGATCAGAAATCAAGAGTCTATTTGTGCTGTTACATTTCCTCTCATATAAAACATCAGAATTTTTGTGACATGCTTCTCAGGGGACATTTTATTGAGCAGGTTTAAAAAAATATGTACCACTAAACAATATCTGTGAATATTCTTAATGATGCACTGCACGTTTCCAATAGCGCAAAGCAGAACATCATGGGCGCGATGGGCCTCCCACGACGGGTCGGAAAATAGCGGGAGGGCCTTCCGAACATTTTTCCCGACATCCGGCTATTCCCCCCCCCCCCAACGGCCTCCCCATGACACGAATCGCTGCTCGCCGTTTTTTTACGGTGAGCAGCGATTCTCCCCATCCGATGGGCCGATTTCCCAGGCCTTTACGGCCGTTTTCACGAACTCCAACACACCTGCTCTCACAGTTCGTGAAAACGGCCGCAAAGTGCCGTTCTCGAGAACCATGGCACCGATTGGCACGGCCGCACCACGGCCGTGCCAAGGGTGGCATGGGCCCGCGATCAGTGGGCACCGATCGCGGGCAGCGGGTCCGAACCCCGCGCACTCTTTGTTCCTCCGCCGCCCCGCTGGATCAGTCCGCGGGGCGGCTGAGGTGTATAACGGCCCGCGCATGCGCGGGTTTTACGCATATGCGTGATGACGTCATCCGCGCATGCGCGGGTTGGAGCCGTCCAATCCGTGCATGCGCAGCTGACATCATCGTGCGCGTCAGCCGCCGTTACCTTTGGCGCGCGGGCTTAGCGAAGTTCGCCAGTTTCACGGCAGCCTTCACGACTCTCCGCATTTGCGGAGAATCGCGCCCCATACCTCAGGCAACCTATAATGCAGTCTGACTTTGAAAGATTCATAGAACCCCTAGAGTGCAGAAGGAGGCCATTCAGCCCATCTATTCTGCACCAACCCTTCAAATGAACACTCTGCCACTTCCTCCATTCCAGAGATTGTATTTGTATAAACTTATAAAACAGCTTTGTAATGTTTGTAAACAGGCAGTAATACAATTTCAGCCATCTGTTATCCTGTATAATGTTATCAAGAAAGAAATAACTAGCAGTATTAAATAAATACATAATTGTCTAGTCATGTCAATGATACTGCTCCAATCATGAAGCTGGTCTAATAGATGTATTGCAGTACATGTAATTTTGTGCTATTTAGACTTGGAACTGTATGCTGACGAGAAAAACAATTTATCAGAATTTAACTTGTGTGAACTTTCCAGCCCCTGCCTTTGGACCTCCCCAACCCCACCATTACCAGCTCAGTCCCACTACTGGCAGCACCTGTCAACCCACACACCTCAGCCCCATCCCCTGCCATGCTTATTTTATATCAAGGAACATTCTCTTGGTGATATAATGCATTGGAATTTTTGAATATGTTTTCTTCTGCACCCACTTTGTGGAAAATCATTACAAGCATAAGGCACTAAAGGCAGATTCCCTTTCCCTTTTCTGTGTTAATATTGCATAGCCAAGAAATGCCTCGCATTAACACCTAACCATGGGAGACACATTCAATGCCAGTTGATTGAATAACTATCTAGCTGCATAAATACTGCTCCAAAATCACAACGTTGAACTAAAAACTATAAAATAACCTTGGAGGTCAAGGGATGTTTAAGGTAGGCTCATAATATTTGAAATAATCTTGAATTGTAACTCATTCCTATTCGAATGAGAATATATTAAAAAGTCAACCATATATAATACACTGTGCAACTTGAATAGTAATAGTTTAATCTCTCTTTATATCAAAAGATCACTTCAATTGCAATTCTATTCTGAGTCAATTCCACAGCGTTGGTTATAACAAATACAATTATTATGTTGTTTGACATCATGATTTCTGACTGAAGGTCAAAGTAAGCTTGCAATTGAAAAACAGACATTTGAGTCCAGAAAATATGGTGTTCAACCCATGCTGATGGCAGTGTTTATCTGCTGCTGATGCTGCTATCTCTAGGGAGCTGAAGAATAGCATCCCTCGTGGTGATTCGTTAGAAGCAGCAATATTGTTGCTGAAGTAATAGTCACTGCCGGGAGCAGTATGATGTAAAGTGGTACAAGCCATTCACACAAAGCTACATCATGTGCTTCCAGACAAGTAAGAAGTGCAATTGAAAGAAAACTTCATTATTAGCTTTACACATCACAGACTTCAACATACCTCAGCAACAACTTGGCAGCACAATGCATGCCCTCCCTCTCCAAAAAGATATGAAATGATTGTAATTGAATTTCAATTTTGTTTTCAGTTTTCCAATTGAGATCCAGTTGTCCCAAAGAACTTCATAGCCAAGAATTTGTATAAATACTGCAAAGTGCAGTGCAAGATCATTCCAAGCTTTCAGAAGCACTGAGAGCAACTAAGATTTGTGTTTCATTAGGATCGATGGGCTGAAGGGCCTCTTCTGTGCTGTATTATTCTGTGATCTCAAAAAGACCTGAAGAGAATAATAAACAATGCCGACAAAAGCTGCCAGTAGATAAACTGTTCAGGCCCTTATCAGGACTAAAATGTATTATCAAAATTAATAGCCTTAGTAGAATTTACCCATCAATCAGGGAAAGTCTGGGGACCAGAGATTAAATTGGAGTGGATTCCAACTAACTCTCAGCCTTGAATTGAGACAGAAGGGCTCTGCCTCTTAGCGGGAGTCGTACTGGAGACCCAATGATTTTGGTTCCACCCCTGAAACAGGCACCCACAATTTCCATCAAACGGAGTATGGAGAACTCGGACGGGTATACTTTGCACATCCACGGCTCACAGAGGTAGCATGTAAATGTACAGCTATCTTCAAACAGATCCAATTTTCGTTACTTGATTCCCAAAACACAACTTGTGGACTTTAGGCATTTTAGGAAAAGTTTGAAGCTGCTGAGGCCATTTGGAGAGGTAAGTACTCTTTTGGAGAGCTAAGGTGTTAGAACATAAGAACATAAGAACTAGGAGCAGCAGTAGGCCATCTGGCCCCTCAAGTCTGCTCCACCATTCAATAAGATCATGGCTGATCTTTTTGTGATTTCAGCTTCACTTCCTCGCATCCCCCCCGCCCCACACACATACACTTACGGTAACCTTTTATTCCTTTACTGTTCAAAAATCTATCTATCTTTGCCTTAAAAACATTTAATGAGGGAGCCTCAACTGCTTCACTGGCCAGTGTATTCCACAGATTCACGGCCCTTTGGGTGAAGAAGTTCTTTCTCAGCTCAGTCCTAAATCTACTCCCTCTTATTTTGAGGCTATGCCCCCCAGTTGTAGCTTCACCTGCCAGTTGAAACAACCTCCCTACTTCTAACATATCTATTCCCTTCATAATTTTATACATTTCTATAAGATCCCCCCTCATTCTTCTAAATTCCAATGAGTGTAGTCCCAGACTACTTAATCTCTCCTCATAAACTAAATAAACTAATCCTCTCAACTCTGGAATCAACCTCGTGAATCTCCTCTGCACACCCTCCAGTGCCAGTACATCCTTTCTCAAGTAAGGTGGCCAAAACTGTACATATTACTCCAGATGTTGCCTCACCAACATCTTATACCATTGCAAAATAATCTCCCTGCTTTTAAACTCCACCCTTCTAGCAATGAAGGACAAAATTTCATTTGCCTTCTTAATTACTTGCTGCACCTGCAAACCAACTTTTTGCTATTTTGAATAGGTAAGATATCCATTTCAGAGAGGTCCAGTGTCCCTTTTGAAGAGGTTTGGAAAGGTCAAGTACCCATTTTGGATTGTTAAGAGTGACAAGCATGCGTGTTTGATGTGGATAAGCTCTGCAGACCTGTCAAGCTGTCAAGTCAGATAAATCTCCTGGGCCGTTAAGCTTTTGAAAAAAAATTCTAACATATAATTGAAAAATCAATGCTTGCCATTTCACTGTTTGTTGAGATAAATATTAGTGCTGCTTGATTGCTTCTGCAAGCTATCATTATCACAGTGGGGGGCGGCGGGGGTAGGGGTGGCTATAAATCCACATTTTTGCTGCTAGCTCCAAATGGTTATAAAGAGAATAACAACCTTTGATTGGGAGACAAAAATGAATACAAAGAATTGCAAAATAATATGGATGCTCGAATCTCAAACAAAAACAGAAAATTCTGGAAAGACTCAGCAGGTTTGACAGCATCTCTGGAGAGAAGAAATAGAGTAAGTTGGTTTGCAGTGTGTAAGGACGAAGGGTAATGGTCGAGAGGCATGGACTAGTATGATAAAGCAGTAAGTTTGCACAGGAGTTATAAAGAACTTTGTGGATGATTGGGGAAATGGGTTGGCATGGGGGTTAGATGGATGGCATGAATTTGCATGGAAGGTGCATGCAGAGTTTATGAAAGAGGCAAAAGATATTTTTTGTTTTGTTGTTTTTATTATAACTGGAATGAATTCCCAGAGCACCCAGACGAGACTTTCAAACGGCCCACCTTGGCACCCAACAGCCTTATGGCCATCCCCAAATTATTTTTGGGGTCGCTTGCCCGACTCCTTTAGCACCCAGACAGCACCCTGCTCCACCTGAATGAAAATCTGAAGATTGGGGCATTTTCTCCCAAGTTGGGTTTGCAAATTCAGAAAATTTACTGACTCTCTGCTTCCAGTTCGGGAGTGAAAACTCAGTTCTTAATGTGCAAGCAAGGCTCAGACTGAGGCTGTGAAGCTGGGTCCTCGAAATAAGATGAATTACACAGGTGGTATAACTCCTCAAAGCAGCTGTCATTTACAGAGAGCAAGTACATTAGTATAAATAAACATAAAGACAATGTGATAAGCAAACAAACAGGAAGAAGATACTGTGGAGAGAGCAATTACAAACCTAATTGATATGATGCAAGTCTAATTACTCCTGTACACAATGATAACAAATGATCAGTTAAGGACTCAACTGAACGAGAGCTCTCAGGAGAATAATGCTCCATTGGGGAATAGGAAGATGCTGGATGATGATAGAAAATGTTGGAGACGCTGGGCAAGTCAAACAGCTTTTGGAAAGAGCTGGGAAGTGACTTTTCATCAGAGCTGCGTCTGAAAGGCCAACCTTTGTCCATTAGTTACAAGGGCCGCTCAACCTGCTGAGTGTTTTCAGCATTCCTTACTCTTGTTTTAGATTCCAAACTATAATTCCGCAATATTTTGTTCCAAGAAGCTGAATTATTTCAGCAAAATTGTGAACCAGAATAAAATTCTGATATTCCACATTTTAAAAAAAACTTCTCAGATGAACAACCCAAACTGAGAGGTTTAAGGAGTCAATTTCACAGCATGGTGCTTCAACACTTGAATGTATGATCTCCAAAGTTGAGGTTAAGCAGGATGGTGCATGAGACCAGAGAAAAATGAAACAAAGAGTTGCCATCAGGTACGGAAGTTACAGAGTTCAGTAGGGTAAGGCCCTGAAAGGATTTAAACATGGCAACAGCATTAAGCTCAGGGTGTTGGGGTCCAGTAATGTAGTGGAATGTGATAAGATATAGGTAGCAGAGATTTGAGTGAGCAAAAGGTTTTAAGAGGGTGCAGGATGGAAGGATGCCAGTCTTGCAATAGTCAAAATGACAAAGGCACAGATGAGGCAGAGGTGGATATGGTACGGAAAGGAAAGTGAGAATCTTTGTGACGGAGAAGATATTGGTTATAAATTCAGATTTGGCTTTCATAGGATGTTGAGTTTGCAAATAATCCAATGTAATCTGTTCCTGGGGAAGGGTATGGAGGGTTGGAATCAATGCCAAAATTTTGAGCCTGATCTTTAATGCAATAATAATAGGGAGGGTATCAGAAATTTGCAGTGATTGTCGGATAAACCTGACAGCAACTTCCAGCACCCCCATACATATAGTTAAAAATGGAAATCCTGAAGGTGCTATCCGTGATAGTCTGCTCCTCTACAGGCTGCATTGTTGCTGTCTCCTACAATGTAATCCACAGAAAAATCTATGTAACCATGGGCTACTGGGCACTTGTACCACATCAAAAATGGTTGAAAAAGTTAGGGCATGAATATTCAGGAAGAAATGAGTTTTAAGGGAGTAGAAACATAGAAAACAAGAGCAGGAGTATGGCAGTCGGCCCTTTGAGCCTGCTCTGCCATTCAATACAATCATGGTTGATCCGCTATCTTAATGCCATATTCCCGTGTGCCTCGACATCTTTAGAGCCTAGAAATCTATCCAATTTCTTTGTGAATATATTCAGTGATTTGACCTCCTTGGCCTTCTTTGTTGGAGAATCTCATAGGTTAACTAACCTCTGAGTGAATTAATTTCTCCTCATTTCAGTCTGGAATGGTGTACCCTATATTCTGAGACTGTGACCCTTTATTGTAGACCCTCCAGCGAGAGGAAACAATAATACTATTCCTGCATCCAGTCTGTCCAGCCTTGTCAGAATCGTATATTTCAATTAGAACCCCTCTCATTCGTCTAAATTCTAATGAATACAGGCCCAGTCAACCCAATCGCTTCTCACATGACAATCCTGCCATCCCAGGAATCAGTTTGGTGAACCTTCACTGCATACGCTCTGTGGCAATGAAAAAAGGAGATCAAATTTGCACACTAAGTCCCTGTGCTGCTGCAATAAGACATCCATGCCCATGTACTCATGTCCTCTTGCAATGAAAGCCAACTCAATACTTGCCTTTCTAACTGCTTGCTGTATTGCATGCTTGCTTTAAGTAATGGGTGTACTAGGACACCCAGGTCCCTTTGTATGTAATCTATCACCACTTAAATGATACTCTGCCATTCTGTTCCTTCATCTAAAATGGATAACATTTATCTACGTTATATTGCTTCTCCCACCAATTTTCCCACTGATTCCACTTGTCTAAAACTCCTTGAAGCCTCATAACATACACCTCACCATTCATCTTCCCACCAAGTTTCATGCCATCAGCAAACTTGGAAATATTACTTTTAGTTGCCTCATCCAAATAATTGATGCAAATTGTTAATATCTCGGCCCAAACATTGATCCCTGTGGGATTCCACTCGGCACTGCCTGCCACTTCGAAAAAATATCCATTTATTAATTTCCTGTCAGCTAATAAATTCTCAATCCATGCCTATATATTTCCCCCAATCCCATGTATTTTAATTCTGCACACAAACCTCTTATGTGGGACTTTATCAAAAGCTTTCTGAAAATCCAAATACAAACATCCACTGGTTTGCCCTTATTTGTATGACTAGTTATATCATCAAATAACACCAATATGTTTGTCAGACATTATTTCCCTTTCATAAATCCAAGTTGACTTTGTCCAATCCCGCTGGTATTTTCTAAGTGTCCTGTTATCGTATCCTTTATAACAGACTCTAGCATTTTCCCTACAACGGACATGAGGCTAACCAATGGAGCTTTGACAGAGTCATCGGACTCGAAACGTGAACTCTTTTCTCTCCCTACAGGTGCTGCCAGACCTGCTGAGATTTTCCAGCATTTTCTTTTTTGTTTCAGATTCCAGCATCCGCAGTAATTTGCTTTTATCCAGTTTTTACTTAGGTTAACCAATCTATAATTACCTGGTTTCTCCCTCCCTTCTGGGCTGTTTAGCACAGGGCTAAATCGCTGGCTTTGAAAGCAGACCAAGGCAGGCCAGCAGCATGGTTCAATTCCTGTACCAGCCTCCCTGACCAGGCACCAGAATATGGCGACTAGGGGCTTTTCACAGTAAATTCATTTGAAGCCTACTTGTGACAACAAGCGATTTTCATTTTTTCATTTTTCATTTTTAAACGGCCTAGCAAACCACACAATTGTATCTAATGCCTACAGAAAAGTTGAAGAAGAATAAAACCAAATGGACCATCTGGCACTGACCTAGGCACCAGTTAATCAACAAACACATACTTTGGCTAATCAGTCCTGCATTTCCTCTTCATGATCATCCCAGGCACCAATGACAAAATTAGGAGAGCCAACCCACAGACTGGTCAAGCAACAGCCTGCCATGTTCATATTCACCAAGTCACACCTTTCAACCAATGTTCCAGACACCATTATCACCATCTCTGTATACATCCAGTCCCACCCACAGGACCAGAGGTGACGGGGCACAGTGGTACACAGTTGGGAGGGAGTTGATCTGGGAGTCCTGAACATTGACTTGGTATCCCATGAAGTCTCATGGAATCAGGTCAAACACGGGTAAGAAAACCTCATGCTGATTACACCTATCTCTCCCCCTCATGCTGAACACCACCAGAAAGTCGTACTGATGGTAACAAGGGCACAGAATGTACTCTGGTGGGGGTCATCAATGACCATGTCCAATTGTCGCTCAGTATCTACAAATGATCAAGTCCTAAGGACACAGCTACTAGGCTGTGCCTGCATCAGGTGCCCAAAGAACTAAGAAGAAAAATCCCACTTAACCTTGTTACATCAATCTATATGTTGCAGATGTAGCTATCCATGACGATATTGGTAGGATGACCCTGGCACAGCCCTTGTGGAGGAAAAATCCCATTTTCACACTGAGGACACCCTACATTGTGTTGTGTGGTATTATCACCCTGCTAAATTCAGAACAGATCTAACAGTTCAAAACTGGGTATTTATGAGGCACTGCAGGCCATTAGTGGCAGCACAATTGCATTTAATCATACTTTTTAACTTCATAGTCTAGCATATCCCTTACTCTGCCATTTCCATCAAGCTAGTGGGTCAACCCTGGTTCACTGAGGAGTACAGAAGATGAACCAGAATTATCTAAAAACGTGGTGGAGGTGACGCCGCTGGACTTGGGTGGGCACAGTAAGATGTCTCACAGCACCAAGTTAAAGTCTAATCTCCAGATGCAATACTATAACTCATCTGCTTCATCCTGGACCACAACATCTTCATCTCAGACAACCAATTCTTCATCCCGACCCCCGCAACAGCAATGGGACCAAGTTCATACCTCAATACGGCAACATCTTCAAGCAAGAACTCTTCACCACACGGGATCTTCAACCGATACTATGCATTAGATACATCGATTATATCTTCTTCCTTTGGAGTCATGGCGAAGAATCACTGAAATGACTACACGGTGACATCAACAAGTTCCATCCCACCATCAGACTCACCATGGACTATTCTCCAGAATCGGTTGCATTCTTGGACCCACGCATCGCCATCAAAGGCGGACACCTTAGCACTTCATTCTACTGCAAGCAAGTAAGACACAGAACCATCTGCATCTCAGAAACCATGTACTTACAATAAAGTCTTGTAAATAGTGTAAATAAATAGTTCTCAAAAAAGCGTACACCAACTCTCTCAAGTCCATCCTAGAATAAGCAAAACCTCATCATGGTATGGTAAGACAATGAGACACGGTAGCAGTAAAACCTCATCAAAGCTCAGTGAGAAAAAAAAATCTACACTTCAGTAGTTCAAGGTGGTAGCTCATTGTACATGGGCAACAAATGCTGGCCTTGCCAGCGACACTCAGATCCCATGAACAAGAATTAAAAAATTACTCCCTTCCATTTCAATGCCAATCACTTCCTCCTGTATATTGGATTTGTTGCTCGCCCTCCAGCACTTTCATGGTATCAATTGCTCAATTCCTTTCAAGTCTTACTTGCACATAAGGTCAACCACAAACAGACTTGTGTGGACTTCAAAGCCACATGTGCACCGTATAGATGAGATTCTACTTGTTATATACTGAAAGCCCCATTCTGTTATGACCTCTCATAACCGTACAGTGACACAATCTTTTTCATTTATATTATGATCGGCATCGAAGAAAGAAGGGCCAGGTCAAGTTCAGTCCAGTTCATAGCTGCAGGTCTCGTGTGGAAGTAGAACTGTGGGGAGTGGCCAAGGTTCATGCTGACTTCTGTCAGCAGATGCTGACATACTAGCTGAGCCCTGGAATTTCTGACAGTTGGTGGGTAATGAATTGTCCTTGAAAGAAGCAAAGACACCTTGTGCAAAGTTCAAAACAAACTTACATGAAGATAATAGTAATGAAGAGAAGAAAAAGGAATTTTCAGAGATCATGTGGGATTTGGTCCAATTTTATAACCTTTTGTGTACATTCATTGGCAGTTACGTTTTTACTGACAAGTACATCTGTCTTTCAATGCTGACAGATATGTTTTGTCAGGAAGGACAAAGAATGACATTATACCAACATACAGCGGTTTTGAACTGCGTACACAATGCAGTGCTCTTGTAATCGCTGCCAAGTGCCAGTCTAAACATTGCAGTATTGCATCTCACTTCTATGCCAGCTGGCTCCATAAAAATTCAGTTTATGATTAATATGAAGAATTAAAATCATTCCATACAGAAGATTAATTATGTTTACTTGTTCAATGTCATTTGATAGGAACTATCGCAGCATTTGGACATGTGACGAGAGGCACATTTCATCAGGAGAATTACTTAGACAATTGATTGCAGCATGACATTAGCTGTGGCTAATCCAGCAATGACTGGGTGTGGTGTTACTTTTCAACTGCTCATTGGTAGAAATGTCAGTACCTGTTTTGAAAAAAGCTAGATATTACATTATTGTGGTGAGCGTATACTATTCCAATTGAGCAAACTTTTTTTAAAAATCACAAGAGGATTTTATTGTTTTTAAATGTTCTTCCATTTTCTTCTGAAGCCAATAATTCTGACTAGGGGCTCCATGCGAGCTGGATCCTCTCCATGACCTTGACAAAGTTTTCATATAAGAGCAGAGTCAGTTAATGCTGCATCAAATTCTTTAATACAGAACCCTTCGTTCACTGTAACTCCCTCCCTAACTACACTGTGGGGTACCAACAACACACAACCTGCAACTGTTCAGGAAGGCAGTTGACCACCACCTTCTCAAGGGTAATTCCATAACAATGCTTTTCCTGCACCTCATGGTGCAATAAGGCAGACTTTCATCTGTTTCCATGTCTAGTAATTCCTGGAACAGGTCGCTAATCTGTCAGCAGATGCTTGAGAGTATGTGACTAGGAGTCACTCCGTTCTTCTGGTAGCGACTGGCATGTTTGGAAGGATTTGCAAGTTGATACATTCAACCTGTTTGACCGCATTATGAACGCTGTGTGATTGACCATTAAGTCCTGGGGTGGGACTCGAACCCGGGATCTCTGTCTCAGAGGTAGGGTTGCTATCCACTTGCACCACAGGACCTCAAATGGGAAATTAGGGATGGGCAATAAATGTTGGCCGAGCCAGCGACATTCACATCCCACAAATGATTTTTTTAAAAACTTACTCAAAAGGAACAAAGAACATTGAATTTACAGTGCAGAAGGAGGCCATTCGGCCCATCGGGTCTGCACCGGCCATTGTAAAGAGCACCCCATTTATGCCCCATACCTCCACCCTCTCCCCATGACCCAGTAACCCCACCTAACCTTTTTGGACACTAAGGGCAATTTAGAATGACCAATCCACCTAACCTGCACATCTTTGGACTGTGGGAGGAAACCAGAGCACCTGGAGGAAACCCATGCAGACACAAGGAGAACATGCAGATTCCACACAGACAGTGACTCAAGCCGGGAATTGAGCCTGGGATCCTGGTGCTGAGAAGCAACTGTGCTAACCACTGTGCTGCCGTGCTGCCCACAAATTTTGTCTCAGGGCAGTGAGCTCAGTACCACAACCTTAGCTTGTATTCAAGTCAGTTGTCTCAGTACTGACCAGGAAATGAATCTGGAATCTTCCGGTGTGCATACCTTAGTGGTACATCTGACGTACTTTCACCCACAAAGCCATCAACCTTTTTTAATTTGAATGAAAAGGACAATAATAGACAGCATGGCAGCAAAATTCTGCAAAGCAATTTTTAACACAGAAATTAAAACAGATAAATGTTGGAAATTCTCATCGGATCAGCAGAACCAAGAGAGAGGGTAAAATAATTCATGAGCTGAATTTTAGTTTCCAAGTTCCAATCTCACTTTTGGATGAAAAGCAAGACTGGAACTTGGAAATACCGACAGAAGGACCCCCAAGGAAGATTTCAAAAAATAAGATTGTCAGAAATAAGCGCAGACTATTCGGCCCCTGCAACCCGCTTTGCCAAACAGTGAGATTTTGGTTAATATGGACATAAGTTCATAAGATAGAGGAGTAGAATTAGGCTATTCAGCCCATCGAGTCTGCTCCGCCATTCTATCATGGCTGATTTGTTCCTCATCTGCTACCTACAATGTTACAGACCAAGAACTGGATTGAGAAATCAGCCAGAGCATCTCCTCTCCTGCCTAGAACACATGACCGAGGAGCAGGAGTTGGCAATTTAGCCACCCGAGCCTAAACACCTTCAATGTGATCATGGCTGATCCCATCCTGGCCCCAACTCCACCGTCCTACCTATTCTCCATAACCATTCAACTAATTACCAATTAAAAATATGTCTAACTCCTCCTTAAATTTACTCACTGTCCCTGCATCCACCAAACTCTGTGGCAGTGAATTCCACAGATTCACAACCGTTTGGGTTGGTTTTTCCTCAAATCATTTTTAAATTTGCTACCTCTTATTCCAAGATTATGACCTCTTGTTTTAGAATGCCCCACGAGAGAAAGCATCTGACCCACGTCTACTTTATCCATACCTTTTATCATCTTGTATATCTCAATGAGATATCCCCTCATACCCCCACAATGGAACATCCACAACTCTCTGGTGTAAAATATTTCAAAAGATTCACAACTTCCTGAGTGAATACATTGTTCCTCATTTCAGTCCAAACTGATCTACCCCTTTTCCTGAGACTGTGTCTTCATGTTCTAGATTCCCCATCCAGTGGAAGCAACCTCAGTTTCTAACCTGTCAAGCTTATTCAGAATGTTTTTAATGAAACCATCCTTCATTCTTCTGAATTCAAGAGTGTACAGGCCCAATTTATTCAGCCTTCTCATCATAGGACAACCCTCTCATTTCAGGAATCAAACTAGTGAACCTTCAGTGTACCATTCCCAGGGCAAGTAGAACCTTCCTTAAATATGGAGATCAAAACTGTGCCTAGTATTCCATGTGTTGTCTCTCCAAAGCCCTATTTAAATGTAGTAAGATTTCCTTGTTCCTGTACTCCAGTCCTCATGCAAACATGGCATTTGCCTTACTTGCAGTACCTGTTATGTTAATTTTGTGTTTCTTGTTTGAGTACACACGAATCTCTCTGAGTATCTACATTTAAAAGTTCACGTTTTAGAAAGTATTTTGCTTTTCTATTGTCACCACCGAAATGTCCAACCTCACACTTTGCCACATTATAATCCTTCCAGTTGCCCACTCACATAATCTGTCTGTATCTCTTGGCGTCCTTTTTGTGTTGTCCTCACAACTTAGATACTTGTCTCGCTTTATATTGTCAGTGAATGTAATGCATTACTTTTGCACTCTTCGCCAAAGTCATTACTGTAGATCAGAAATGGCTCAGGCCCCAGCACTGATCCTGCAACACTCCGCTAGTTACATCCAGCCAACTTGAAAATGACCTATTTATGCCTACTCTCTGCATTCAACGGTTAAGTAATCCTGCATGCTTACTAATATATTATCCCAACTCCATAAGCTTGTGTCAACCTTTTTCATTCCTCCTTATCATATATTATATACATAAATATATATATATATATATATATATATTAGATATATTAGGAATATCAATTCCACAAATCAGACTACAGGAGGGAGATAAATAATTTGGTTGCAACAACTTCTCTCTAAATGTTGGCAAGACCAAGGAACTGATCATCGACTTCAGGAAGCGTAGCACGACACACACTCCCATCTGCATCAATGGCTCCGAAGCGGAGATGGTCGATAGCTTTAAATTCCTGGGGGTCACCATCACCAATAGTCTGTCCTGGTCCACTCACATTGATGCAACAGTCAAGAAAGCCCAACAACGTCTCTACTTCCTATGGAAGCTAAAGAAATTAGGCATGTCTGCATCGACTCTCACAAACTTCTACAGATGTGCGATAGAGAGCATCCTTTCCGGCTGCATCACAGCCTTGTATGGCAACTTCTCGGTCCAAGATCGCAAGAAACTCCAGGGTGTGGTGAACTCAGCCCAATGTATCACACTAGTTTGCCACCCCCACATTGATTTTGTATACACCTCCCACTGCCTCAGGAAGGCAGACAGCATTGTCAGAGACCCCTCCCACCCAGATATTGCCTTCTTCCAGACCCTTCCATCAGGCAGAAGGTACAGAAGTCTGAAGACCCGCACATCCAGACATAGGAACAGCTTCTTCCCCACAATTACAAGACTCCTCAATGACTCCCCCTTGGACTGATCTGTTCACTGTAAGAACACTATTCACGACACCCTAGGCTGCTCTTGCTCATGCATTTCCTTTGTTTGGCCCCTTGTTCCGCACTGTAACCAATCACTGTTTGTCGATGTATCATTTTCAATGTTCTCTGTTGATTATTCTTTTTGTCTACTATATATGTACTGTGTCGTTCCCTCGGCCACAGAAAAAGACTTTTCACTGTACTTCGGTACATGTGACAATAAATCAAATCAAACCACATTTACTGGCTTCCCTTTCTTTATCATACTAGTTTCTTCATCAGTGTCTCCAATACATTTGTCAAACATGATTTCCCTTTTGTAAAACTATGTTGACTCTGTCTGAGACAATACTGAAAGACGAGCTGGATAAAAGAATCTCACATTACTTAAGACCTTATGACTTGCTGCAGTATAACCGGGAAGAATAAAAATTTTATTCAATTTTGTATCTAATAAGAACATAAGAACTAGGAGCAGGAGTAGGCCATCTGGCCCCTCGAGCCTGCTCCGCCATTCAATTAGATCATGGCTGATCTTTTGTGGACTCAGCTCCACTTTCCGGCCCGAACACCATAACCCTTAATCCCTTTAGTCTTCAAAAAACTATCTATCTTTACCTTAAAAACATGTAATGAAGGAGCCTCAACTGCTTCACTGGGCAAGGAATTCCATAGATTCACAACCCTTTGGGTGAAGAAGTTCCTCCTAAACTCAGTCCTAAATCTACTTCCCCTTATTTTGAGGCTATGCCCCCTAGTTCTGCTGTCACCCGCCAGTGGAAACAACCTGCCCGCATCTATCATAATGTTTGCTTTCAACTTTGTAATATTATTCGGGCGGCAGGGTGGTGCAATGGTTTGCACTGCTGCCTTATGGCACCGAGGTCCCAGGTTCGATCCCGGCTCTGGGTCACTATCCGTGTGCGTATTGCACATTCTCCCCTTGTTTGTGTGGGTTTTGCCTCCACAACCCACAAGTTGTGCAGGTAGGTGGATTGACAATGCCAAAATTGCCCCTCAATTGGAAAAAAATGAATTGGGCGCATTAAAAAAAAAAATTGTTAGTATTATCAAGACCAAACAGCCCTTTAACATGGGCACAACATGTCAACTCAGCACTGCTGCCCTGACAATGTTCTAAACAAGGAACAGAGTCAAAACCTTAATTTATTGTAATCCCTAAATTTGTATTTAAAAATCAAAAAGTGGACTGATTGGCTCTATATCCTCGCACTGTGGGTTAAAAATGGTAGGGAAACATTTTAGCAACACAAATCCAAAGGAATTGATTTTAGTTTGTAACCTGAAATGAAATGAAATGAAAATCGCTTATTGTCACAAGTAGGCTTCAAATGAAGTTACTGTGAAAAGCCCCTAGTCGCCAAATTCCGGCGCCTGTTCAGGGAGGCTGGTACGGGAATTGAACCGTGCTGCTGGCCTGCCTTGGTCTGCTTTAAAAGCCAGTGATTTAGCCCAGTGTGCTAAACCAGCCCCTCTTTCCCTCCTCACTTTGGAATAAAAACAGAAAATGCCAGAAATACTCAGCAGATCTGGCAGTACTTGTGGTAGCACCTCTTTCCTCTCTCCTTGACAATCTACACTTAATGTTATGAAATAAATGCCCCAACCAATGTACAACATTGCATTTTATTTAGACATTCAAGCTTAAGTGGTACATTTTTGCAAAAGCCCATCTGATATTTGCAAGAACTAAATATTTTCTGTGCAGTTGATCTGTGTGTCTATTTATAGTAATTGTAAATAGTATTACACCCATAACAAATTCTCTACACATTTGCAACAGTGACAATAACATTACTCCGCCAGGTTTACAAAATTAATCCAGAATTCCACACACAGTGCAGAAATATTTCACCATCACTGCTGGTGTGGGGAATTACTTTTTAAAGCTGAAATAATGCCAGCATTGTGCTTAGTTTATAGATACTTGGAGAGTTTTAATCAACTATTTTACACCTGCATAAAATGTGTATTAGGAACCAAAAGAATAATCAACAGAGAACATTGAAAAATGGTACATCAACAAACAGTAATTGGTTACAGTGCAGAACAAGGGGCCAAACAAAGCAAGTATATGAGCTAGAGCAGCATAGGGCATCATGAATACTGTTCTTACAGGGAACAGATCAGTCCGAGGGGGAGTCGTTGAGGTGTCTTGCAGCTGTGGGGAGGAAGCTGTTCCTATGCCTGGAATTGAATCCCACCATGGCAGATGGTGACATTTGAGTCCAATAGCAAAGAAATCTGGAATTGATAGTCTAATGATGACCATAACGGGGGTGGCACGGTAACTCATGGTTAGAAATGTTGCTTCATTGCCCCAGGGACCTGGGTTTGATTCTCGGCTTGGATGACTGTCTGTGTGAAGTCTGCGCATTCTCCCCGCGTCTGCGTGGGTTTCTTCCGGGTGCTCCGGTTTCCTCCCATAGTCCAAAGATTTGCGGGTTAGGTGGATTGGTCACGCTAAATTGGCCATAGTGTCCAAAAGTTAGTTGGGGTTGCTGTGTTACGGGGATAGGGTGGAGGTGTGAGCTTAGGTAGGGTAATCTTTTGGCTGCCAGTGTAGACTCAATAGGCCGAACGGCTTCCTTCTGCACTGTAAACTTTATGATATGAAGGGTCTATGATATGACATTGGTGTCGATTGTCGTAAAAACCCATCTGGTTCACTAATGTCCTTTAGGGAAGGAAATCTGCCATCCTTGCCTGGTCTATATGTAACTCCAGACACACAGCAATGTAGTTAATTCTTAAATACCCTTGATGTTGGCGGGTCAGCTCTGGAGGGAGGCTGCGGCAAGGGAAATTG
Organism: Scyliorhinus canicula; assembly: GCF_902713615.1. Lineage (NCBI taxonomy): Eukaryota > Metazoa > Chordata > Chondrichthyes > Carcharhiniformes > Scyliorhinidae > Scyliorhinus > Scyliorhinus canicula. The sequence continues at coordinate 70,432,650 of NC_052152.1, forward strand.
TCCACGTGCAGGGCAGGGCAGGGAAATTGGTGGTAGCTCCAAATCAGATAAGGTCTTTATGGAATTCTATGAGAGGTTGTACAGGTCAGAGCCACCTCGGGGAGGCCGGGAGGTGCAGGAATTTCTAGATGGGCTGGAGTACCCGAGGTTGGGGAGGGGGACAAGGCTACATTAGAAGGGCGATAGTGAAGCAGGACATAAAAGATGCGATTAGGAGGATGCAGTCGGGGAATGTGGCAAGGCCGAATGTGTTCCCGGTGGAATATTATAAAAAATTCAAAGATAAGCCGGTGGTGGGGATGTTTGAAGAGGCGATAGGGAAGGGGGTGTTACCACAACCTTTGGGGCAGGCATCAATTTCCTTGTTACTTAAGACAGATAAGGATCCAATAGAGTGTGGGTCATATAGGCTCAGATCACTTTTAAAGGTGGATGCAAAGATACTGGCGAAGGTGCAGGTAGGCTAGAGGAGTGCCTCCCGAAGGTGCTAGGTGAAGATCAGACTGGGTTTGTGGAGGGTGGCAGCATTTTCCGAATATTAGGAGGATATTGAGCGTGGTTATGGCACCGGCGGAGGGGAATGAAACAGAGGTGGATGTCGCATTGGACGCCGAGAAAGCGTTTGACTGGGTAGAATGGGGGTACTTGATAGCAGTTCTGGAGCGGTTTGGGATTAGACGAAGATTTGTGGACTGCTTAAAGCTACTATATAAGGAGTCGAGGGCGAGTGTCCGCACAAATAACATCAGCTTGGAATACTTTCCTCTCCTCCGTGGGACTAGACAGGGATGTTCAATATCCCCCCTGCTGTTTGCACTCGCTATGGAGCCATTGGCCATCATGTTAAGAAGTTTGGGGGTACGGAAAGGGATAGCGCTGGGGGGGGGGGGGAGCTGCCATTCTATAGGGCAGGGACTCACTTTAGATACCTGGGAGGGCACGTATTTGGGATTGAGGCGGGCTCCGTAGGTACAACATTTCTAGTTTAGTGGGTAGGGTGAAAGCTGAACTGGCAAGTGGGACATCACCCTCTGTCACTGGCGGGTCGGGTACAGGTGGAAAATGAATGTGTTGCCGCGATTCCTGTTTATTTTCTAATGCCTGCTGATTTTCCTGCCAATGGCATTTTTTAGAGAGATTGAAGAGATGATTACCTCGTTCATATGGGGAGGGAAGGTGGCCAAAATTAGAAAGATGCTACCACAGAAAGGAAGGCAGGCAGGGGATTTGGGTCTTCCAAACCTGATGTATTATTATTGGATGGCGAATGTGGAGAAGGTAGGGAGCTGGATTAGAGGGGTTGACTCCCAATGGATCAGAATGGAGGAGAGTTTGTGTAGGAGATCGGGATTGAAAGCGCTAGCAACAGCGCCGCTCCTGACGGCCCCGTTGAATTACTCAGGGAGTCCGGTAGTAATAGCTTTGTTGAGAATTTGGAGGCAGTTTCGCCAGCACTTCGGGTTGGGGGCAGGATCAAGGGAAATGTCGATTCGGGGGATGCATAGATTTGAGCCAGGGAAGTGGGATGGAAATTTTTGGAGCTGGGAGGAAAAAGGAATTAGGACACTAAAAGATTTGTTTCTCGGGGGTTGGTTTGCAGGATTGAAGGAACTGGGAGCGAAGTACGGGCTGGAGCAGGGGGATATATTTAGATACATGCAGGTTTGAAACTTTGCCAGAAAGGAGATATAGAGCTTTCCAGTAGAGCCGGCTACCACATTTCTGAAGGAGGTGCTGACGACAGGGGAACTGGAGAAGGAGGTAGTATCGGCAGTTTACAAGGCTATTCTGGAAGAGCAGAAGGCGCTGCTGGAAGGGATCAAGGCAAAGTGTGAGGAAGAGTTGGGAGAGGATATGGAGGAGGGGTTCTGGAGGGTGAACGCCTCCGCCTCATGTGCGAGGTTGTGGCTGATACAGCTGAAGGTGGTATATAGAGCACACCTCATAAGGGTGAGGATGAGCCGGCTCTGAGGGGGGTAGAAGATGTGTGTGAACATTGCGGGGGAGCCTCCGCAAACTACGTTCATATGTTTTGGTCCTGTCCAAAGCTGGTGGATTACTGGAAGGAGGTTTAAAGGGTAATCTCTAAAGTGGTGCATGTGAAATTGGACCGGGCCCTCGGGAGGCCATATTCAGGGCATCGGACCAATCGAAATGGGTGCAGAGGCAGATGTTGTAGATTTCGCCTCATTGATCGCCTGAAGGCAGATCCTGTTAGGGTGGAGATCAACCTCTCCACCCTGTGTCCTGGCGTGGCGGGGGGACCTGCTGGAATTCTTGACTCTAGAAGGTCAAATTTGAAATGAGGGGGAGGATGGAGGGCTTCTACAATTCATGGACGTTATTTATTATGCACTTTCGAAAATTGTATTATGTTGAGCATTAGGGGGGTGGCTGGGAGGGTTGGGGGGAGCTGAACTGAATGTGTTAATGGTGACTATGGGTGATTCTTTTTGTAATTTGTTTATGTTAATATGTGGGCTAATGTTTGGGGGCTTGGTGGGAGGATGGGATTATTGTTATTGATATGGGGAGATTGACATTGCATTTGTTACTGATTATTGTTTATTATTGGGTGCAGATTTTGGAGAAAATGTGAAAAAGGAGGAGAATAAAAATATTTTTTTAAAGAACTATTAAATACCCTCGCAAGGGCATTTAGGGATGGCCAATAAATGCTGGCCTCGGCCAGTGATGCGCACATTATGTAAATTAATTTTAAAAAGGTAGTCCAGATAAGGTAAACAAGGATGGTTCTGGGTACGGAAGGATTTTCTTGTGAGGAGAGATTGAGTAGGTTGGACCTATACTCATTGGAGTTTAGAGGAATGAGAGGCAACCTTACTGAGATGTATAGGAATCTCAGTGGGCTTGACAGGATAGATGTTGAGATGTTTTCCCTTGTGGGCGTGTCTAGTCTAAAGGCAAGGGAATAATATCAGAAATCGGGGTCGTCCATTTAAAACTGATATGTGGAGGAATTTCTTCACTCAGGGAGTAGTGAATCTGTGGAATTCTTGACCACAGAGGGCTGCAGAGGCTGGGTTACTCACTGTGCTCAAGGCTGAGAAGAACAGATTTTGATTCAGGAAGGAAATCAAACGTTATGGACTAAGGTGGGAAAGTGGAGTTGAAGATTATATCAGATCAATCATGAGCTCATTGAATGGTGGAACTGACTCAATGGGCAGACTGGCCGACTTCAGTTTCCATGCCTGGGTATAAACACGCAGCATTGGCAGGAGAACATGAGATAAAATCATAATGGGGAAATATAAATTTATGAGTACTAGAAGTACAAAATGGGATGCTCTCATGAAACAAGATGCAGTGAAACAGGAAGTTGAATGGCTTCAGCAATTAACAACTGTGTTGACAATGTCACATTTGAGTAGCGCTTCTTTTGGCTATGTTTCAATAATCAGGAAATAACTAATGGAAATGTTGATTTGTCTTTGCATTTGATTGTAAATTTTGAATGATGCAGTTTTACAAAGTTAATTCCTTTCGTAATTAAAGGAATTCAATCAATATTTCACACAGAGGTTTTCAATTGTTCCAGTGAAGTCAGGGTTTCTTTCTGCATTTTCAATAAAGAAAGATCGTACAGAGGGAGAAAAAAGTGTTCTTTTTGCTGAAAAGAAGGAAATTTAAATACAAGCAGCCAGGCCATTTCTAAATCCATAATCAATCATTGCCCCTTTGAACAAAGACAGGCAATAATAAAAATGCAGACAACAAAGTCATGAGTATGAAACACTAACTCTGACCCAAATATTCTGGCCATTCACGCTAGTGGAATCTTCCGGTCCCGCTGATGATCTAAAAACCGCGGATTTCCTGACTGGAAGGGGTGCACTCAACGGGAAACTCCCTTGGCAACGGTGGGCCAAGAAGATCCCACTGCCGGCCAATGTCAGGCCATGCCGCTGCGTGGAAATTCCCACCCTTTGTTTCTCTTTCTGCAGATGCTGCCCGACTTGTTGAGGGTTTCCAGCATCTTCTGTCCTTGCAACGGATAAAATGGCCATCATGTTCAGTTGTGCACTGTTATTTTATGCCTTTTTAATTTTCAAAGAGAATACACCCATAGTGGTTTATGCTGTGCATTGTACCGATATTGCAAGACCAACCTGCATCTTGATTATTGGCCAGTAGAAGTTTCCTGATTGAGGTGTGCAAGGCAATGCTCAACATCGATCAGAATTGTCTGTATTTGTAGACTGAGCATTCAAACTGCAAAAAAACAGGAGCCACTGATCATCAAACAAATGCAGAAAACTCCCCCTGAAGGTGTCAGATAAGGCTTTCAGGCATTTTGCAGTGCATCCAAAGGCAGCAGTATCACTGTTTACTTTGGAGTAATACCATTATTATACCATTACCAACACACCAACTTCAACTTATTTATTTCAGGATAGATACAGTGCCTCAAAACCAGCATCCTCAGTACCGAGTCATTGGCTCCTGTGATTTTTGGGTTGAGCTGTTTAGACCAGCTCGGGTGAAGGGTCGTTCAGATCACTCCCACCCACAGAGTGGGAAAATACTGGCATACAAAGTTGATAATTAGTTGGCACACCACTGTGCCAATTCAACACCTAGCACGAGCTGGTAAATTATTTTTCATATCTAAAAATAATTAAAATTCACCTGTGGCAGCTTAAAATAAATTTTCAGTTTTCAGGCATCTAGATTTGCAGACTATAAGGCGTAGGAGTAGAATTAGGCCACTTGGCCCATCGAATCTGCTCCACCATTCAATCATGGCTGATATTTTTGTCATCCCCATTCTCCTGCCTTCTTCTCATAACTGCATATCCCCTTAATAATCAAGAACCTGTCTATCTCTGTCTTAAAGACACTCGGTGATTTGGCCTCCACAGCCTTCTGTGGCAAAGGGTTCCACAGATTCACCACCCTCTGGCTGAAGAAATTCCTCCTCATCTCTATTTTGAAAATTCGTCCCTTTAGTCTGAGATTGTGTCCTCTGGTTCTAGTTTTTCCTCCAAGTGGAAACATCCTCTCCACGTCCACTCTATTCAGTCCTCGCTGTATCCTGTAAGTTTTAATAAGATCCCACGTCAACCTTCTGAACTCCAACGAGTACAAAACTAGAGTATTCAACCGTTCCTCATACGATAAGCTCTTCATTCCAGGGATCAGTCTTGTGAACCTCCTTGCCACCCTTTCCAAGGCCAGCACATCATTCCTTAGATATGGGGCCCAATACTGCTCATAATACTCCAAATGGGGTCTGAACAGAGACTTATACAGCTTCAGAAGTACATCCCTGGTCTTGTATTCTAGCCCTCTCGATCTGAACGTGAACATTGTATTTGCCTTCCTAAATGCCGACTGAATCTGCACATTAACCTTAAAAGAATCCTGAACAACGACTCCCAAGTTCCTTTGTGCTTCTGATTTCTTAAACATTTCTCCATTTAGAAAATAGTCCATGCCTCCATTCCTCCTTCCAAAGTGCATAACCTCACACCTTTCCACATTGTATTCCATCTGCCACTTCTTTGCCCACTCTCCAAGCATGTCCAAGTCCTTCTGCAGCTCCCCTACTTCCTCAATACAATCTGTCCCTCTACAGATTTTTTTATCATCTGGAAACTTAGCAACAGTGCATTCAGTTCCTTTTTTCAGATCATTAATGAAAATTGTGAAAAATTGTGGTCCCAGCACAGATGCCTGAGGCACACCACTAGTCACTGGCTGCCATCCTGAAAAAGACCCCTTTATCTCCACTCTCTGCCTTCTGTCAATCAACCAATCCTCTATCCATGCCAGGATCTCACCCTTAACACCATGGGCTCTTGAATTTATTTAACAGTCTCCTACGCGCTACCTCTCAAAGGCCATCTGGAAATCTAAATAAATCACATCCACTGGTTCTCCTTTGTCTAACCTTCTTATTACGTCCTCAAAGAAATCTAACAGATTTGTCATACAGGACCACCCCTTGATAAAGTCGTGCTGACTCAGTCCTATTTTATCCTGCACTTCCAAGTACTTTGTGATCTCATCTTTAATAATGAACTCCAAAATCTTACCAATGAGATAATCTTACCTCATTGCCAATAGACTCTAAAGTCTTACCAATCAGGCTAACCGGCCTATAATTTCCCGTCTTCTGCCTCTCTCCCTTCTTAAACAGTGGTGTTACATTAGCCACTTTCCAGTCCTCTGGGACCCTCCCTGCCTCCAGTGATTCCTGAAAGATCACCATCAATGCCTCTATAATCTCCTCAGTTATCTTTTTTAGGGCCTGGGTGTAGTCCATCCAGTCCAGGTGACTTATCCACCTTCAGTTTCCCCAGTACCTTCTCCTTAGTGATGGTCAGTACACTCACCACAGCCCCCTGGTTCTCCTGGAGCTCTGGCATCCCACTGGTGTCTTCCAGCATGCAGACTGATGCAAAGTAACTATTCAGTTAGAACAAAGAACAAAGAAAATTACAGCACAGGAACAGGCCCTTTGGCCCTGCCAGCCTGCACCGATCCAAATCCTTTATCTAAAACTGTCGCTTATTGTGGTGTTGTGCAAAGCAAATAATGGCATGATGGGAAAACTAGTCAAGTTTCTTGGTACAATGAAAATTAAACTGACTTCGCATAACCTAAGGCACAAATACAAGCAGAAAAGGTCAACTTGACCCGAAAACTGGCTAACTCTAAACTCGGATAAAAACTCAGTCGTCATAAACCAGTGCAGTCTAAATACACAAGATAAGCTAGAACTCGTCTCTTGAGTTACGTAAACAAGTCTGCTCCGTTTCTTAAACATGCAATCAAAAGACAAGATAATGATATGAGACCCCGAGTCCTCTAAAGGTCAGCAAGGTGACGCCAGATTTATGATGTTTCTTATGTTTTAATTTTGATCAAATTCCTGACCAAGCTGTATTCATCTTATCTTGATTCTATAATGTATAAATATCGTCCTATTTGTCTGTAATAGCGCAGACTTGGGACGGACCCAGCAGTTTGTATTTGACTGTTTTCCAACTCCAAGTTTCAGCCATTTCTGCATGCAGACAGTTGTAATTCGCAAATATAGCTTAGTTTTGTTTTCTTAACGAGCGTTGTTGAATCTTTCTATCACAGTCCAAAAGCGGGAAAAATATTAACTACAACATGTGGCGCAGCGAGCAAAAAAAACCAATAACCTGAGTGAAATCCGTGGGGGACTGAAAAAAGTGATCGAGCCACGAGCAGGAGTAAAGAGACAGACGGCGGCACAAGGTAAGATTAACCTTGGGCTCTCTCTCTCTCTCGGATTGCTGGCTTGACCCCTCATCCCTGACGGAAGTAACTAAACAGGTGACGGTGCTCGAATCTATATTTGACTGTGAGTAAAGTGTTTTAGGGTCAGGGACCCGATTGTTGTTTACCTGAGGTCAGGGACCTCCTACTCTTGTTTTCAAATCCAGGCCAGAGCTGTACAGGTTTACCTTGGGTCAGGGACCCGTTTGTGATTAGCCTAAGGTCAGGGACCTTTTGATCTCGTTTTCCATCCGGATCAGGTTTAAACAGGCTATAATTAAAGTTTGGGTCAGGGACCCTCCAATTTGATTTTGGTACCAGTGAGTTTTTTTTGAGCATTTTTTTGCCAGGGGCACATTTTACTGACATTATGGGACAAACGTTAGGCAAAGCTAGGGGCAATTCCCTCTATATTTCATGTGTTTAGAAAACCATTCTCATGACTGTCTGCAGCGCTGCTTTAAACAATAAATTAGGTAACAATATCTGGCCACTAGGTGACACAGGGAACTTGGAACTGTGATAATTGCACTGTTGCTGAAAAAATTATTTGGCAGAGAAACACCAGCTTCAAACTTAACGCAACGAGCAATCACTATTAATGAGTTGGAGAGATAAAGCCCGCAAAAGAGATATTGACGATTGTGTGAATGGTAAAGCGAAGAATTGGGAGACTTTAAAATTGTAATGTGAGCTTTGGGACAGAAAACAGTCAAAACACTAAAACAGCAATTCGGCAATACGAAACCTCCTCTCACAAGACAAATAGGGCTAGCTCGTAAGATTATAGGAAAGGAGGATCCTCCCAGTTGCTGTGGCATGCCGATGTTCCCCTATTCAGGCGATATGGAAGAGGAGGAGGATTTGAACCCTGGACCCCACCCTCATCCTTCACTCCCCCCCCCCCGTCAGTGCAACCGCCCCGAGTCCAGACTCCCACTTCTGATCCTATTAACACAGTAACTCCTGCTGACGCGTTCCCCGTAGCGACTCGCACTCGGTCACATACGCAAGCCGTAAATATCGAACAACCCTTTACCTCTGTTAATCAGGCTTTTCTTGATTTATCACTCCAACCTAATGAGAAGGAAACTTTTCCTCCAGAGCCTCCCCCTTATGATGTTGTGCAAGATTTTTTTTTAACTGACACAGGAGAACAGCCCTAGCCACCTTGACCTTGCTTCCTTGCTGCCAGGCTCATAACACACAGGGAACTGTCATACGTCCGTTCTCCATACATTATAAACAACCCTTCTCTACGGAGGACATGATAATTTACTAAAAGGTGTTGATTAAAAGATCCATAAGAAGGGAATTGTGGAAGTGAAGTTAATGAGTTACCAATTTAGAAGCATGCTGGGAATAATGACTGAATTTTAACATTGCTTTTGAACAAAATTTAGTACATCAGATAATGTAAATTAAATACTACTTGGAATGTTGTACTGGCCTTATTATGATAATAATTGGTTCTTCTGAAGGACAACAAAATGCATACTCGAATTGTTTTTGAACCAAGGGCAAAACATTCATATTTCCTCTTGCAAATGTTCCCAAGCTTTCTCTCTTCAAAGTTGTTCAGTTCACACTATTTCAGTTTAAAAGAAAATGCCTTCCGAAGTAACTTTACGAATAAAAGTAATTGACTATGAATAAACTTTTAGATTACGTGAAAAGACGTAAATGGCATCACGCCAAGTTCTCCGCCCCTTAGATTCTGCAGGAAACATTAACCATTTCAGCAGACAGTTGACCTTTTTTGAATTGACAAAGAAAAAATATACATCTCTAAGAATAGCCAATGCCTATAAAATCAATCATTGGAAATTGACTTAAAATATGTGCTATTCATAGCCCTCTCCCAGGAAGGATGTACCGCAACTAGCGACACCTGACCCTATTCGGCAGACAGATACTCTGCAATTTGGGAGCGGTAATACATCGCATTGATAATGCAATGTTTATAGAACTGTCTCAGATACGAGGTCACCAGCTGTAGAATTTAATAACTTCTGAGCCTGCGCCCGATTGATCTCTGTTCTATGCTGGCAGCTAACGTTAACCCTGGGTACCACGGCTAAAAAAAATCTAAAAACTGCAGGAAGTCTTACAAAAGATTAATGACCCTTGGGCACAGCTATTAAAACACCCAATAGAGTCCAGATGAGAGAATATAGTGATCCATTACACGGCTTGGTATGCTCATGAGGAGGAGCACGCATTCAATTTATAAATACAATGTCACTTGCTTCAACTGCCAACGTATAGGCCACTACGCTAGGGATTGTCCAGCAACCCGACGACAAGGTAGATTTCAACCCCTACTGACTAGCCCGATCGAACTTTCCAGTCCTTTCAGCGGACCACTCTGATGAGCCCACAGCAACGATTTACATAGAAGGCGTGCCCATCTCCTTTTTGATTGACACATTCTACTTATTCTACATTTGACTGGGCATTAATTCAGAACCATAGCTTTCCCCTTTCTGATAAGCAGGGCCGGCTCAAGGCACCGGCAACTCGGGCTGTCGCCCGGGGCGCCATGTGCTAGGGGGCGCCAGACTCGGGTCCCGCGCATGCGCAGTTGGGCCGGTGCCAACCAGCGCATGCGCGGTGGCCGCACTCCCCCAGGGTGGCCCCCCCCCCCGGTCCGTCCCCTCGGTCCGCCCCCCCGCTCGGTCCACTCCCCGCCCGCCTCGGGTCCGTCCCCCCGCCCCCCCTCGGGTCCGCCCGCCCCGCCCCCCTCTCGGGTCCGCCCCCCCGCCCCGCCCTGCCCCCCCCTTGGGTCCGCTCCCCCCGCACCCCCCTCGGGTCCGCCCCCCCCTCGGGTCCGCCCCCCCTCGGGTCCACCCCCGCCCCGCCCCCCCTCGGGTCCGCCCCCCGGGCCTGCCCCCCTCGGCCCCGCCCCCCTCTCGGCCCCCCCTCTCGGCCCCGCCCCCCCTCGGCCCCGCCCCCCCTCTCGCCCCCCCCCAAGGGCGCCGAAGTTCAGCTTGCCCGGGGCGCCAGCAACCCTAGGGCCGGCGCTGCTGATAAGCATGTGGAACTTGCTGGTTTCATGGGGGAAGGTGCTGTTTACCCACTTACAAAGCCACTCTTAGTTCAATTTGAGGGCCGGGAATGTTGCATTCCCTTCATGGTTACTCGCGTCCTCGGCGTCAACAGGGCCGGACGTGATTTGCTGTGTCCCTTACAGGTGGAGATAGTTTGCCTAGATAACGGCATTACTATATCACCTATCCCGCAGGCCCAGCTTTGAAATTTCCCCCTATTCACTACTCCACAGTGGTGGTCGATTGATTTTGATCCCTCATACTTTTCACCTCCCTTAGATATTCCCAATCCGCATGTCACTCTTTGCTACGATCATACAGGATGCTCGGCCGATTTGGAGAGCATTTACCAAGACGCCATCGGTTCTCTACAATCCGTTTCCTTTGTTGGCCTCGCTAAGGGAAAAGAAGGGTCTGCCTTTATTGTCGATTTACCCCACAGCCTATGGCGTCAGTCGAGACTTGTGTCACCCCACGTGACCCTTTCTATCAATGACGGCTACAGTGCCAAGCCCTTGGGAGTTCTGGCAGCTGCACTAAGAGGACAAGCTGATCCTTTCCTTAATGTAAGTCAAACCCTACCCGCAGGCACTTTAGAATATTTTAAACACCCATTTGTCCTCATTGGCACACTACACCACCATCGTTCAGTCCAATCTACGACTCCTGAACTACCCGCAGATTTATGGGCAGCCTCCAAACACGAAGTTGGTCTCACTAATGTCCCTCCCGTTGTTATTAAAATCAAGCCTGATTTTCCCTTGCCCTCGATTTCACAGTACCCTTTGCGCCCCGAGGCTGAAGAAGGAGTCTCGGTCATGATTCAATCGTTCCTTCAACAGGGAATTTTGATACCATGCCAATCGCCCTGTAATATCCCGATTCTTCCAGTTCCTAAGATAGGAAGACCATCCGAATGGCGTTTGGTCCAAGACCTCCGGCATATTAATCAGATAGTGGAACCCTTACATCCTATTGTCCCGAACCCGGCAACAATCCTTAGTAATGTCCCACCGGAAGGGACTATTTTCACCCTTGTTGATTTACAACATGCCTTTTTTGCGATACCCCTCGCCGCTGAATCACAGTATTTGTTTGCCTTTACATTTAAGGGCAATCAATACACTTGGACTAGGCTCCCACAGGGCTTCATTCATTCTCCAACCCTTTTCTCACAGGCATTGCACTCCCAGTTAGCGACATTTTCACCTCCTGGTGGCTCCACCATCATCCAATATGTTGATGACTTACTCCTTGCCAGCCCTGATTTCATCGCTAACCAGCGTGACACCGTTTACCTCCTCATCCGTCTCCATTCATGGGGATATGTGATCCCGCCTGCTAAAGTTCATAAAGGCCAACGACAGGTCAAATTTTTGAGTGTCCTAATAAGTGCAACGGATCGCTCCCTTACTCAGGAACACATTACTCCTATACTGCAGACCCCATTTCCTACATCGCCCAAGCAGGTGCGAGCCTTTTTAGGATTAGTGAACTTTTGCAGACAATGGATTCTGAATGTTACTGTACATACTAAAGAATTAACTCCGTACTCTTAAGTTTGAACTACCTGTTTCAGCAAAGCAATCTTTCATTACTCTGAAAAATGCCCTGGCTACCGCCCCAGCGCTAGGACGACCTATGTATGACAGACCCTTTCAGCTGTACATTAATGTTCTTGATAAATGTGCCACTGGTGTTCTTACACAAGAACATGGTGACCGGCGTCGCCCGGTCGCCTACTATTCTACAAAATTAGATCCTGTAACTTGCGGTCTACCTCCCTGCACCCAAATTCTTACGGCTGTCCATTTGTTAGCACAGGCAGCCTCTAATCTGACCCTTCACCAGCCAGTACAAGTGCATACCTCGCACTCTATTGTGGCTCTCCTAATGTCTCAGCAAACCCAGCATCTGACTCAAGCAGGCTTGAACCGCTATGAGGTTTCACTATTGCAAAACCCCTACCTCTCTTTTCATTATTGTTCAACCTTAAATCCTACTGTGTTCCTCGAACAGCCCCCCGATAACCTTGCGGACCTGCCACACAATTGTTTGCTTCGGAATCACTTCGTTACCGCGCCTCACCCGGATTTAACAGACAGGCCTATTGATAATCCAGATCTAATTTTTTATGTTGATGGCAGTTCCTCCATTTCCCCATTTGGCATCCCACAGTTGGGATATGCCGTGGTAACCGACACTGACATGCAGGAAGCAGCAGCCTTCCAGAACCCTGTCTCTGCACAAAAAGCCGAGCTATTCACCCTTACTCGAGCATGTATTTTAGCCACAGATAAAAGTACTAATGTTTACACTGATTCTAGGTATGCCTTTGGCGTGACCCACGATTTTGGCCGCCTATGGCAACAGCGAGGTTTTCTCACCTCTGAGGGAACTCCCATTCAAAATGCTCTTTGGGTTAAAAATCTCCTCGATGATATACAGCTTCCCCGTCAATTGGCAATTATTAAATGTGTTGCGCACACGAAGGTGGACACTGCTGTTCAATTAGGGAATGCCCGTGCTGATTCAGCTGCTAAAGCTGCAGCTTCATCAACCTCTTTAATTGTTCTTAGTGGGGCTAATCAGGCTCTAAACCAGGTACCTGCACAACGGGGCAGCAGGGTAGCATGGTGGTTAGCATAAATGCTTCACAGCTCCAGGGTCCCAGGTTCGATTCCCGGCTGGGTCACTGTCTGTGTGGAGTCTGCACGTCCTCCCCCTGTGTGCGTGGGTTTCCTCCGGGTGCTCCGGTTTCCTCCCACAGTCCAAAGATGTGCGGGTTAGGTGGATTGGCCGTGCTAAATTGCCCGTAGTGTCCTAATAAAAGTAAGGTTAAGGGGGGGGTTGTTGGGTTACGGGTATAGAGTGGATACGTGGGTTTGAGTAGGGTGATCATGGCTCGGCACAACATTGAGGGCCGAAGGGCCTGTTCTGTGCTGTACTGTTCTATTCTATTCTATTAAGGACGAAGGGCATGCCAAAGATATGGAAGTCAATGGGGTGTTCACACTCCTTGACACGAGACCTCTGGATTACTCCAGTTGGTCAAGTTTGTATTCCAAATTCTTTATTTCCGGTACTTGTTGATTATTTGCATTCTTTTTTTTAATTTAGAGTACCCTATTATTTTTTCCAATTAAGGGGCTATTTAGAGTGGCCAATCTACCTATCCTGCACATCTTTGGCTTGTGGGGGTGAAACCCACGCAGACACGGGGAGAATGTGCAAACTCCACACGGACAGTGACCCAGGGCCGGGATTCGAACCCGGGTCCTCAGCGCCGTAGGCAGCAATGCTAACCACTGTGCCACCATGCTGCCCGATTATTTGCATTCTTGTACCCATCTTGGCAAGGAGGGAATGGTACAGCTACTCCTAAAAACTTGGTGGCACCCAGATTTGAAAACAGCAGCACAAACGCGGCTGGATCGATGCGTCATTTGCATGAAACATAATAAGGGTAAAGGTATTAAATGCCCTCCAGGAACTACTCCCTTGCCAGATGGCCCTTTCACTTGTATACAGCTTTATTTTATTGAATTGCCAAAAGCACAGTGCGATAAAGGCTGCATGCCAATAATGCAATGGATTATGGCCTCCTGAAGACATTTTCTTGCCATTCCTCTCAGACAGAGGCAGGAATCCCACTGGCAGCTTGCAGGAAACTGTACACAAGCCTAACCCAGAGAGAGAAAGGAAGTTCAACTGTGACTCAGATTGCATCTATGGGCAAGGCACAAAGTCCAACCTGCAGAGCTTCGAGCAAGATCCAGCTAGAGTGAATTCTCTTAATGCCGAAGAGGCTTGTGCTTTTCAAACTGCAAAGGAGGTATCTGAAACATGATCTTGAAGAGGTGTGTCAGATAGTATATGGTGTGAACAAGTGAATCCTGAACAAAATCAGAAAATACTGGGCAATCTCAGCAGATCTAATTGCATCGCTGGAGTGAGAAGGGAGCTAATGTTCTGAGTCAGTATGACTCTTTATCCAAGCGCAGTGAATCCAGTGTACCTATTTGAGATAAACTGTCGGAGTAGCACAATTGGTCAAAGGTTGCAATCATCAAATGGTAACTTTAGAATTCATGACAAGAGGTTTTGCATAAGAACATAAGAACTAGGAGCAGGAATAGGTCATGATTGAATGAACGACTCAGCAGAACAGGGGCGGTTAACCTTGGAATGATTTAAGTTGCAAGATGCACCAACAGGGGACTGTAGGGTTCTTTTGACTGTATTTACTCAATGAAAATGAATGAAATGAAAATTGCTTATTGTCACAAGTAGGCTTCAAATGAAGTTACTGTGAAAAGCCCCTAGTCGCCACATTCCGGTGCCTGTTCGGGGAGGTTGGTACGGGAATTGAACCATGCTGCTGACCTGCCTTAGTCTGCTTTCAAAGCCAGTGATTTAGCCCTATGCTAAACCAGCCCCAATAGGTCCCAATGGGTTTAATAACTCTAAACATTTTGTGACTGAGCTAATATTACAATTAAAGGATAAATGGGTTGCTGAGGTGGGTGGGAGGTGAAGTGGGAAGAGAAAGAAAGAAATCCTCTGCAATAATTGGAGTAAAATTGTAATCTTGTTAAAATCTTGTTTAATAATAGGAAAATAGACGAAATCTTCCTTCTGATGGTTTTATCTAACATAAAAATGAAGGAGGAATGCTTCTAATGTTTTTGCCATTGAAGGCTTTTCCGAGAATTTTTTAATCTGAGCGAACACTGCCCAGCTCTTGACAGAAAGACTGATGTTTCTATGGTACATCATTAATCAACTACAACTGGACTTGATTAACATTTTTTATAGCCAATTAATCAAAACTCAACGTAACTATTGCTGTTTTAATATAAAGACAAAACCATGCCCCACACACACACACATTTGCAATGTTATGTCCTTGTGTAAGAGTCCTAAATCAGTGGCTTTTCCAGTCAGTTTGGAGTTTCGACAGATTTTATCATGAGCACTACTGTTTTGTCGCAAGACCCGATTAGCCCAGTGATCTATTGTTTTAATCTGTCACAAAACACCAACATTTAAAAAATATTTCAGCTGTTAAAAATATTCCTCCAAAGAGACATAATCTTGCCATTTTATTTCCAAAATTAAATCCCCCCTCCCCCCTTTAGCCACATATATTCAGATTTCTGACATAAAATAAAGAGAGGTAACATTGCTTGGAAAAGGTATATCTGTTTCAACTCAGAAAACTCAGTTACTTTGCTTCAGTTTAAGTTCCAATCAGGCAGAAGAGTGCTTACATTGTTTGATTCCTGTCTGACTGGAATTTAAATTGTTCTACAAATGCTTGGCACACACACACATACACACACACACTGAGCTCCTTAACAGTCAGGATTTAAATATTTAGAGAGGAGTGAGAATTTTCGACATGCATGTAAAATAAGGTTCAGTCAGCTCTTAAAATTCCCAAGATCACCCACCCTGCAGCATTCTGAAAGGGCTTCAAATATGTTGAAAACTCAAACGTGAGCCTTAATATAGAGTTTGTTACATGTGAAAACAATTAATTACATTGAAAGTGCAGTGGGGTACATTTGAAATTAAACTGCAGATATACCCAATATTTCCCAAAGGAGATGCAAGTAATCTGTCAGTATTTTAAAGTTGATTGCATATCTGCTTTGAAGGCAAAACAATTAATCCTAGAGGAGTGTTGTATATTTTTTTAGAAACTAAAGTAGCTGAATAGAATCCAATCCAATTTTTCAATGCCTGGCCTAATCCATTGGGAATATAAACCCAGAAATTCGATCATTTGTTTGTGAATGGAAAACCTTCACAACATAAACTATAATAAACACGAGTTCGCAATGCCGTATGGGCCAATATTCCAAGCTCTGTTGTTGACCCATAGAAATGTTTGTGACTGCAAAGCTTTACAAGAGAAAGCACACAGCCAAGTGGAATGGTTGAACTCCACTGATGCATGAGTCAATTTCCTGTAGCAGAAACCATGTTGTCACATTTCTACATCATTACCATTTGGATGTCCCAAGAATTTTGCCAAGAATCAGTCCCCTCACATCTCCCATTTCTATCAAGCGAAAATAGAAAATGTGGACAATCTCAGCAGGGAACTAAAGTTTTGAGTCGAGGTGACTCTTTATCGACAAAGAGTCATCTAGACTCGAAACGTTAGCTCCCTTCTGTCTCCACAGATGCTGTCAGACCTGCCGAGATTGTACAGGATATTCTGTTTTTGTTTCAGATTCCAGCACCTGCAGTCATTTGCTTTCATCTCCCACCTATATATTGTCCCTTTATAAAAGTTGCCATACTCCCAGACAACCATTGTCTGCTTTTCTCTTTGAGGGGGAGAGCTGACTGGTGGTGATTTAAACGGAGGAGCACCACACCTCAGGCGGGGGGGGGGGGGGGGGGGGGGGGGGGGGGTGAAGGGTTGAGAAGTTGGGCCTTCATGAGCCAGTACGGGAATTGAAACCGAGCTGTTATCTAAGATCATAGAATTTACAGTGCAGAAGGAGGCCATTCAGCCTATCAAGCAGCGGCCCTTGGAAAGAGCACCCTACTTGAGCCCCATGCCTCCACCCTATCCCCCTTATCTCCGTAACCCACCAAACCTGTTTTTGGTCACTAAGGGCAATTTATCATGGCCAATTCATTAGGGCCTTCATGAAGACCGCCTTGGAGAACGTTTACCCGGAGGTCAGAGGCTGAATGCCCTTGACTGCGGAAGTGTTCCCCGACTTGAAGTGAACATTCCTGCCTGGTGATTATGTCTTCAGGACACGCGACAACGCAGAATTGCCGAGCAAAAACTTATAGCTAAATTCCGCACGCATGAGTGCGGCCTTAACCGGGATCTTGGATTCATTTCACATTACATTCACCCCCCCACCATCTGGCCTGGACTTGCAAAATCCTACCAACTGTTCTGGCTTGAGACAATTCACACCTCTTTAACCTGGGGTTATTCCTATCTCTGGATCTGTAATGATTTGATTAGCCGCAAATGCTCACATTCCAAGCATTGTCTGACATCTTTGACTTTGTCTATATAAATGTTTCTGGATCATACCTCTCCATTCACCTGAGGAAGGAGCAGTGCTCCGAAAGCTCGTGTTTGAAACAAACCTGTTGGACTTTAACCTGGTGTTGTAAGACGCCATTCAAATACAACATAGCTCATCTGCTTGTAAAACCTTTTGGAAATTAACTCCAATGCTTCACTTTTTTAGTGAAATGGTCTTTTCTTTATTCCTTTATCTGAGTTACAAAGCTAAAGCTCAGAGTGGACAGGGGCAAACCCCTAATCCATCTCCTTGCCTGCTCCAAAAAACAATTCAAATTGAATCCAATACATGGCCCCCACAAGAGATACATACCAGATCCAGGCATTGCACCTGACCTCACGCTCAATCTTAGCCAAAAAGGCTGAAAGCAGCGTTAAATGGTCTTATTAACGTACTTCACTTGTCTCAGTGATTTGAGTGTACCTGCAGGTCGAGATTCTTATTTTCTTATACCCCCATTTGGGTGGTTATTTTTCCAAGGTGTATGTGGCTTCCTTGTTTTGACTACCAAAATGTATTACTTCACACTTAGGCCCCTTCCTGTTGATTCCCGTCGTT
Organism: Scyliorhinus canicula; assembly: GCF_902713615.1. NCBI lineage: Eukaryota > Metazoa > Chordata > Chondrichthyes > Carcharhiniformes > Scyliorhinidae > Scyliorhinus > Scyliorhinus canicula. The sequence continues at coordinate 70,450,603 of NC_052152.1, forward strand.
CCTATTTCTTTTATTTTGTATATAAGATTTTTGGTCCATGGATTATTAATGGAGCCATACCTTTAAATTGAGCAGAGGAGGTAAAGGGTGACATGGTGGCTAGCACTGCTGCCTCACAGCTCCAGGAACCCAGATTCAATTCCGACCTTGGGCGAGGATCTATATGGAGTTTGCACTTCCTCCCTGTCTGCACGGGCTCCTTCCAGGTTTGCTGGTTCCCTCCCACAGTCCAGGGATGTGCAGGTTAGGTGAGAATCACAATTATAGGGCAGGGTGTGGGCCGAGGTAAGGTGTTTATTCAGAAAGTTGGTGCAGACTGATGGGCTTCTATGGTTCCAAGTATCAAGGTCCGCAAGGTTATCAAATACAATAGTACACTGTGTTGTAATGTTTGTATTTTGGGCAGAAGAACACAGACTTTATGGCACACAAGAGATTGAAGGGGCTGGTGGCCAATGGATTGGCCAGGGACAGTATTCTGCCTGGCAACTGTCAGCAATTGTTTCCCCTCAGGTGGGGTTTTTCATAGAGAACCCAGAAGAAGCCAATGGACCCTCTGATGCACGATCAATTGCACAAAGACGAGAGTTGAATACAACTGAGGCTTTATTACACTAAGATGTGTGGCCTCCTACAGCAGCTGGCGAAATGGCAGCTGTACGGGGAGCACACCTATTTATACTCCGCCTACTAGGCGGAGCCAGCAGGCAGGGACTACCCCCGTACCTGTAGTACAGGGCCTTACCATACATACCCTAATATATACAGCAGTGGTTACTAACACACCCTCAAGGTGGAAACAGCTCTCTTCCTGTTCTCTGCTACCTACGATTTGAAAGCAGAAGCTTCTAGAATTTTAAAATTGCCGTCTCCCTCGCGAATGCCTGCTGCCTGCTATTTCTGTGAGTCTATAATGAAAACCATTACAAGCTAAAAGAAGAAATAACATCCATCCTAAAACCATGACTGAAGAAATCAATACTCTTATCCTTTTACTTTCATCGTTATTTTACACCCTTCTTTCCCTTCCGTATTTGTTTGTCTGAGATTAAGGAGCGTTAAAATGGAGGAGGAAGAATTAGAGATTAGATCGTAGTTAACCCGTTTAATTTGTTGCCTATTTGATTATAGTTATAGTTAATAACAAAAGTTAATTGTGTATAATTAAAAAACCATGAGACTGTAGTTATTGGGCACCCGAAGACCTTGGTTACTCCAGGTTAAGTGGGGCTAGAATTGTCCACGCATTGGCTCAGTGTGTCATTACAGCACTTATTTGTACATGATGTATTAAATGTACATAGTTTACTTAATGGTCTCTCACTAAAATTAACTTCACACACCTAGTAAATGTCACTAATATGCACTGACAAAAGTAAGAAAATTCACTCCAATTGTTTTAGTTAGATGGTAAAATGAACTGTGGCACTTTGTCCAGCACAATAGCTTAACATTTTGAAAGAGTTTTAGCAGGTTGTAATTTGACATTTTTAAATTCAGGCTGTGTGTGCATGCTGAAGGAAGACAATGCACAGAATTTACTATTCGGGAGACTAAGCATGGTGGCTGGGTGGGAGAACAGATGTTCCCGCCCGATTTTCCGCCTTAAATCGAATTAACTATGCATCAAGGGGCAGCACATCCAATCTCATGGCAGACATTGACTCATTGCATGACAGATTTGGGCTGAGGGTCTACATTATCATGTCGACCAGACGCAGCACATTCCCCACTCCATGGTTCAACGAGGTCTCCCTAGGGATTCTCAGGCCATCCAGGAAAGGAGGTATGTTCTTTTTCCTCGTGATGGAAGCACGGGTTCCTCCCACCTAACCACATTGAACTGGGAGGAAGTTGCCAGAGGAAGTTGCCAGCACGGTAGCATTGTGGATAGCACAAATGCTTCACAGCGCCAGGGTCCCAGGTTCGATTCCCCGCTGGGTCACTGTCTGTGTAGAGTCTGCACGTTCTCCCCGTGTGTGCGTGGGTTTCCTCCGGGTGCTCCGGTTTCCTCCCACAGCCCAAAGATGTGCAGGTTAGGTGGATTGGCCATGATAAATTTCCCTCAGGGTCCAAATTGCCCCTTAGTGTTAGGTGGGGTTTCTGGGTTATGGGGATAGGGTGGAGGTATGGGCTTGGGTAGGGTGCTCTTTCCAAGAGCCAGTGCAGACACGATGGACCGAATGGCCTCCTTCTGCACTGTAAATTCTATGAAAGATCAGCACCCAAGGCACCCAAAAAAGGACTGCCATGCAGTGCAGGAAGCAAATTAATGATCTGATGCATTCTGTCAGGGTAAGTGAAGCTTCGACTCACCTTCATAAGGATTAGTCTGGGGCTGTTGTACACATCCAGTAGACGGGAACTTCAGCGCTGAATGTCTGTCAGCTACTTTAAACTCACCATCCCGTATAAGATCCTGGGCAAGGGCAGCACAGTGGTGCAGTGGTTAGCACTGCTGCCTTACGGCACTGGGACCCAGCTTGATCCCGGCCCCGGGTCACTGTCTGTGTGGAGTTTGCACATTCTCCCCATGTCTGTGTGGGTCTCACCCCCACAATCCAAAAAGATGTGAAGGATAGGTGAATTGACCATGCTAAATTGCTCCTTAACAGGGAAAAAGATTTGTGTACTCTAACTTTATTTTTTTAAAAGGTCCTGTGCAAATAGCATCTTAATCTCTTGCTAGGGAGCACTCAACTCCCACACACAACAGGCATGCTTCTGAAATGCTCTTTCATCCATCGTGCTCACAGTCAATCCATCTGTCTTTATGCAGGACAAGGTCACCCATAATTGGCAAGAACGAGTCAGGACACTCTCCTCCCAAGAGGAGTAGGCATCAGAGATTATGCCTGTGCGGTAGGTGAGGTCAGCCTCCCCCAACAAGTCAGATAAGGTACATCCAGTATACATGAGCCACATGTGGACAATGACTGTGAGTGATCTATGGTGTTCGAGACTGACTAATTATCTCTTCTGTCCATTCCAGCCACTGGCAAAAAGCGATAGAAGTATTCCAAAAAGCACCACAGCTCCAGCCACCACAACACCTGAGAAGAGGAGTCAGAGGAAGTATGAGATGATGACCCATCACTGTGTTTACCTGAACTCTTCACCAGTGCACTTTGGTGGATCCTAGTTCTGGAGTAGGTTCGTGGTCACAATTTGGCAATCGCCTTATTGACATGGATCCACAGCAAGCGGAGGCAATGGCAGCCAAGTTCTCCTCTGCTCAGAGGACTGCTCGAGACCAGGCCATTGCTGAGTTTGAGTCCAATGTCGAGTTTCTGCAACTACCCCTGACAGAGATGTTGGACGTGTGGAGACAGGCAAGGAAATATCAGTCAGAGTTGTGTGAAGCCATCAACAGGATGGAATGAAGGATGGAGGAGTCTATCCACGTTGTGTCTCATGTTGTGGCATCAGCAAGTAAGTGCACAAAAGTCTCCATGAGAAGGCTGGAAGCTGCTCTGTCGATCCAGGTCTAGCAGTTTCTGCTGGATTTGCACTCAGACCTGCACACTATTGCTCCAGCATGGATGCATTCCTGCAATGTACAAGAGGGAGATGGGGCATCACAATCTCCCTCAATGTGCCCCTTCTCCTCAAGGAGTCAGGTAGGTTCCCTTGGGCATCCAGATTGATGAGCAGCACCAGCCAGACATCCTGGGGGCATCCACCTATGACACTCCAATGGTGTCCTACTACTCATATTCCCTGTGCCTCTGACACCATCAACCCGAGTAAGTCACAACAAGGAGGGGGCACCTGACCCAGAGCAGAAGACCCTAAGCAAGCCAAGACCCTCAAGGCCTTGAGCTAGGATGCCTGTCAAAGTCATCTTAGGCAACAGGGGGTAGCCATCAGCAGGCTGTAGATGCCAGGACTGCACCTAGAAGTAGCGACAGAATTAGGTAAACTAAAAAGTTTTGAATGCACAATAGTGGCGCTATTGTAAATATAATTCACTTTGATCCCCCTCCAATCTAGTGTAATGAATAGCTAATTGATATGATGCAAGGTCCAGCATTCATTCAAATGTACAAAATTGACCGCACCCCTCCCCGACAAATTATCTCCCATCTTCCTATTCCTTCATTTCATTCAGTCTCACAACAGTGATTCACCTTTAGTTCTATGTCAGTAACTTGAAAGAAGGCACAAAAATACTATCTGGACAAGACACATGTAACCAATGTATCTTAGACAAAGACATTATGTGACCTCATGATAATTGTTCATTAAGATTTGTGGTTATCCTGATGCTGTTGCACTGAAGGCTGCAATATGCGAATGTTATAAGCATTTATCAAGACTAACATTGAGTCTTTTCACCCAATTTCACTTTGAAATGGTGTTTATTTTGTGGTGAGTATTTGATTGAAGTTGTATTCATCGTCAAGCATAATAGCCTTTCACACCTCCCCACCTGCTATTTTTGTCTCTGCATTTAAGGTTCAATGTCACTGCATTATTCGTTCCAACCGTCCTCATGCATGATGCTGAATAATGGAAGTTGGCTCCACTCAGTGACATTTGAAAAGTCTGTTGGATAGGAATGAGTGTGCTGGTAGAGGTTTATGCTCATCATAATGAACTGGTTCGACTACTCACGATAATCATACTTTGCTCCTGAGCGTTTGCCCGGTGTTGCTTCATGGAATTATTCTGAGGTAGCAGAATGTCATTCATGGCATGACTGTGCACTCATTGACTTCGGGTCCCTAGAAATGATTGATCTTAATGTCGAGCACCATGATACCCTGAAAGCAATGTTCTGGCACATCTCCCAAGTGCTCAATGTATAAATGAATTTAAGCATACAATGTGACGGGGATTAGTGGGAAGTCAGAAGATTGGCAAGTCTTTAGTTAGCAGAGGGCAACTAAAAAAGCAATAAGGGGGAAAGATGAAATATATGTGTAAGCTAGCTAGTAATACAAAAGAAGATTGCTAGATTTCTTTTTAGATATGTAAGAGGTAAGAGAGAGGCAAGAATGGATATTGGACTACTGGAAAAGAGGCAGGACAAGTTGTAATGGGGAACAAAGAAATGGCAGAGGAAATGAATAGGTATATTTCATCAGTCTTCATAATGGAAGACACCAGTGGGACCAGAACATCAAGAGAGTCAGGGGCAAAGGGGTGAGTGAAGTGGATATCACTAAAGAGAAGGTGCTGGGAAATCACCTGGACCGGATAGACTACACTCCAGGGTTCTGAAGGAGATAGTTGAGTAGATTGGGAAAGTTTTGGTGGTGATCTTTCAGGAATTCCTGGAGTTAGGGAGGGTCCCAGATGAGTGGAAAATGGCTAGCGTAACACCGCTGTTTAAGAAGGGAAATGAAATGAAATGAAAATGAAATGAAAATCGCTTATTGTCACGAGTAGGCTTCAATGAAGTTACTGTGAAAAGCCCCTAGTCGCCACATTCCGGCACCTGTCCGGGGAGGCTGGTACGGGAAGCCAGGGCAGCACGGTGGCCCAGTGGTTAGCACTGCTGCCTACTGTGCTGAGGACCCGGGTGCGATCCTGGCCCTGGGTCACTGTCTCTGTGGAGTTTGCACTTTCTCTCCGTGTCTGCGTGGGTTTCACCCCCATAACCAAAGATGTGCAGAGTAGGTGGATTGGCCATGCAAAATTGCCCCTTAATTGGAAAAAAAATAATTGGGTACTCTAAATTTATTTTTTTTAAAAGGGAGGGAGCCAGAAGATGGCTTATTGTAGGCCAGGTAGCCTGACTTTGGTCATTGCTCAGATTTTAGAGTCCATTATTAAGGATGCGATTGCAGAGTACTTGGAAATACATGGTTAAATAGGGTGAGTCATCACAACTTCATCAAGGTAAGGTCATGCCTGTCAAATCTGTTAGAATTCTTTGACAAAGTTAGACAAAGGAGATCCAGTGGAGGTGATCTATTTGGATTTCCAGAAGGCACCTGACAAGGTGCCATACAGGAAGATAAGAACCCATGGTGTTAGGGACAAGGTACTGGAGTGGATAGAGGATTGGCTTACTGGCAGAAGGCAGGGAGTGAGGATAAAGGGGTTGTTGTCAGGATGACAGCCAATGGCTGTTGGTGTTCCGCAGAGGCGGTTAGGACCACAACTATTCACGATATACATTCACAATCTGGAAGGAGGAGCTGAGGGCATTGTTGTTAAGTTTGCAGATGATACAAAGATATTTAGAAGAACAGGCAGTATTGAGGATGCGGGTAGGCTGCAGAAGGACTTGGATAGGAGAGCGGGCATAGAAGTGGCAGATGAAATACAATGTGGAAAAGTGTAAGGTTATGCACTTTGATATGAAAAATTGAGGCATAGACTATTTTCTAAATGGATAAAGGCTTTGGAAATCTGAAGCACAAAGGGCTTAGGAGCCTTCGTTCAGGATTCTCTTACGGTTAACATGCAGATTCTATTGGCAGGTAGGAAGGCAGATGCAATGTTAGCATTAATTTTGAGAGGGGTAGAATATAAGAGCAGGGATGTACTCCTGAGGCTGTATAAGGCTCTGGTCAGACCTCATTTGGATAGTGTGAGCAGTTTCGGTCCCCGTATCTAAGTGCTGGTCTTGGAGTGGGTCCAGAGGAGGTTGACAAGAATGAGGGTGGGATCTCATTGAAACTTACAGAATACTGAGAGACCTAATTAGAATGGATGCAGAGATGATGTTTCCAGAAGTAGGGTGACTAGAACCCGACGGTACAGACTCAGACTGAAGGGACCATCCTTTAAAAGCGAGATGAGGAGGAACTTCTTCAGCCAGAAGATGGTGAATCTGTGGAATTCATTGCCACAGAAGGCTGTGGGGGCCAAGTCACTGAGTGTCTTTAATACAGCGACAGACAGATTGATTGATTGATAAAGGGATTGGGGTGATGGGAGTACTCCAGACAATGGGGATGAGAAACATATCAGCCATGATTAAATCATCAATCTCAAAGGGCCAAATGACCTAATTCTGCACCTATACCTTATGGTCTTATAAGTTATCATTGACTGCTGTGTCAAAACTCACTGGGCCACATTTCTACAAGATGCCAAAGCAATTCAGACCACAAACTTGGCAGGTTTCCCACTCATATAGGGTTACGAAAGTTTGTCAGTATTCATATAAACAATATGACAAAGGGTCACCAAAGAGAAGCTGCTGGAAGATCTCAGCAGGTCTGGCAGCATCTGTAGGGGGAGAAAGGAGCTAATGTTTTGAGTCCAGATGACCCTTTGTCAATGGCTTTGAGTTTCCAGCATTTTCTCTTCAGTTTCAGATTCCAGCATCCGCAGTAATGTGCTTTTACTTTATGAAAAGCGTCATCAGGACTCGAAATGTTAGCTCTTTTCTCTCCCTACAGATGCTGCCAGACCTGCTGAGATTTTCCAGAATTTTCTCTTTTGGTTTCAGATTCCAGCATTCGCAGTAATTTACTTACATTCATATAAACAATCCTGCTGATTCATGCTGTCAAGACAATGCTGACTTAACTCCCAACTTTGGATACATGGTGTGCAGCAGATCACTGCATCCTGATATTTAATGGCATGTTGGAGCTCAGTTTCAAGATGCGGTCATTGCATTAATCATTCATGAGAGCTGGTGTTTGGAAAGATGGTGCTGTCCAGATGTAGTTCGTAGACTGCCCAGCGTGAACCACTGGCACATGATTGCCACATGATTTTCCTCTTCAAACTGCCTTGCTAAGCTGCTGTAATGTGGGCATAGTGCATCCATGTGTACAATAGTGCTTCCCAAATTGAAGGATGCCATGTCCACTGACTTGTTAGTGATATTGTGGAAAGGTCTGTACTATGTGAGGTTGCTGTAGGATGACACACTCCACAGCAGTCACATAGAAGTGTAGAATTTACAGTGCAGAACGAGGCCATTCGGCCAATGAGTCTGCACCAGCCCTTGGAAAAAGCAACCCACTTAAGTCCACGCCTCCACCCTATCCCCGTAACCCCACCCAACATGTAACCCAGTAACCCTACATGTTCCCTACACTGCTGCGCCTTCCAATGATGAACCCAATGTTAAGGTTGATGGTGATGTATGCCTCCTTCATGATCACTGTGAGATTGTTGACTTTTTGTGACATATCGAAGATGAAAATTAAGGTACTGTAATTTCACATGAATTGAATAGTGAAAAGAACTGCACTTGTAACAAAAATGTCTTCTTCACCTTATTTCTCTGGAATTGTCTAGCTAAGAGGTTGTCAGGGGCACGTCTTCTGAACATACGCACACAATGGCATCTTCATGTGGCTCATCTGAATCTTTATCCCCCTCAGAGTCATCACTTTCAATATCTTCCTCATCTGAGGAAATGTCTAGTTCCTCCATGCTGCCTTGTGGCAAAACATTCCTCTTTTGCAGTGCAAGGATTTTCAAGGCACAGCAAACAAGGATGATGTGGGAAACTCTGTGGTGCATATTCGAGAGCCCCACCTGATCAGTCCAAATATCTGAAATGTATATATAAGAGGCTAATCGTCTGCTCTATTAAGGACCTTGTGGCTGAATGTAAGCATTCTCTCATCAGAGGCACTCTGTGGATGATAAACAGACATAATTCGACATGTGCTCAGAGAATGCCACTTATCACTGAAGTGCTAATCCTCTATGTTCCAAGCTTCCTCAAATATCTCTGGTACCCAGGAGTGAATCAAATGTTTGAATTGTGAGTGCTCCCTGGACAACCAGCGCAACATGCTGGATCTGATTTTTGTGATCAATAATTAACTGGACAAATCCTTTTATACTCATGAATCTCACAGCCTGCTGCCAGGGAGCCTTCAAGGCCACACAGATAGATAGATAGAATCTACAGTGCAGAAGGAGGCTATTCAGCCCATCAAATCTGCACCGGCCATTGGAAAGAGCACCCTACTTAATCCCACACCTCCACCCTATCGCCGTAACCTCACCTAACCTTTTGGATACAAAGGGGACAATCCACCTAACTTTCACATCTTTGGATTGTGGGAAAAAACTGGAGCATCTGGAGGAAATCCACGCACATATGGGGAGAACATGCAAACTCCACACAGACAGTGACCCGAAGCTGGAACTGAACCCGGGACCCTGGAGCTGTGAGGCAACAGTGTTAACCACTGTGCCAGCTCAAAATCAAAGTGGAGAATATGGGCATTGATCCCACTACCTCTTACATGCTAACCGAGCGCTCTACCATTTGAACTAATAGCCCCATTCAGCCAAGCTAATTCCCCCAGTCAGCCACATGTGCGCAATCATGGCACCCTGTGCTTGCAGAAAGCTTGAGATTGCAACAAATTCCACAGCCTGCCTGGCTTCATTGATGAAGTACCTGCACGCATGGGGAGTTTTACTGAAAAAGGAATCAGTCAGCTCGCCGATTGTGAGATTATGTGAAGGTCCTCAAGGAGTCCTGGAAGAATCCACAGGTTCAGTGCAGCAGTAACCTTCAGAGCAACCGGAATTGAATGCTCTTTAAGTGTTATGCCATCAGTTCCTCACAGAGAATGCGGCATATCGGAGCTACCGCATTCCTAGATCAGAGAAGATATCTGTGGCACAGTCTTTCTCAGATGTGTATGAGTTGGGGGATTTGGCCCCTCCTCGTCAGTATCTGGGTCTTCTTCCTGTGGTCCGACTGGAACTTGTTCTTTAGGGTGACGGTCTTCCTTGAACTGAGCGAATTGGCAACCGGCCTTTCTCCTCAATCTAGTCAAAGTGATCAACAAGGCAGTGTTACCTGCAAGCTGCATTTTCAACACCTTGTTTCTGAATGGACACAATTGAGAAATAAATGGTAGTTGATGCTCACCCTCCAAGCTATGTAGTTTCCAGCCTTTGGCTTTCTCTTTGGCTGCATATCACAAACCACACTCCCCCTTGCAGAATGATATCAACCTGGAGGATGACATTTGGCTGAGCTTTCTCCCCAGGTGCGACTGTGCATTCACAACAGGGGTCTTATCTCAGCTCAAAAGACCCAAGCCCTCGGATCCATAGTCAACCTTGTGTTGATTATCCTCCAGTGACTGTGACAATGATTATGTATACCCAGCTCTTGTGTTCTGAATGGCAGTATGATGCTTTGGATGCCATGGCTAGTGCACTGGGCAGCACGGTGGCACAGTGATTAGCACTGCTGCCTCACAGCTTCAGGGATCCGGGTTCAATTCTGGTGTCGGGTGACAGTCTGTGTGAAGTTTGCACTTTCTCCCCGTGTCTGCGTGGGTTTCCTTTGGGTAATCCGGTTTCCTCCCACAGTTCAAAGATGTGCAGGTTAAGTGGATCGGCGATACTAAATTACCCCATCATATCCAAAATGTTAGGGGGGGTTACTGGGTTATGGGTTTTTTTTAAGGCATGGGTTTAAATAGGGTGCACTTTCCAAGGGCCGGTACAGACTCAATGGGCTGAATGGCCTCCTTCTGCAAATTCTACGGAGGTTTGTGGGGTCCATGATGCGTCTGCACTGCAGACCTTGTCATTAATTCTTGGATGCTGCAGCCATTCTGACATGACGCTGTATGGGTCTGATGTGTGTTAAAACCATATGCACCGCAGCACCTAAGCTCAATCATTTCTCACCTGTATTCACACCATTAGTAAAGGAGCCATGCTCATTCATTGTGTATTAGATCTTCAAACCCAATACTCAGCTGAACCCTGCTGGCCATGGTCTGAACAGGACAGTTATCGGGTACCCCTTTGAATCAGCTGAAATTTGCAGTGATGAACGCCTCCCGACTAATCCTTTTCTATCTTGTTTTTCAAACTGTTGTTGTAAGGTGAGCTTTAAAATGGTGCTGCTGACCTTCATCTGGGAGACCAACATCCAACCTCCCCCATCACCCACCAAGTTCCTCCCATTCACTTCCATTCTCTCTGCCACCTAATTCATCCCATCACTATCCAGCCTTTCCTTTTAGCCTTGAATCCATAATTGCTGCAGGACTTATCATTGTTTCTACCTTTGTCATTGGTATCAATGTGAACCACGATGTTTGACTGTTCACCTTCCTCCTTCAGCATGCCCTGCAGCCGTTCAGTAACATCCTTAACCATGGTACCAGGGAGTCAACACACCACCTTGGAGTCACCTCTACGGCCGCAGAAACACCTGTTTGTACCCCTCACTATTGAGTCTCCCACCGCTATTTCTCTTTCACTCTTACCCCTCTCCTTTGTGCAGCTGAGCCACCCACAGTGCCTTAAACATAGAACATAGAACATAGAACAGTACAGCACAGAACAGGCCCTTCGGCCCTCGATGTTGTGCCGAGCAATGATCACCCTACAAGCCAATGTATCCATCTTATTCCAGTAACCCAACAACCCCCCCCATTAACTTTATTTTTTAGGACACTAAGGGCAATTTAGCATGGCCAATCCACCTAACCCGCACATCTTTGGACTGTGGGAGGAAACCGGAGCACCCGGAGGAAACCCACGCACACACGGGGAGGACGTGCAGACTCCGCACAGACAGTGACCCAGCTGGGAATCGAACCTGGGACCCTGGAGCTGTGAAGCATTTATGCTAACCACCATGCTACCATGCTGCCCATCTGTGTGGAGTCTGCATATTCTCCGTGTCTGCATGGATTTTCTCCGGGTGCTCCGGTTTCCCCCCACGAATCTTAAAAGACCTGCTTGTTAGGTGAATTAGAGTCACCTCTATGGCCGCAGAAACACCTCTATGTACCTCTCACCCCTGGTGCTGTAAAGCACCAGTGCTAACCACTTAGCTACCATACCGCCCATATCTTGAACATCATCTGGAGGCGCAGCAGTACATTGCTGTGGCTGAGAGGTTTGCAGATATGTGGAGTGTGGCAACTGGGGGACTTTCCCAGTTAATTCATTGCAGTGTTAATGTAAGCCTACTTGTGACAATAGTAAAGACAATAACAGACAATAATGATAATAAAGCTGTGGACAAAGACAGCTATCTGTGACTTCAAATATCCCAAGGTGGTGTTAATGGACTCATCATTTCCTGCTCCCAAAAGAACGGGTTGTCTCCCAAAACCAAGCTGTTACCTGACCAAAACTTGAGCTGTCTGAATTCCTTTAATTAATAAGCTATAAGAAGTTATCGACAGTTGCTGCTTTACCTCTGAAGGAAACAGCAACTCCAGTAAAGAACCTTCGCTGACTACCATCTTATCCATTTTGATGCCGGTTGGACTGGGGTGAGCACAGTATGAAGTCTCACAACACCAGGTTAAAGTCCAACAGGTTTGTTTTGAATCACTAGCTTTCGGAGTGCAGCTGCTTCCTCAGGTGAATGAAGAGGTGGGCTCCACAACCACATATACAGACAAAATCAACAATGCAAGATGAGTAAGTCTTTACAGGTCCAGATGGTGCAGCTGGAGAGAGGATTAATCACAGGTTAAAGAGATGTGAATTGTCCCAAGCCAGGACAGTTGGTAGGATTTCGCAAGCCCAGGCCAGATGGTGAATGTAATGTGGCATGAATCCAAGGTCACAGTTGAGGCCATACTCATGCACGCGGAACTTGGCTCTCAGTTTCTGCTCGGCGATTCTGCATTGTCGCGGGTCCTGAAGGCTGCCTTGGAGAACGCTGCCCCGAAAATCAGAGGCTGAATGCCCTTAACTGCTGAAGTGTTCCCCGACTGGAAGGGAACGTTCCTGCCTGGCGATTGTCGCACGATGTCTGTTCATCCGTTGTCGCAGTATCTGCATGGTCTCGCCAATGTAGCACGCCTTGGGGCATCCTTTCCTGCAACGTATGAGGTAGACAACATTTGCCAAGTCACACGTGTATGTACCGGGTACCTGGTGGGTGGTGTTCTCTTGTGTAATGGTGGTACCCATGTCGATGATGTGACTGTGGAACCCACCTCTTCATTCACCTGAGGAAGGAGCTTCACTCCGAAAGCCAGTGATTCAAAACAAACCTGTTGGACTTTAACCTGGTGTTGTAAGACTTCTTACTGTACCATCTTGTCATCAAACAGGTAGCAGCAGAGGAAGTTCTGCCCAAGTACAATTGCCTGACTCTCATGTACACTGTGAACTGCTGGCATTTCGGAACTGGTCCCTTCAGGCCATTTCAATTCTATGTGCCTTCTCCATGGAAGTCTCACTTCTGGAATGAGAGATCACCCTGCAACAATCAACCACCTCTCTGAAGGAATATTCCATCATACTTTTCATTCTATACTCTGGCCCCATGTAAAACCCTAATTTGTATTTTTACTGTGGTCTTGAACTCTATCCATTTCCTTCCTCTTATCCCCTTTTATTGAGTGAAAAAGGGACGCATGTTGCAAAACACTTCTCAGCATTCTTTGTGTGTAAAACAAACCAACACCTATTATTTGATCATATCATTAGTTTCCTGTGAAAGTTATTTACAGAGGATTGGAACACTCCAAATTTAAGGTTTGGGGAAAATAAGCCACTACTTTTAAAAGGGGAAATCAAAAAACACCACCACAGTGAGAGAAGAAAGCAGGGCTGTTTAAATTAACCCCCCACCTGTCCATGACAAAACTTAGAACCATTTTGTCAGCACATGATGTTTGTATTGACAAACTGTAAAAGTTAGCATCTGTACTGCCACTTCATATTTATTTTGATTACAGAGTAGCTGATCTCTAATGGTGTTGCTCATGGTGAGTCAGAAAACAGTTTCAGAAGCAAATTTCAGGCATCAAAACCATAACAAAAACATCATGACTTTACATTAATCATTTAATTAAACTGTATTATCAGATTTTACTTTCATGTTTCATTCAATGACTCCATTATTGTGTGAAAACTGAAAATAAGTGGCCCTTTGTTTTTACATAACTGTTCATTTCCCTTCGTGTGTTTACACAGAGTGAGTAATTTTGGCTGTGCAATAGTGTGAAATAGATAAAAGCGAGTCAGCAGCCCAATTTACAGCACACCTGTTTATTTCCATTGAGGTTAGTGGAATCAGAATTCAGGAAAGATGGAAAATGGGCTGCTGATGAACAGTGACCTATTTTAAACCATTGCACAAAGTAATTACTCCACATGATATCAAGAAATGGTTGAAGGTACTGAATACTGCAAAGGCTATGGGCCCTGACAACATTCCGGAACAGTCCTGAAGACTTGTGCTCCAGAACTTGCCAGGGCCCTTGCCAAAATGTTCCAGTCCTGCTACAACACTGGCATCTATCTGGCAATGTGGAAAATTGCCCTCTTATGTCCTGTACATAAGAGAAAGGACAAATTCTACCTAGCCAACATAAAAAGGTTCTCCCTCAAATCCCCTGCATTTCTTGTCCAAAATTTTGAATCTGTGTCCCCTAGTCCTTGTATCAATCAGCTAAGGGGAAGAGTTTTTCTTTGCCTATCTTATCTAAACTTCCCATAATCTTGTACATCTGTTAAATCTCCCCTCTTTTGTTTCGGGGAATACAAACCCATCTCCTTCAGTCTGACATAGATACAGGGCGCAATTCTCCGCACTCACAACGGTGCGGAGAATAGCGGGGGTCGTAAATTATTACGGCCACGCTAGTCCGACGCCCTCCCGCTATTCTCCCCCCCCCCCCCCACGCCCGACACGAATCGCTGCCGCCGTTTTTTTACGGCGAGCAGCGATTCACAGCTGGCTGATGGGCCGAATTCCAAGCACTTTACGGCCGTTTTTACGAACGGCAAACACACCTGGTCTGGCCGTTCGTAAAAACGGCCGTAAAGTCCCGATCTTGGCAACCATGGCACCGATTGGCATGGCAGTACCACGGCCGTGCCAAGGGTGCCATGGGCCCGCGATCGGTGGGCACCGATCGCGGGCAGCGGGTCCGATTCCCACGCACTGTTTGTCCTTCCGCTGTATCACTTCGCGGGGCGGCTGAGGGGCATCCCGGCCCGCGCATGCGCGGGTTTTGCGCAAATGTGCGATGACGTCATCCGCGCATGCGCGGGTTGGAGTCTTCCAATCCGCGCATGCGCGGCTGACGTCATGTGACGCGTCAGCCGTCGCAAACTCTGGCAAGCGGGCTTAACGAAATTCGTTAAGCCCGCGATGCCGGAGTTCACGGCCGCGGCATACTAGCCCTGACCGGGGACTAGAATCGGTTCCCAGTCGGGGAGGGGGAGGCTGGCGTCAAACCCGCCCGGTTTTGACGCCAGCCTTACGATTTCTCTCTGTCTGGGAGAATTGCGCCCTTAATCTCTCACCCCGTAACTATTTTGGTAAATTTCCTTTGCATCTGTGGTCGTCACCACTGTTGTATTATATTGTGTATGTGGGTTTTACGGTAAGGCCCCTGCACTACAGGTACAGATCCTGCCTGCTGGCTCCGCCCAGGAGGCGGAGTATAAATGTGTGTCCTCTCCGAACAGCAGCCATTTCATCAGCTGATGTAGGAGGCCACACCTCTCTGTGTAATAAAGCCTCAATTACGTTCTACTCTTGTCTCATCGTAATTGATAGTGCATCAATTTATTACAGAGATTTTTCAGAGATGGACCTCCGCATCAAGCCAAAACGCCAAAAAAGATTTTGACCATTGGCTAGCTTGCTTTGAAGCATACATCAGGTCTGCGCCAGACCCAATCCCAGAAGCACAGAAGCTCCACGTGGCTGAGCTCCAATGTTTTTGCCCTCATCCAGGATGCGCCGACCTACGCAGAAGCCATGGCGCTACTGAAGGAGAATTACGCTCAGCGGAACAACAAGATCTACGCCAGGCACCTCCTGTCCACGCGGCACCAACTTCCTGGTGAGTCTGTGGAAGATTTCTGGCGTGCCTTGCTCGCCCAGGTGAGAGACTGTGACTGCCAGGCCGTTTCGGCCACTGAACATTCAAACCTGCTAATGAGAGACGCGTTCGTTACGGGCACAGGATCTGAGTACATCCTCCAGCGCCTCTTAGAAGGGGCAACGCTTGACCTCGCGGCGACCAAGAAACTAGCGTTCTTGCTCATGGTCGCCTCACGCAACGTACAGGCTTTGCCACCGACCACACAGCCCACATGCCCCTGTGGATCGTGGCCCCCGCCGGCGGCCACCCTCAACCAAACCACGCCTGCGCCGCGCGGCAGCCAACCAACCCCGGGGAACCCAAATGCTACTTCTGCGGACAGACAAAACACCCCTGGCAGCGCTGCCGGTGTGGAGCGCACTCTGCAATGCCTGTGGCAAGAACGGACATTTCGCTGCAGTGTGCCAGGACCGTTCAATTGCCGTTATTGTCCTGTCACCCTCCACGTGTGGCCAGTGGGCGCAGCCATCTTCCTCTCCTCAGACCACGTGCGGTCCCTGGGCTCTGCCATCTTGCTCCGCTCACAACACGTGCGGCCCGTGGGCGCCGCCATCTTGCTTGCCTCAGAACCAATGGATGCTGCCATCGTGTCTGCCCCAGGACAGGGGCAGTAGGAGAGCGCAGACATCTTGCCTGCCCCAGGACAAGTGCAGACCGGGGGCACCGCCATCTTACCCACCTCAGGACCCCTGCCCATCGGGCACCTCATCGGGCCGATCATCGCCTGCAACTGCCGACGACCAGCCGCGTCTCGCCTCGGCCACGATCGACCAGTCTCGACCGCACAACCTCGCGACCTCTTTGACAAAGGTGAAGGTTGACGGGCACGAGATATCCTGCCTTCTGGACTCAGGGAGCACTGAGAGCTTCATCCAGCCCGATATGGTAAAGCGCTGCTGCTTCGTGGTACACCCCGCTACCCAAAGAATCTCCCTGGCCTCCGGATCCCACTCCGGGGGTACTGCATCGCCACCCTCACACTCCAGGGCGTAGAGTTCAGCGGCTTCCGGCTCTATGTCCTCCCCAACTTCTGCGCTGCCTTGCTACTCGGCCTGGACTTCCAGTGCAACCTCCAGAGCCTAACCCTGAAAGTTGGCGGGCCCCTACCACCCCTTACTGTTTGCAGCCTGGCGACCCTTAAGGTCGACCCTCCTTCCCTTTTTGCAAACCTAACCCATCGCTACCAGGAGCAGGCGGTACAGTGCCCAGGAAGGGACCTTCATCAGGTCTGGGGTCCAGTGGCTGCTGCGGGAAGGTATTATCGAAGCCAGCAACAACCCTGGAGATCCCAAGTAGTTGTGGTGAAAACCGGGGAGAAAACCAGGATGGTCGTTGACTACAGTCAGACCAGCAACCGGTACATGCAGCTCGACACATACCCCCTCCCACGCATATCTGATATGGTCAATCAGATTGCACAGTACCGGGTCTTCTTGACAGTGGACCTGAAATCTGCCTACCACCAGCTCCCCTTCCATAAGGTGGCATTTGAAGCAGATGGCCGCCTTTACCATTTCCTGAAGGTTCCCTTCGGCGTCACCGACGGGGTCTCGGTCTTCCAACGGGAGATGGACCGAATGGTTGACCGGTGCGGACTGCGGGCCACTTTCCCGTACCTGGACAATGTCACCATCTGCGGCCACGACCCTCAGGACCACGACGCTAACCTTTCCAAATTCCTCCACACCGCCACTCTCCTCAACCTAACATACAACAAGGAGAAGTGTGTGTTCAGCATGAACCGATTAGCCATCCTCGGCTATGTGGTTCAGAACAGAGTTCTGGGGCCCGGCCCGACCGCATGCGCCCCTTCATGGAACTCCCCCTCCCCCACTGCTGCAAGGCCCTCAAACGATGCCTGGGGTTCTTTTCGTATCACGCCCAGTGGGTCCCAAACTATGCCGACAAGGCCCGCCCACTCATTCAATCCACCGCTTTCCCACTGACGGCTGAGGCTCAACAGACCTTCAACCATATCAAGGCCGACATCGCAAGGCCGCGATGCACGCGGTCGATGAGACGCTCCCCTTCCAAGTCGAGAGCGATGCATCAGACGTCGCTCTGGCCTCCACCCTCAACCTGGGCAGGCAGGCCCATGGCATTCTTTTCCCGCACCCTCCATGCTTCTGAAATTTGGCACTCCCCGTCGAAAACGAGGCCCAAGCTGTGCGACATTGGAGGCATTACCTGGCCGGCAGGAGATTCACTCTCCTCACTGACCAACGGTCGGTTGCCATGATGTTTAACAACACACAGCGGGGTAAGATCAAAAATGATAAACTCTTGAGGTGGAGGATCGAGCTCTCCACCTACAATTGCGAGATTTTGTATTGCCCCGGTAAGCTCAACGAGCCCCCCGATGCCCTGCCCCGAGGTACATGTGCCAGCGCACAAGTGGACCGACTCCGGACCCTGCACGACAATCTCTGTCACCCAGGAGTCACCCACTTTTATCACTTCATAAAGACCTGCAATCTGCCCTACTCCATCGAGGAGGTCAGGGCTATCACCAAGACTGCCAGGTCTGCGCGAAGTGTAAACCGCACTTCTACCGGCCAGACCGTACGTACCTGGTGAAGGCCTCCCACCCTTGAATGCCTCAGTGTGGACTCCAAAGGGCCCCTCCCCTCCACCGACCGCAACACATACTTTCTTAATGTGGTCGACGAGTATTCCTGATTCCCCTTCGCTGTCCCATAGAATTGACAGTGCAGAAGGAGGCCATTTGGCCCATCGAGTCTGCACCAGCTCTTGGAAAGAGCACCCTACCCAAGGTCAACACCTCCACCCTATCCCCATAACCCAGTAACCCCACCCAACATTAAGGGCAATTTTTGGACACTAAGGGCAATTTATCATGGCTAATCCACCTAACCTGCACATCTTTGGACTGTGGAAGGAAACCGGAGCACCCAGAGGAAACCCACGCACACACGGGCAGGGTCCATCCCCCGATATGACGTCTGCCACCGTCATCAAAGCCCTCAATACCATCTGCGCTCTGTTCGGTTTCCCCGCCTACATCCACCGCGACCGGGGATCCTCAGTTATGAGCGATGAGCTGCGCCAGTACCTGCTCAACAGGGGCATTGTCTCAAGCAGGACGACCAGCTACAACCCCAGGGGAAACGGGTAGGTGGAGCAGGAGAATGGGATGGTCTGGAGGGCCGTCCAGCTGTCCCTACGGTCCAGACATCTCCCGGCCCCCCGCTGGCAGGAGGTCCTCCCCGACGCAATTCACTCCATTCGGTCGCTCCAGTGCACCGTGACTAACGAAACCCCCCATGAACGTCTCTTTGCCTTCCCCAGGAAGTGCACCTCCAGGGTTTCGCTCCCAACATGGCTGGCAGCTCCAGGACCCGTTCTCCTCTGTAAACTCATGCTCCACAAGGCGGACCCGTTGGTTGAGAGCATACAGCTACTCCACGCAAACCCGCAGTATGCCTATGGAGCATACCCCGACGGCCGCCAACACAGTCTCCCTCAGGGACCTGGCACCAGCTGGGTCCCCACATCCCTCCCCCCCTTGCCCCGGTGCCACCCTCCCTTCCCCTGGCGCACCCCACCGCAGCCCCCGCTCCAGGACAATCCGTCATCCCCTTGCTCCCACCCGGGGATGAAGAGGATTTCGACACGCACCCAGAGTCAACGAAGACCAAGACGACGCCTGAGTCACCACCAGCATTGTGGCGCTCTCAACGACAGATCAAGGCACCCAATCGTCTAAATTTGTAACCTTCTCTGTAATTTTAAAACCAATCTGTATGTATATAGTTTTCAACCACCCCGCTGGAGTCATTTTTAACAGGGGGTGAATGTGGTAGTCACCACTGTTGCATTATAATGTATATATGGGTTTACGGTAAGGCCCCTGTACTACAGGTACGGGGGTAGATCCCTGCCTGCTGTCTCTGCCCAGTAGGTGGAGTATAAATGTGTGTGCTCTCCGAACAGCAGCCATTTCATCAGCTGCTGTAGGAGGTCACACATGCCTGTGTAATAAAGCCTCAATTACATTCTACTCTCATCTCGTCGTAATTGATATTGCATCAACATCCCCTCAAGGTATATTAGGTGAGTTAGGTGTACCAGGAAAATGTACTGGAATTTCCTCGAGATTTCTATCAGTCTCCTGGCATAACTTTGGCAAAAGATTGGCAGAACCTCCAGGAAGATGGCATACATTTTCCCACAGTAGTAAGAGGTGGAACCAATTCAGATCTTCCAGATTTGTTCTGCATCAACTGAATATAAGCCTAGCGTGCATTGATAGCTCTCCTGCTAAACTGTGAGAGACTTGAAACATTTGCTGTTCACAACACAGCAAGTTAAATGCCCATTTTTGAATCATCCTCCACAGCTGGATAATTTTAAAAGAATTTTCATGAATTGCTTTATATAAGTCCCTAAAAGGTTTAATCATCCCCTTTCCATAAATTATCACTGGTTATGTTAATTCATTAGGAAAAGGGTAGAAACACTTGCAATAGTGCAAAACATAATGTAATAATTTACAGTTTCTCCTGCTTTTGTTTCATCAAAGCATGTTTGTTACGAACATTAGTGAACAGAGTAGAATACAGCTTCAAAGCAGCTGATCAGAATCAATGGACTCCTGACATTATTCAGACTTTGCATGAATTCATTTTGCAAGTCTTTATTCTTTCTGAAATACAGTGAGACCCAGGAGGAGCAGATCAAATAGCCAGGAGCTGCTCTTTCCTGTATCTGTGCAGGTAGGCAACCTCAAGCACATTTATTGAACAGAATCATCAATGACCACCAAATGCCAAATTATGTTTTAGATGACGGTCCATTATTACATCTCTGTTACACTGCAGTTTTTAAAATTCAGATTCTAAATGATTGACTTGATGACCTACCTCTGGGATATGCTAAATTTGGATCCCATGTCCCAGCATCCCAAGAAACAAATGCATCAATTAATTTCCTGCATGGCTATGCGGGAAAGATTGACCAGTGTACATGCTGGGTGTTACGTGTTAGTGCATGGACAATGGTCCAGGAGAAGTCGAATAAAACTGCACCAGTAAAAATGTCACTGTTAGTGATGCCAGATGCAAAAACAATCCATTTTGTGATGACTAATTCTGATGCCTAATGTTATGTTAGCAAAATCATGGATTGTGTGTCCTAGTTCTGAAATAATTTCATACGTCAAACATTCTGTTAATTAGAAGTTAATCAGACAGCCAAATGACAAAGGAGGATCCGTTTAACTGCTTTTATTTTTTCGCTTGGCATAAAGAGAGCCAAGGAATATATACTGTCCCTGGAGTGAAGAGTGAGATTTTAGTGACGGAGTTACAGCAGCTTAAGGATCCTGTCTCACTCACTCTTAGTTCAGAAAGCTGGCATCTGCCCATATTTCTAACTGAGGTGAATGATCAGTGGAATAATTTTACAACACCCTATTGATGTAGGCAACTCTGCCAGAAAGAGACATTGAAGGATTTCTTCTCATTTGCAGCAGAGGAAATACTTAATCTCTTTCACTTGTGTGTGTTCCTTTTAGAATTCTGGCAGCAGCCACCCTGAAAAACAACATAGTTTCTGCCAGTGATTAATACCATTGTTACATTGTTCTTCTTGGGTGTTAATAACATTTTTGCATATCATTTCTGCATTCTCAATTACAAGAGAGCCAAGCATGGAATTGAAATGGAGAAACCATCAGCATTGAGTAGTCCGAGAAAAAGTGTTTCTTTTTAATTGACATGATCTTTCTCTGCATTATTAATTTTTATTTGGTCTAGCTGGACTCATGTCTGCTCGGCAAAGAGCAGGTAATAGCCATATTATGGGCCTTCACTAATGGCCATTTTAGTTTGCAACAAGCATGCCTCAATTCTCATGTCAACATTGACTCCCGTGACTGTTGGCCATGAGAAACATAGCTTTTCATATATCTTGAGTATAAGTACACCCCATTTTTTCAAAGGCCGAAGCACAAAACACTTTGGGACAAAAGTATAATCATGGAAATGTAACTTTTCTGTTGTACCTTTAGCTGAACAGTGCAAAAGAAATAGAGTTGCAGAACCACATGGGTTTGAAATAAGATTACCAGTGGTTTATTGAATAGGTCTTTACTGTACAAGGTTTAGCACTGAACTCCCCAAAAGCCCGCAAAGTAGCTGATGACATAACGCATATCGCATGACTCAAATCTTAATGACAATAATCCAAATACATAATATCCCTCCCCAATTATCTCTAAGGTCCAATACAACTAATGACAAGGATATTAACAAAGTAATTTACATCTACATACAAGTGCAGGCATCGTATTATTACATTGTAATAACACAGTCAATAAGATAGATGATCAGGGCAGCACTGTGGCACAGTGGTTAGCATTGCTGCCTCACAGCGTCGAGGTCCCAGGTTCGATCCCGGCTCTGGGTCACTGTCCATGTGGAGTTTCCGCATTCTCCCCGTGTTTGCGTGGGTTTCGCCCTACAACCCAAAGATGTGCAGGGCAGATCGATTGGCCATGCTAAATTGCCTTTAATTGGAAAAATGAATTGGGTACTCTAAATTTAAAAAAAAAGATAGATGATCAAAGTGATGCCTATTTCTCACTGGTTTCTTGCACACTTCCGAGAATTTGTCATTCTCGACCTTAGATGTATTTTCAGGTTTTCCAGTAGATAGCTCTACCCTGGAAGGTGTTACAGTCTCTTTTTCTGGGGGACGACTAGTAGGCGCAGGTACTTTTGATGCAATCTCTTCTTCTGTAGATGAATGCAAATTTACAGTCAGATTGAATGGAGATCGTTACGTCTTGAGGTCATCCAGGCACTGGCAAACAACTGTGTGTTGAAAATAATTGATCCACACAGCATTGCCACACGAGTTAGTCTATCGTTTGGACCATTGGATATTGGACTAGTCTGAGCCAATATTGTCACAGGGACCTACTTCTCACCAGCGATGTTACTACATGCTATTACTGGTTCCCTTTGTTGAAGCTAGCATTTCCTTGAGTTATTTTCTTGTCTCAAACCTATGACTGTTGGTTTCACTATACTATGCCAAGTGTCTCCTCTGGCAAGAGTAAATCAAAGGTGAACTTCAGTTTCATTTTCTTTACTATCAAAGTTGGTGATCTTTGTGAAGTTGCATATGTCTTATTTTGATATGTTGCTAGAAACACGGTGCTGAAGTGAACCTTGGTCTTTTGAAGCCTTCAGTACATGTTTCAAGGACAGAGCAAACATTTCAGTTAAACCATTCATGGATGGGTGGTAAGGTGCTGATTTAACATGTTGAACTCCAAACATCTTCAAGTAATCTTCGAATTCTTAAGCTGAAGGCTGTTGCCAATTGTCGCTCATGATCTGCTCTGGTTTTCCAAATGTCGTAAAGATCTTGTTGAATTTCTCAATGGTTCACTTCCTTACGACCACCTCGGGCCACTTTGCAGTTTTCCAGGGTAGAGCTATCTACTGGAAAACCTGAAAATACATCGGACCACGTGCAGCTAATGGCTGTGAATATGTGCCCTTCGATTGGACCTAAAATGTCTTAGCAACAGCTGCACATTGTTGTTGCTGGTCCAATTGATGGGCACATGTTCATAGTCACTAGCTGCACACTCAAAGTGGCCTGAGGTGGTCATAAATAAGTTGACTGTGGAATAACAAACCATTGAGAAATCCAACTAGATCTTTGCGACATGTGGAAAACCAGAGCAGATCATAAGCGGCAATTGGCAACAATGTGCAGATGTTGCCAAGATATTTTAGACCACTCCTGTGGCTGCAATGGGGACAACAGTGGTGCGTTCCTTACCCTTGGGCATGACTGGCACAGTCCTGCTTTTCCTACTGTCTGAGCATCAATACACGGTCACCAGAAGTAACTTTGTGCTGGTTTCATCATTCAAATTATGCCTGGGTGTCCTTTGTGTAACAGCTGTAAACCTTGTCAGAAATTTAGTGGAATAATTACTCCCATCCCCCACAACAGACATGCACCCTTTGCTGTTAATTTGAGTCTCCTGAAAATGTATGATTTTGTCTCAGGATTTTTTTCCTGTCTTTCTCCTCTTTAATACCACTTCCAGTACCTTCCCCATAACATAATTATTTCTGGTATGTTTTTCAATTTGAGCTGCAGTCACTTAACGTTCTCAATCTCTGAATAGTAAAAATTATTCTCATGACTTGGTGTATTTGACCAGTTGGTAAAGGTAAGCGTGATGATACATTTGCATTCGTGTGATTTTCGATTGACAGTATTCGATTTTGTACAAATGTACCGATAAGATTAATGACCATCGTTGGAGACCTACTGGTAGCCAATAAATTGACACCTTTGTGTGGCACAAAAATAGATATTGTGGGCGAGATTCTCCGGACTCACGACGGTTCGGAGAATAGCGGGCGTCGGAAATTTTTACGGCGACGCTGTTCCGACGCCCTCCCGCTATTCTCCGAACCCCGCAAATTGTCGGAGTCGCGTTTCCCGACAAACGCCTACTTCCCGCCCCTGTCACGACCAGAATCGCCACTGAGAGCCCCCCCGCTATTCACCGGCCCGGATGGGCCGAAGTCCCGACGTCATGGCGCCCTGTTTGGACGTCGTGAAACACACCTGCTTTTTAAATTCGTCAACCAGTCGGCCTGGCTGACGACTGCTTGGAGGAGGTCAGGGCACCACTCTGCGCACCGCTCAGCGCACCGTTCAGCGCACCGCTCGAGTCTGGCCACAACGGGGAAGGCATCCCTGGGAACGGGAGGGGGTCCAGAACGGGGGCAGTGGGGGGGAGACGGGGGAGGCAGTGGGGGAGACGGAGGGGGCAGTGGGGGAGACGGGGGAGGCAGTGGGGGAGACGGAGGGGGCAGTGGGGGAGACGGAGGGGGCAGTGGGGGAGACGGAGGGGGCAGTGGGGGAGACGGGGGAGGCAGTGGGGGAGACGGAGGGGGCAGTGGGGGAGACGGAGGGGGCAGTGGGGGAGACGGGGGAGGCAGTGGGGGAGACGGGGGAGGCAGTGGGGGAGACGGAGGGGGCAGTGGGGGAGACGGAGGGGGCAGTGGGGGGCGACGGAGGGGGGGGGGTTAGGTAGAGAGTGAGCCGTCCAACCCCGTAACAAAATGTCTGCCACCATGCCATGGTGTGCAGGTGACGAGGACACGGCCGCTGGTTCCCCTGTGGCTTCCGGCCACAGGCCACTGACGCACCCGTGAGGATGCCATAGTTTACTGGCCGTTGGATGCAGAAAGTGACCAGGGGTTAGGCTGACCGCGTGTCAGCAGCGCGACCAGGCCACCGGGACACACTGGTATCCCATGGCTGGCGGCTGCCGAGGTGTCGACTAACGTCCGTCTAACATGTCCCATTTCTCTGCCTCCTACCACCCTTCTGTAGGTTAGCACGATGCATGGGAACAGAACGGCTATGTTCTGCGCAGTGGTTGGGGCCGCTCTACTGGATTTGGAGATGCAGCAGCATCCACACCCACAACCCGCAGTGGCTGCAGGGCCAGCTGCAGCAGCAGAGGGAAGGGCCGAGGAGTTGCCAGTCGTCGAGCAGCATGGGGGCGGGGGGGGGGGGAGGAGGAGGAGGAGGAGGAGGAGGAGGAAGAGGAGAGAGTGAGGGTGCAGCCACGGCGTCAGAGGCGACGACCAAAGCCGAGGGTGTACCGTGTCCGGGTCTCTTTCCTAACAATGCCGGACATCACCTGCAGGAGAAGACTCCGGCTGAGTAGGCAGACGGTGATACATATCTGCGAACTCCTGTCGCACCTCGCCCCACGTGGAACGGGGGGAGGACACGCGATCCCGGTAGCCATCAAGGTGACGGTCGCTCTGAACTTCTATGCTACCGGCTCCTTCCAGTCTCCGAGCGGGGACGTCTCTGGGATCTCCCAGTCATCGGTGCACAGGTGCATCCGGGATGTGACCGACGCCCTCTATGCCATCGCCGATCGCTACATCACCTTTCCCGAGGACCGAGCAAGTCAAGACTCACGAGCCCGTGGATTTGCCAGTGTGGCCGGGATACCGAGGGTTCAGGGGTCAATCGACTGTGTTCACGTCCCCATGCGCCCGCCTGCTGTGGACAAGGAAGTGTTCACAAACAGAAGGGGGACATACTCCATTAATGTCCAGGTGGTATGCGACCCCCACATGAGGTTCATGAACGTCTGTGCAACGTTCCCAGGGAGTGTGCATGACTCCTACATACTAGCGCAGTCGTTCATCCCTGCGATGTTTGAGGGACGTCCCCCCCGGCTGAGGGGCTGGTTGCTAGGTGACAGGGGTTATCTGCTGAGGTCTTGGCTGATGACGCCTATACGGAGGCCTCAGACCAATGCGGAAACACGATACAACGAGGCCCATGCAGCAACCAGGGGTGTGGTGGAGCGCTGCCTTGGCCTCCTGAAGATGAGATTCAGGTGCCTGGACCGCTCCGGAGGGGCCCTGCAGTACCAGGCCGACAGGGTCGCTCGCATTGTAGTGGTCTGCTGTGCGCTGCACAACATCGCGATGCAGAGGGGAGATGACCTGTTGCAGGAGGCGGAGGGAGAAGCTAGTGGCAGTGGTGCCAGCACAGAGGAGGAGGAGGAGGAGGAGGAGGAGGAGGAGGAGGAGGAGGAGGACGCTGGCGGAGTGGCGGGCGCAGCACGCAGACACGACCCAGGTGCTGGTGATGTCCAGGAGGCGGCACGACGGACCCGGCAAGGACGGCGGGCACGCGACGCCATGGTGGCAACATGGTTCACGCATCGCATGTGACGTCCCCGATGAACACCAAACCACCACCTGCATCGCTAGTCATGCAGAGGGTCACCACACAACTGCCACCACCACAACCCCCCCCCCTCAGTGTACACTGCTCCACTTCGACATGACGCTTATCACTGGGTACAGACGGAATGGCACAACATTGATGGCTGTGTCAGCGGGTGTGATCAGTGCCATGTGGAATGATGACAGCCCGCTCTGCGAAGAGCTGTGAGCTCAGAATCGTTAGAGAGAGTCTGACCCATGGCAATAGCTGAACCATCCACCTTGGTGGCCGCTGAGTTCGTCACTGACACTCCATCACGTGCCCGCGTGGGCTAGCTGTGGGAGGGGGGTAGGGGCAGGGACTGCACACCCGGCACCGAGGTTTCACCACCCGTCACCCCCAGCGACACTCGGTCACCATCACGATTCCTGTGGCTGTGGAACAATCACACGGTATTACAAGTAAGGTGGAACAGTGTGTTTAATATTAACAATTATTTACAGGTGCCCTAGCCCCTACAACTAAACTGTGCCCTTCACCCGTGCCAACTTACTCAGTGTCTATCTTAGTTGCCTTACGGGCCCTACCACTACGTCTAAGTGAATCCCCAGATGATACAGCAGGAGTGGAAGAGGATTGCTGCGAATCGCCCCCCTCGACTCGTTTCTCCTTGGCTATGCGTTTCCTGGGGCGACCCGGCCTTGATGGGCCAGGCTGCTCTGCGGGCGTCTCGGGTGACATTGTGCCACCCTGCTCTGCCTGCTGCCCACCCGATGCACCAGGGATGGGACGGGGGGAGGCCGAGAATTCCGGGACGTCCCGTGATGGAGTTAATGGGACGGGCCCCGAAACCTCCTCCTCCCTCGGGGAGCCCGGTGGCCCCCGGGCCTCACTTTGGGACAGAGGTGCGAGCGGGGAGGTTCCCCGTCGCACCACCGACACCTGGCGCTGCCAGTCCTGGAGGCCTGCAACGGTATCCACCAGGATCCGAAGGTTTGCAGAGACGGAGTCCAGGGAGTTAGACATTCCCGCCAGGGACTGTGCGATCTCAACCTGTGTGCGCACGACGCCATCCAGCACATGTGTCAGGCGGTTGATGGTCTCCGCGACTGACAGCTGGCACTGTGCTATCGACTGCTGGGACTGTGCCATGGCGTGCTGCGACTGGCCAATGACCTGCTGAGACTCGGCCATGGCCTGCAGGGCGCCGGCAATGTCGGTTTGGCTCTGGCACATTGCTGCCTGTGAGAGGGCAACCCTGTCCAGGGCCGAGGATGACGCGTGCACATTAACCCCAACGTCTTGCATAACCTGACCCATTGCCTCCACCGCGGATGCCACCCGTGCGGTGTCGGACTGGGTCTCTGCCATGAGCGGCACCACTCCCTGCTCTTGGACGCGGTTCGACTCCTCTAACAGCGTCTGCAGAGTCTGGAAGGAAGCCCTCATCCCGTCATTGTTTCCCTGGGTTTCCTGAGGCATCGGCTGTGCGGGTGGGTTGATAAACTCCAGGAACTCCGAAAACGTCTGGGAGCCAGCTGCATCCTGGGCCTGGTCTGGCCTCCGCGAGTCCGGGCCCTCTGTTGCTCCGACCTCCACCTGCTGTACCTGCTCATCTGTGATGTGCCAACCAGACTGTGCCCCAGGAGACTCATCACTAAATAGGCCCGCCGGGGTGTGTATCTCTGGGATGATGGATGTGGTGGGAGAAAGCAGTGCCGCAAGCCCGACGCTCTCAATGGTTAGGTCCTCGTCCATGGTGTGGGGCTGCTCAGCGACAGGAGGGTTGTCCCTGGCCATTTCTGGTGGTGGTGGTGGACCTCGAACCCTCTGTGCGTCCTGGTCCGCAGATTGGGTTGGGGCGGATAGGGCTGCCCGCTGATCGGGCACCCTCTGTTGTGAGGCCCCGGGTGAGGTGGCGGCAGATTCCTGTCTCCGTCTGCAGCCAGACGGCCCTGGTCGTTCGGCATCACGTCCTAGGGAAGAGAATGAGACGGGTTATTTCGATTTGATCGGCAGGCCGCTGGACGGTCCCAGTGGGCAGGGTGTGTGAAGGGACAGAGGATGGGGAGGTGTCCCAGTGGGCAGGGTGTGTGAAGGGACAGAGGATGGGGAGGTGTCCCAGTGGGCAGGGTGTATGAAGGGACAGAGGATGGGGAGGTGTCCCAGTGGGCAGGGTGTGTGAAGGGACAGAGGATGGGGAGGTGTCCCAGTGGGCAGGGTGTGTGAAGGGACAGAGGATGGGGAGGTGTCCCAGTGGGCAGGGTGTGTGAAGGGACAGAGGATGGGGGGGGGGGGTGTTTGTCTGGGAGGGTTGTCTCACTTGCTGCAGTTCCGCCAACCTCGCATTGCGCGATATCGCGGGTCGCAGACCCCCCAACAAGGTCCAGTGCCCTCTGTTCAAAGGTGCTGAGGGGGTGCATGTTGGGCGAACCCCCTCCAGTCTTGTGCCGCTCACGGTGGTTATGACCGGCCTTGGCCTGTTGGGGGAGGGAACATAGGTAGATCATTACAAAACGGTAGGTATCAGCAGTCCGTTCTGATACTGGCACAGTTTGGGGGGGGCAAGTTGTCATCAGATGATTGCATCTCTCCTCGGGGCCAGAGCGCTGGGTCTGTGACAACTTTGTGAACCACCCTCAAATAACTCTGCCCCAATCCCTCTCCCCCCCGGGCAGTTAAGGGGGAGGGATGGTTGTGACTAGGGGGTACCCTCATGGCACTTACCCTGGCAGACCTGGTGAGGTCGTGTAGCTTCTTTCGGCACTGCTCTGCTGAGCGAGGGGTCTGCCCCACAGCACTGACGGCAGCAGCCACGTCACGCCAGGCCTGGCGTACCGTGCTGGCAGGTTGGTGATGCCCTCTCCGCGGGCGGATGATGCCCCTCCTCTGCTCCACGGCATCGAGCAGCGCCTCGACGTCTGCATCTATAAAGCGAGGAGCAGCTCGCCTAGGCTCCGACATCCTGCCCGACAGATTCTGTGGTCGCCCGCGCCTTTTTACGGCGTCGGGCGGCGTCACATGGGCGGGTTCGTGTCGTCGTCGCGTTCCGTCGTCATCACGCACGTAATTGACGCGGCCGCGCTGCTAGCCCATTTCCAGGAAGTGAATCGGTCGGGAAATGAAGCCTTTGCGACCGTCGTAAAACGGTCCCGATTTTTACGACCGTTTGCCGACTTTCCGCGGGTGCGGAGAATTTCGCCCTAAGGGTCTGTGGTCCATCAGCAATGTGAAGTGATGACCATACAGATATTGGTGAAATTTCCATGAACCAAATATGATACTCAGTGCCTCCTTCTCCAACTAAGTGTAGTTAGATTCTGCACTTGTTAGCGTACGAGATTCAAATGCTATTTGTCTTTCTTCCACTGATGGTAATGCATATGACAACACTTCTCCAATTTTTTTCGGTGCTTATTTTGCAGACTGATGTGCTTTTTTGCATTCTGGTGTCCATTGCTATGCCTGTTTTGTGCACAACAAAGTATGTGACTGATTCCATAGTCATTGATTAACCCTAGGAATGACTTAAGTTGAGTGATGTTTGCCGGTCTTGGAGCGTTCATAATGGCTTCGTTTTTTTAGCAAATTCTGCAAGTTGCTTGAGAGTTGCGATATTTTTACCTCCTAACTGATTCCTTCGATGAAAACAAAACCTCTCCACAATAATTAAGGACTTTGGTGAATAATGATTTTCTAACCTTTCCACCAGTTCTTGCTGTGTCTTATCTCCGGGGATTTCTGGCTAAACTAAGCTTCTTAGCAAATTGAAAGTGTTGCTTCCGATTGTCCTTAACAATACAGGGATCTTTATTTCTTCTGAAGTTTTGTTGGCTTGAATGTAATAATGGAATCTCCCTGAACATGACTTCCAGTTTTCTGAGTCCTCGTCAAGAGACCCCATAGCGCCAAAATTTCCAGCTATTATTAATGGTATTGGAATGCTCTCCCCCTTTGCTTAATTCAGGGTCTAGTTTCTTCAAGATGGATTACCAATTTGTAACAGCTTTAACTATCATCAGATTTTACTTGCAACAGTTTAAACGTGCAATCAAGTTATGGTATTCTTTTGTTCTCTGCCTCACTCTACCTCAGTCTGACTATACTGCACATGGCAAGCCCTACAGCCTGACTCCGCAGATTCGCAGATTGCCCGTTTAAATCAGTACAGGCCCTTCCCTTGAATATTTCCCCCCAAATCTTAACAGTTCCAATGCCAGTGATTTTTGACCTTCTGTTAATCAGTTGATCGATTGCTGTGTTGAAGCTGCTGCAGTGCAACGATTTTTGAAAAATGTTTTTCTTTCTTCTGATCTGTTCTTATTGTCAGTTTTGTTTTTGTAAACTGCTGTGTCTTTAGATCAACAGTTCAAAAGAAACTGGCTTGCAGATCCACGAGGGATTGAAGCAAGATTGGCAGACATTTATCAAACAGATCTTCACTGCAGAGATTTGGCACTAGATTCCCGAAAAACCCGCAAAATAGTCGATGATGTCACACATGTCACCTGACTCGGATTTTAAAGAGAGATTGCGCACAATTTCAATAATTCACATAGAATCCCTACAGTGCAGAAGGAGGCCATTCGGCCCACAGAGCCTGCACCAACCCCCTGAAAGAGCACCCTCACTCGGCCCAAGTCTCCACTCTATCCCCGTAACCCCACCTAATCGTTTGAACTCTAAGGGGCAATTTAGCATGGCCAATCCACCTAATCTGCACATTTTTGGATTGTGGGAGGAAACTGGAACAACCGGAAGAAACCCACGCAGATTGGGAGAGAATAACGATACATACATTTTCAATTTAATGGTAATTGTATAAATACTATTAAAATGAGTTTCAGCAAGTAAATGCTCAAAACATTTTATACACATAGGTTTTGATTTATTTATTCAAATGTGGGCAGCACAGCAGCACAGTAGGAAGCACTGTTGATTCACAACTCCAGGGTCCCAGGTTCCCAGGATCCCAGGTTCAATTCCTGTCTTGGGTCACTGTTGGTGTGGAATCTGCATGTTCTCCCCGTGTCTGCGTGGGTTTCCTCCAGTTTCCTCCCCAAGTCCTGAAAGACGTGCAATTACGTAATTCGGACATTCTGAAATCTCCCACCGTGTACCCGAACATAAGGGTTTTCACAGTAACTTCATTGCAGTATTAATGTAAGCCTACTTGGGACAGTAAAGATCATTATTAGTTGAACGACAAACCACATTGTAACTATTACTTACTGGAAATGACTGTAGTTAACTTTTATTACTACAGTAATAAAGTAATAAAGGGGGGGCAAGTTCAAATCTCACCATGGCAGCTTGTGGAATTAATAAATCTGGAATATAAAGCTAGTGTCAGTAATGGTGACCTTTAAACTATCATTGATCCTTGTTAAAAACCACGTTACTCACTCATATCTTTTAGGGAAGGTAATTTTCCATCCGTACCTTGTCTGGCCTAAATATGACTCCAGAGCCACAGCAATGTGGTTGACGCAAATGCCCTCTTAAAATGCTATTCAGTTCAAGGGCAATTATCAATGGGCAAGAAATGTTGGCCCAGCCTGTGACTCCCACATCCCATGAATAAATTGACTATTGAATGCAATATTACTGCAGTGTTTTTTATTGAATCATTGAAAGACACAGCACAGAAGGTGGCTATTGAGTCCATCAAGCTTATGCTAGTCCTTTGGTCTCCTTTTACTCATATTATCCTGCTATTTCCCCAAAGCCTTGAAACTTTGCATTTTTTCTCTTCAAATATTTATCCAATTCATTTTTGGAAGTCATATTGAATCTGCTTTCAACAGTACATTCTAGGTCATTGCACGTTGCATTAAAAAAAACTCTTCTCATCTCACCCTGCTTCTTTTACCAATAACCTTAAGTCTATGATTCCCGTTGACCAGCCCTTCTTCAACTGGAAATGGTTTCTTCTTTAGTTTATCAAAAATCTTAAAGATTTTGAATATCTTTATTAATATTTTCCTTCATCTTTGCTGGTTGAATGAGAACAGGCACAGTTTTTCTAGTCTCACTACTGTAAGCGGAGTTCCACATCCCTTCTACACCCACTCGAAGACCTTTACATCCTTCCTAAATTTTGCTCCCCAGAACTGGACACAATACTCCTGTTAGGGTCCAACTAGTTATTGATAAAAAATTAGCGTAACTTCCTTGCTTAAAACTAGAACATAGAACATAGAACATAGAACAGTACAGCACAGAACAGGCCCTTCGGCCCTCGATGTTGTGCCGAACAATGATCACCCCACTTAAACCCACGTAACCCGTATACCCGTAACCCAACAATCCCCCCATTAACCTTACACTACGGGCAATTTAGTATGGCCAATCCACCTAACCCGCACATCTTTGGACTGTGGGAGGAAACCGGAGCACCCGGAGGAAACCCACGCGCACACGGGGAGGACGTGCAGACTCCACACAGACAGTGACCCAGCCGGGAATCGAACCTGGGACCTTGGAGCTGTTAAGCATTGATGCTAACCACCATGCTACCGTGAGGCCCCAAACTCTTTGAATGTTTGTAAAAACAAGATGTTTATTTTTAAACAGCCTTCTCCAAGACCCATGAAAAACTGGTTGGCATTTATTTAGTGTCTTTGATGACTGTGCAATATTTCAAAGGACTTGACAGCCAATATGCATTCATATTCAAGCAGTCGCTGTTGCAGTACGCCAACTTCAAGGTTTTATGTATGTACAATACTGTTTTCTGTACACATATGTGTCCTTGAAATTGTATAATTTAGTTTAACTGTCTCTCCTCATTCTTCGTCTGAACATGCATTATTTCACACTTGTCTGTGCTAAAATTGCATGTTCCAAGTGCATGTCCATTTCAGTTCCCAAGTCTGTTGCCATTCTTCTCACTGTTTACTATATTTGACTTTTGTGTGATTTACAAACTTTGAAGTTAAGTCCCATAAAATAAAATATTATAAATCTTCAAAATAGCAATGCAACTAAAATGACATTTGAGGTAACATCTGTTTACTTTTTACCAGTTTCAAAATTAACTGTTCACCACTGCCTTTTGCTTTCTACCTCTTAGCAACTTTTTTGACCATGATGCCACCATCTCTAAACCCTGGGTTTCAATGTTGCTACAGGTGGTACTTTATCAAAGGCCCTTTGAAAGTCAATGCACATAACATCGACTGCACTACCTTCATCAATCCTCCTTGTTACTTCATTAAATAGCATAATCACGTTAGTTAAACAGAAGTTGCTTTTAATAGCAGAGCTACTGTGGTTCGCAACTAGTCACAAGGAATTGGATGTCGATCCTGTTTCTTTCTGTGAATGTGACAAAACTGCTAACTGAAGAAAGACCTTTCTTGTACATTGCTGAAATATTAATTTTAGCTTTGATCGGCAAGACTTCTCTAGTACTAGTCAATTTATGTAATTCGGTTCATTGGACTGTACATTCTTGAAAGACGGGCACTGCTGTCAAGCAATCAAAAGTAGAATGTTAAATATAAAATTCAGGTTGCTGGAAACAGTCCCTGAAGACATGTTTGTCAGATTTGATTACAGCAGGCTTCTGAGTCAATGAAGCAAAACTAACCGGGAGTATATTTTAAGCATTGAAATTAAAGCTATGGATTTACTATGCCAGTGCCTATACTATAGAGATAAATTTGTGACTTTTTAATGCATGCTACTCTCGTCTATTATATTTTTTCTCCAGATTAGAACTTACTACAAAGGGCGGCATAGTGGCACAGTGGTTCACACTGCTGCCTCATGGCACCAAGGACCCGGGTTCGGCCCCAGCCCCGGGTCACTGTCCGTGTGGCATTTGCGCAGTTTCCCCATGTCTGCGTGGGTCTCAACCTCACAACCCAAAAGATGTGCAGGGTAGGTGGATTAGCCATGGTAAATTGCCCCCGAGTTAGAAAAAAAAAATACTGGGTATTGAAAAAAGAGCTTACTGCAAAAGCTTTTAACATATTGTGTTTCAATATATTTATGCAAGTAGTTATTCACACAATTGAGGACAATTATTCTAGGGTACCTCAGGGTCGGTGTGCATGCTCAATCGCCCTGCTATATCCTGTGGTGAACTAAGTACTGGATGGGCCAATTCATAAAACTGAGATCCCCCATTCAAAATACAGATTACCACATGGCACTGCATAGTACACAAAGACCTTTGGCTAAAGTAATATTGACTTTTACTCAATTACTTGTGATTCATTCTTAAGGTGAACTTCCCAACAATCTGTTCCATGACATAACCATTATGATATGATGATAATAGACTTATATTTTTGGAGCCATTACTGAATTAATCAAGAGGCAACTGTGGTGGGTGTGGACAGCTTATAAATTTGGCCTTTATGGTTTACTGGAATGCAGAAAGACCCTGCCAAATTTATGAGCTGCTAATGAGAAAGACGGCTTATGCATTATGCTTCATCAATGCACTCAGAAGTAGATACTATACTAAAGCAGTGTTGCATAGTAATTTCAAATGAACAACTAAACCATTCCATTTAATTGGTTCATTTTATTTCAACCACCTTAGTTTCCCTCTCTAATATCAATCTTTTTGCTCTTTCACTTTCTTTAATCTCCCCTTTGATCCTTAGAAAGGATTAATTTATGGATCTATAGAATTGGAGGATGAACAAGTTTTTTTAATAACAAATGCTGTGATTGGTAATGATAATTCATGATTCTCAGATAAGAATTATACTGATTGATATGTTGGATTATCAATATAAGAATGGAGGAAGTGAAGTCCGATTATTCCAATGAACTGTGTTATGTAGGAGTACCTTTAAGAAATGGGTGTTTAATAAATGGGTGTTTATTAATGATGTCAGAGTGTGGGTGGAGCTGGTCTGTCTGCCAGCTTTTTACTTTTGGTTTAGGCTGTTTGCTGCAGGGTGTGTTTTAGTTTCGTTTTCAGTGTTGGATCTGAAGCCAGACAGAGCAGGTGTACTGTTGATCTCTCTGCCATGAACATTTTATCACTTGATCATTTGGTGAATTCAGAATTATAACTGTTTTCAGTAGTGAATGTAAACCTGATGTGCTTCTGTTAAAAGGTGTTTCTTCTGTCTTCTGGATGTTGTTTGGGAAGTTATTAAGTGTTTATTCTTTGGGGGTTGTATTTAAATTGATGGTCGCTAAGATGTTCACTGTACGTCTCAAAAAAGTTAACTTGAATTCATAGAATAAACATTGTTTTGCTTTAAAAATTACTTTTCCATTTCTGCTGTACCACTCCTGTAGAGTGGGCCATGTGCTCCCCATACCACAATCTATTAAAAGTTGTAGGTCAGGTGAACTCCATGATACACTTTGGGGTTCTCTAAACTCTGGCCCATAACAACGGTGTAGAATCCGTAGCTACATCATCTCCTGAACTTGCCTCAATGTAGGGCTTTAAGAAAGGTGAATCTCTGATATTACTTATTTACCTGCCATATTGTCCATTTTCGCAGGGGAAATAATAGATAGTGAGGGATTGCAGAGTTCTGCGATGCAGAGGGATCTGGGTGTCTTAATATGTGAATTGCACAAGGTTTACATCTATGTGCTGCAAATAATTAGCAAAGCTAATAGAATGTTGTTGTTTATTGCAAATGAAACTGAATAGAAGAGTAGGGAGGTTGTGTTTCAGTTATCCAAGACATTGGCAAGACCCCATCTGGAGTACTGATACAGTATTGGTCTCCTTATTAAAGGAAAGATTTAAATGCAGTTCAGAGAAGGTTTACAAGATTAATAGTTGGAATGGAGTGGTTGTCTGGTGAGGGAAGGCTGGACAGGCAAGGCTTGTAAGCACTGGAGCTTTGAAGTGTAAAGCGCGACTTGATTGAAACATACACGATCGTGAGGAGTCTTGACAGGGTGCATGTAGAAAAGATGGGCGGGATTCTGTGATCCTGAGGCTACGTGTTGACGCCATTGTAAACGCCATTGCATTTCCCGATGGCGTCAACATGCCCTCAGGAGCAGAAATTGTGACCCCTACAGAGACCCCATGCTGCTCCAGCTGCCAATGCCTGGCGTCAGATGGGCGCCGCGGGTCTGCTCATGCACAGTGGCACCAGCGCTAATGCACACGCCGGCCCTGATGCAACATGGCGTAGGGCTACAGGGACCGGCGCAGAACAAAAGAGGCCCCCTCGCCCCCCGGGTTAGGACCCTCCTCCCCCACCCCACAAGGCCACCCCCGGATGTATCCACGCCGAGGTCCCACCGGGTAAGAGCAGGTGTGAACAGTTACGGCAGGACTCGGCTTTTTTGGCCGTGCCGACCGCACTGGCGCCGATTCCCCGGAGAATCGGCGGACCGGCGTCAGGTTGGCATAGCGCCATTCGCGCCGATTCTCCAACCCGGCCGCGGGGTGAGAGAATCCTGCCCGATTTTTCCACTTGTGGGACAATCTCAGATGGGGATCACAGTTTAAAAACAAGGGGATGCCAGAGAAGGCAGAGATGACGAAAAACATTCTCTCAGAGGGTTGAAATACTTTGGAATTCTCTTCCTCAAAAGCTGGTTGAGGGAGAGTCTTTGACCATCCTTAAGACAAAAGTAGATAGTTTTTGGTAAGCAAGGGGCTGAAAGGTTATCGGAGCTAGGCAGAAATCTGAAGTTAAGGTTAAAATTGAATCAGCCATGATCTTATTGAATGGTGGCGTAAATTCAGGGGCCATGTGGCCTACTCATTCTCCTGATTCAATTTTTCATACATATTAGTCAAGCCAATATAATCATATATATTCTTCAACCCCAACCAATTGCAATTACAAATAACTCCACCAGTGCCAATTGTTTTCATTTGCTCTTGGTAGAACCTTACTGTGTGCAAGTTGGCTGCTGCATTTATGTGCTCAAGAAAAGTGACTCCACTTCTATCATAATTTATTGTTTGTGAGATGCTTTTAGTGTCTTATAAAGCTAAATCGTATTTTCTATTTATGTTACAGATAGGTTACTGTAAGCAAGTGAAAATTACTGTAGTAATGCAGGAAAGATGAAATGAGTAGTTTTATCTATAAGAATGAGTGAAAAGCCATCACTACTTTTACTTGAATACTTCCCAGATGTGGTGAAGAAACAAAACAGATGCTGACAGCAATGGAGGCATTTTCAAATGGATAACACAAACCAGAAGCAAGACACACAAGTCAGGTGCAAGAGAAAACAATTTGCACATGTCTCCAGTTAAAGGCACAATCCGTACAATGGGAAAATTTGGCTCGCTTCGAATTGCTGTGGTATGACAAATGTTTACTGCTGTTAAATTGTAGAAATATTTAACCTAAAAAGTACTTAGCATGATAATATGATCCATTTATTTGTAATTTCTCCTGTTTCAACATTGTTGCCAAGATCCTGAAAAAATAAAAGGTTAATGAAGCAAATTGTGAAACTCTAGATGGCCCTGTCAATTACATATTTGTAACAAAGTGAATAATTGCATTGACATTTGAAAATTATGAAACAAGGACTGAGGTAAACATGTTTGGGGATTATGCAAATAGAATGTAATAATTTAGCTGGAATTACTGGAATCAGAAATGGATAAAGATAATTTTAAATTTTAAAACAATTTAAAAACTAATTTGTTCTCCTTTAACCATGCTGCCTGGAAATTGCTGCTTATAACAGCTAATGTGTGTGGCAAATCTGGTGAAAGTTCATGAGGTATAATGGCTTTAATTATGAAAATCATAGTTACAATTCATGTGGGCACTGAACACAAAGCATTTTGCTTTAAAATATCATTGCTGGTTAAAACTTGCATTACTCTGGCACAAACAGAGCTAGTTCTTTATTTTTCCCCTCCCTTTGACAAAAAGAGTTTAAATAATAGAAAATATTTAGAAAATAAATATATCTGACTGGAAAAATCTCTAATGTGCAAGTTGGGCAGAAACCAGTTACAAATTAAGAACACGTCAAATAACATCATCATCTCTCAGAATAATTTTAAAGTTAATTATTAGTGCTTCTTCAAACTGTGAAATAATACTACCTACAAATAAATTGGCCCAGATCTTCCTGAATCCATATAGTCAATGCCTGGATGTCCCCCTGCGCGGTGCACTTTGGGATGTCCCAACGCAATGATTCTTTGTGAATCACCCAAGAAATTTGAACTCTGGGTGGACAATGTCCCTGCTCCCAGCATCGCCCCCCCCCCCCCCCCCCCCCCCCCCCCCCCCCCCCCCACCGCCCCCCGAAAAAGTCTCCAGCTCTGAGTTAGAGTCAGAGACTTCGGACAGTTTCAACGTACCTGAATACTTACCCATGGTCCAACAGTATCTAATTAACTAATCCCTCAATCACTCACACTGACCTCCGAACCTCCAGGACCACTCCTGATCCCAACTTTCCTCATGACCCTCTGACTCTCCCCAGACCCACCCAAATAACCCCAGGCCTGGCCTGACCCTACCAGCTGACCCGACTGCCATTGTATCCCTTTACACACCATACCCCCAAACTCACTTACCCTACCCACCCTAGCCCGTAAGCACTGTGAAGGAATAAGGGTCACATAACATGGATTTAATACATGAATATTAGATTCAAAGTTACTTTGGGAGAACTCTCAGTAAAACATTTTTGATCAAGAGACAGAACTGCTTGCAAAGGCATGTTTAACTTCTTTCATAACAATATGAACTCATCAAGAAGAAATGCACTAGTTATAAAATGGTATTCTATCTGTTATGATCCCAGCAGATGTTACTACTGGACAGGCCTGATCCCAGGATAGACACTGGCTCAATAGATGCTAACTTTCATTTTTTTTTTAGAAACATGGATGAACAGAATCACAGGACTTTTAACAAAAGGATAAAACATTAGTTAAATGAGAACAAAATCAACTATAACATGTTACTCTTTCACTCCCACTATGCCCTCACGGGTGTATATAGATTAATAAGGATTACACAAGTTGCAAAATATATCTTACGCACTAATGTTTTCAGCTACACCCCTGTATGCTTCACCCGATGCAGGTGTTTATGTAGTCACATTGTGTACCTTGTGTTGCCCTATTATGTATTTTCTTTTCTTTTCATGTACTTAATGATCTGTTGAGCTACTCACAGAAAAATACTTTTCACTGCACCTCGATCCACGTGACAATAAAAAAATTCAATCCAATAAATATACAGCCCCTATAAACCAACAGGCAATATGTGGTCAGACACACCACGCTCTGAAACAAAGTCAAAGGTACCACCAAAACAACTTTTGTGGATTTCTCTTCAAATCCCTCCAGATGCTTGTCACATTGTGACACTGTTGGGATTCATTCAGATTTCTGGCATTTCGCTGAATGAGTTTTTGAAGACTGCACCTCACAGCTCTGTCTCTAAACCCAGACAACGTTATCTGCATTTTACCTGAATTCACCTTTTTTAAGTTCTTGTTCTTTCTTCCTTTAGCTTAACTGTCTTCTTGTGACATCTTTTCGGAATCAGTGAAGCACTGCAGTGCAGAAGGAGGAAATTCAGCCCACTGCGTCTGTACCAACCCTCTGAAAGAGCAACCAACCTATCCCCATAACACAGAAAACCCATCTAATGTTTTGGACGCTAAGGGATAATTCAGCATGGCCAATCCACCTAACCAGCATGTCTTTGGACTATGGGAGGAAACCGGAGCAGCTGGAGGAAACCCAAGCAGACACAGAGAGAAAGTACAAACTCTACACAAGCAATCATCCAAGGCTGGAATTGAACTTGGGTCCCTGGTACTGTGAGGCAGCACTGCTAACCACTGTGTCACCATGCCACCCCCTGGTTTCTGGGACCTTCTTTCGTTCTTTCGGGAAGTCGTCCCCCTTGTCGTACCCGGGTTCCATCTAACTAACACCAAAAAATCTTTCTTTCTTTCCTTGGATGGTCCCTTGGTTGTTAAGCAGCAGCCTTGTTTTCCTTTGAACCCCATTTGCTTGAAATCCTGCAAATCGAGACTCCAGGATAGTATGTTGCCTCCCTGGTGCAAGGGTCAAGGATGTCTCAGAGTGGCTGCAGGAAATTCTGGGGGGTGAGGGTGAACAGCCAGCTGTCATGGTGCACATAGGCACCAACGATATAGGTAAAAAACGGGATGAGGTCCTACAAGCTGAATTCAGGGAGTTAGGAGTTAAATTAAAAAGTAGGACTTCAAATGTGGTAATCTCAGGATTGCTACCAGTGCCACGAGCTAGTCAGAGTAGGAATGTCAGGATAGATAGGATGAATGCGTGGCTCGAGAGATGGTGCAAGAGGGAGGGATGCAAATTCCTGGGGCATTGGGACCGGTTCTGGGGGAGGTGGGACCAGTACAAACCGGACGGTCTGCACCTGGCAGGACTGGAACCGATGTCCTAGGTGGTTGTTTGCTGGAGCTGTTGGGGAGGGTCTAAACTAATGTGGCAGGGGGTTGGGAACAGATGCAGGAAGTTGGAAGGTAGTAAAACAGGGACAGAAGCAAAAGGAAGTAAGGGGGAAAGTGCAAGGCAGAGAAGACAAAGTCAAAAATCAAAAAGGGTGACAGTACAAGGTACAGTGACTGAGGGGAGCTCAGTGAATAGACCCAGTAATACTAAAAGGAATAAAACTGGAGATGTAACGATTCAAAAGAAAGGTAAAAAAACCAACATAAGTGTACTTTACCTGAATGCTCGTAGTATTCGGAGTAAAGTAAATGGGTTGATGGTGCAAATCATCGTGAATGACTATGATTTGGTGGCCATTACTGAAACATGGTTAAAGGATGGTCACGACTGGGAGTTAAATATCCGAGGGTATCAAACTATTCGGAAGGACAGAGTGGATGGTAAGGGAGGTGGTGTAGCTCTGTTATTTAAGGATGACATCCGGGCAATAGTAAGGGATGACAACGGTGCTATGGAGGATAAGGTTGAATCCATTTGGGTAGAAATCAGGAATAGTAAGGCGAAAAAGTCACTGATAGGAGGAGTCTATCGGCCACCAAATAGCAACGTTATGGTGTGGCAGGCAATGAACAAAGAAATAACTGATGCATGTAGAAATGGTACAGCAGTTATCATGGGGGATTTTACTCGACATGTCGATTGGTTTAACCAGGTCGGTCAAGGCAACCTTGAGGAGGAGTTTATAGAATGTATCCGCGATAGTTTCCTAGAACAGTATGTAACAGAACAGTATGTAATGGAACCTATGAGGGAACAAGCGGTCCTAGATCTTGTCCTCTGTAATGAGACAGGATTCATTCATGATCTCATAGTTAGGGATCCTCTCGGAAGGAGCGATCACAATATGGTGGAATTTAAAATACAGATGGTGGGTGAGAAGGTAAAATCAAATACTAGTGTTTTGTGTTTAAACAAAGGAGATTACAATGGGATGAGAGAAGGACTAGCTAAGGTAGACTGGGAGCAAAGACTTTATGGTGGAACAGTTGAGGAACAGTGGAGAACCTTCCAAGCGATTTTTCACAGTGCTCAGCAAATTTTTATACCAACAAAAAGGAAGGATGGTAGAAAGAGGGAAAATCGACCGTGGATATTTAAGGAAATAAGGGAGAGTATCAACTTGAAGGAAAAAGCACACAAAGTGGCAAAGATTGGTGGGAGACTAGAGGACTGGGAAATCTTTAGGAGGCAACAGAAAGCTACTAAAAAAGCTATAAAGAAGAATAAGATAGAGTATGAGAGTAAACTTGCTCAGAATATAAAAACAGACAGTAAAAGTTTTTACAAATATATAAAACAAAAAAGAGTGGCTAAGGTAAATATTGGTCCTTTAGAGGATGAGAAGGGAGTTTTAATAATGGGAGATGAGAAAATGGCTGAGGAACTGAACAGGTTTTTTGGGTCGGTCTTCACAGTGGAAGACACAAATAACATGCCAGCGACTGACAGAAATGAGGCTATGACAGGTGAGGACCTTTAGAGGATTGTTGTCACTAAGGAGGTAGTGATGGGCAAGCTAATGGGACTAAAGGTAGACAAGTCTCCTGGCCCTGATGGAATGCATCCCAGAGTGCTAAAAGAGATGGCTAGGGAAATTGCAGATGCACTAGTGATGATTTACCAAAATTCACTAGACTCTGGGGTGGTCCCGGTGGATTGGAAATTAGCAAATGTGACACCATTGTTTAAAAAAGGAGGTAGGCAGAGAGCAAGAAATTATAGGCCAGTGAGCTTAACTTCGGTAGTGGGGAAGATGCTGGAATCTATCATTAAGGAAGAAATAGCGAGGCATCTGGATAGAAATTGTCCATTGGGCAGACACAGCATGGGTTCATAAAGGGCAGATCATGCCTCACTAATTTAGTGGAATTTTTTGAGGACATTACCAGTGCAGTAGATAACGGGGAGCCAATGGATGTGGTATATCTGGATTTCCAGAAAGCCTTTGACAAGGTGCCACACAATAGGTTGCTGCATAAGATAAAGATGCATGGCATTAAGGGTAAAGTAATAGCATGGATAGAGGATTGGTTAATTAATAGAAAGCAAAGAGTGGGGATTAATGGGTGTTTCTCTGGTTGGCAATCAGTAGCTAGTGGTGTCCCTCAGGGATCCGTGTTGGGCCCACAATTGTTCACAATTTACATAGATGATTTGGAGGTGGGGACCAAGGGCAATGTGTCCAAGTTTGCAGATGACACTAAGATGAGTGATAAAGTGAAAAGTGCAGAGGATACTGGAAGTCTGCAGAGGGATTTGGATAGGTTAAGTGAATGGGCTAGGTTCTTTTAGATGGAATACAATGTTGACAAATGTGAGGTTATCCATTTTGCTAGGAATAACAGCAAATGGGATTATTATTTAAACAATAAAATATTAAAGCATGCTGTTGTGCAGAGAGACCTGGGTGTGCTAGTGCATGAGTCACTGAAAGTTGGTTTACAGGTGCAACAGGTGATTAAGAAGGCAAATGGAATTTTGTCCTTCATTGCTAGACGGATGGAGTTTAAGACTAGGGAGGTTATGCTGCACTTGTATAAGGTGTTAGTGAGACCACACCTGGAGTATTGTGTTCAGTTTTGGTCTCCTTACTTGAGAAAGGACATACTGGCACTGGAGTGTGTGCAGAGGAGATTCACTAGATTAATCCCAGAGCTGAAGGGGTTGGATTACGAGAAGAGGTTGAGTAGACTGGGACTGTACTCATTGGAATTTAGAAGGATGAGGGAGGATCTTATAGAAACATATAAAATTATGAAGGGAATAGATAGGATAGATGCGGGCAGGTTGTTTCCACTGGCGGGTGAAAGCAGGACCAGGGGGCATTGCCTCAAAATAAGGCAAAGTAGATTTAGGA
Source organism: Scyliorhinus canicula (assembly GCF_902713615.1). Taxonomy (NCBI): domain Eukaryota; kingdom Metazoa; phylum Chordata; class Chondrichthyes; order Carcharhiniformes; family Scyliorhinidae; genus Scyliorhinus; species Scyliorhinus canicula. The sequence continues at coordinate 70,494,452 of NC_052152.1, forward strand.
CTGAGTTTAGGAGGAACTTCTTCACCCAAAGGGTTGTGAATCTATGGAATTCCTTGCCCAGTAAAGCAGTTGAGGCTCCTTCATTAAATGTTTTTAAGGTAAAGATAGATAGTTTTTTGAAGAATAAAGGGATTAAGGGTTATGGTGTTTGGGCCGGAAAGTGGAGCTGAGTCCACAAGAGATCAGCCATGATCTCATTGAATGGTGGAGCAGGCTTGAGGGGCCAGATGGCCTACTCCTGTTCCTAGTTCTTATGTTCTTAAATCCTCATTACCATGCATCTAAATTGAAGTCATTAACCCTTTCAATTAGAGCCAAACAAAATCAAACTGACTAAACGTTATACTTCATTACTAAAACCCACAAATAGAAATATATATAAAACTATCCCTGTTTCCTGACAACTAGAGGAAATGCCCACTATGCTATCCCTATGATTTTAAACCGCAATCAGTTTAAAGAGTGCTAGGCCAAAGGTTTTATGTGGAGTGATCTAATGACCGCGTCACAGCTGACGCAAATTCGAGTGAGCCAGCGAGTTAGATTGAAGGAGTGGCCAAAATCGGGAATCGTGCTGATCGGTCTTCGATCTAACCAGCCCTCGCTGTTTGGCGAGATCCGGATCCCACTGCAACATGGCTAGGAACCAATAATCATCAATTCAGGCCAATCTCCATCCCATTATGGGACTGACACAGTATCTATTGGCCTTCTGTGATCTAACCAGCTCCTCAGTGAGGGGTCACACGGGCACCCTTTAGCACACCTAGTAAAAAAATTTAAGTTGCTGTGGGCATCGGAGGAGGTGAGTAGCCATTTTCGGAACCGGGCAATCAGCCTGGAGGCAAACGGGATGCAGCCCCAGTGCATGGGGCGGATGGGGGAGCCCCCTGGGGGTAGGGGAGGGGTTGGGGGGGAAATGGGTCTCGTTGGAGGGGAACGGAAGGCCACCATCAGTGGGGAGTCGCCCCTGTGCTGCCACCCCTGAATCATGTGTACCCATAACAGGGGCAACCTGTTGTCCCACCAAACACCCCCAGAACAGACCCCCATCTGTGGTAATAAGTTGCAGGTCACTTTAACTCCCACTGTCCATGGCAGGCTGTGACCAAAACCTGGAAGCTATCGCTAATAGGGAATTGGCAAGGTTAATAATGTGAGCACTTCATAGCTCCCAAGTGGATTCCCGTGGGTAGATATGCCCTGTCGCAGGTGGGTGTTACTGCCTGACATCCCAATCAGACTAAGAGACCTGGACACTTTGCCGAAACACCAGTTTAGGAGGAAGCAATACCAGTTGTCAAGAGACAGTAGCCAACGATCAAACACCCAAGAGCTGGGCATCAGCGCTGGAGAAATTTCCGAGACCAGAGGGTACTTGTACAGAATGGGGAGGGAAACAGGGCCCGGTCCAAGTAATGTTCCCAGCGGGGGCCTGGGGTCTGCTGCCAAGGGACCACCGCTACGGCTGGGGGTGCATGTGCAGGGCGGGTCTCCAAAGCATAACTAGCTCGTTGGATAGCACCCTGCGAGAAGGCGGGAAGCATAAGGGTGGAGGATGGGGTTCCAGTCTCTGAACGTTCAACTTGTGAGCGACGACTGTCTCAAGATCATGCACTTTTCCCAGGGAGTATACACGACAACTACATCTTGGGGCAGTCGGAGGTCCCCGATGTCTTCAAATGACACGCCAGGATGGCCAGTTGGTTTTTGCAGTACAAGAGGCACTGCTGAGGTCCTGATTAATTACAGCAGTACAGAGACCGATGCGGACACCCAATGTAATGAGGCCTATGTACCACTGGGACTGTCATTGAGCAGTGCATTGGACTACTTAAAACATGGTTCCAATGCCTGGACTGCTCTGTTGGTGCACTGCAGTACACCCACAGGGCTTGGCTGCTTGTGGTGGTCTGTTGTGTCCTTCACAACCAGCACTACAATGGAGCAACATGCTGGAGGAGGAGGAGGTGGCCTCTTCAGAGGAGGATGACGTCGAGCTGCACTAGGATGAGCTGGAGGACAAGCACAGGGAACATCCATGGGAGCAGCCGGAGGATGGAGGACAGGCGGCGGTGGTGAGGGTACGACATGCCCGAGGGCCAGGGGGGCCCTCATCCTCACCCGTTTCTTATAGGATGTGGCGTAGTCTATCTAACTCCCCCTCCCCTTCTCACTCATTACCCCAGCCCCTCCCCCCCCCCCCCCCACTAATACATCTCTCCATGACTTTAAAACATTCCTGCGCCACTCACCCATTTATCCCCCCACCCCAATTTCCCTGTTTCACCGGTCTGTGTCACATCCCTACAGGCTGATGTGCCGGCATTGTCAGCAATGGGTCAATATACAAGGCAGGTGGGTGATGATAACCCGCTGTGAGCTGAGGTCTGGTGCTCTGCAATCTATGCCATAGTTTGACACCTGTCTGTCTGCTGACAGGGTGCTCACACCCACCACGTGCACGTGGTATGCCTTGGGGGTGGGGTGCACAGATCTGGGACCATCGTTACGGGGGGGGGGGGGGGGGGGGGGGGGGGGGGGGGGGGTAGAAACGCTGGAGCCGGGAGAGGATGGAGGAAAACTGGGGGGAGGGAGTGAAGGTCGGCCCGCTGTGTGGAATAATGTGACAAATGCTTCAGATGTTTTGTGTAACATGTTTTAATGGTGAACAATCATGACCACAAGTGTCCCAAACTACCAGTGATGCTGCCCTCTCTCCACCCAGTGCCCACTCAGTGGCCCTGTATCTGCTTAGCCTTTCATACCCTGCCGCTACGTCTAGGTGTGTCCCGAGGGTGCAGATTAGAGATGGAGACAGTCTGCTGTTCACCGCTGTGGCCTTTGATGCCCCCGGATGGCATCCACTGGAGCCGGAGGCACCGGCTGACCTGCCGGTGGTACATAACTTGCCGTGCTACCCTGTTCTGCCCGTGGACCCTGGGACATGTCATTATCAGGAGGGCGGGGTTCAGGAGAGCTGATGTCCACTGTCGTCTCCCTGTAGGGAAACTCTGGGTTGGCCTCCAGTGCACCCTCGTCCCGATCAGTACCCATAGGGCCCTGGAGGTCACCTTGGGAAGGACGAGCAGCTAGATTGATCTTAAGGGGCCCCAGTGTCATCTGGCTCCACCATTTCAGCAGAGGTCATTAAATAGCCATTAGCAAAAGAAATCTTTGGTTGATTCTTGGGGTCGGATTTGTGTGTGCTGAATCAAGTTGGCATGGATGCAGGTGACCAAAAACAAATCGTCGGTGATGGTGCGCCACCTGTTTCCGACCCTGCTGACGTTTGTAAGAACAAGAGCACGGCAGGAAAGTGAAGTCTCCTGCAATATTGATTGAGCACATTTATGCAATTAAGGAGCTCCTTGAGGCTCACCTTCTAATGTCCTGAGATTTTTGTGGGGGTTGAGAGCCTTTGGGAGTTATGTAAAGAGAACTGCTCTAGCCTGATAGCAGTCGGGTCAGAAACAAGTGTTGAGATTTCAAAAAGTGAAAGTTTTGATGAAAGCCTTTTCCACAGCAAGTAAAAATGTTGTCACACTTCATATTTCCTTACTCTATCCCAGGTTCAAGCTTAAAATCTGCCATGGCCCATTTGAAAATGCAGATTCTTTCCTTTTTCAATATCATTCACAGAGGGCAGCCACAGCTGCCAGCTTGGTGCTCTTTGCAGGTGTCCCGCCTCCATTCCTGCCTCCTGGCCATTTATTAGCCATCACTCCTGTGGCCTCACCAATTAAATGCTCGCCTTTGCCAAAATTGTGTGTGGATTTGTGGCCCATAAATTAACCTAATTCACAAACCCCACTTCCTCAGCCAAAATTCAGCCCTTGGCCTCTCTCCCTCAAGTGTAGCTCCTGAATTACTGCTTTGGGAGACATTAGTAAACTCAGTATATATGAAAAAATCACATGTGAAGGCTTTCTAATTAGTGCCACACCATGGAGTGTATTATCTCGTGAGCCAGTGGCTGGGCAATTTATTGGAGAAATAAAAAACATTGGCAAATATACGAGACATCATACAATAATAAGCAGCTGAATAAATACCCCCCAAAAAAGTTTATGTTACATAGTCAAGTTCGAATTGTATAAATTGAGTACAATTAAAAAGCTGCTTTATCAGTTTTATGGCAATACTGTACCAGAAAATTCATAGCATTATTGTACAAGATATTTGTGCTCCAATTAACTATTTATATCTTTATAATCAGACTAATTCACAGTGGTATTTTCTTTGCATTGTTCCCTTTTCATGAAATTGAATTTAGTTCCTTACAGATAGAACACAAATAAATGTTCTTTTTGGGTTTGTTTGGCCACAACAAATTTGAAGATTGAAGTAAAACCTTGAGGATATTTGGGGGTAGAATTTCCACCGGGCTTTCCCAATTACCTAGTAGAAACTGCTGTTTAAAAACAAGTTTAAATAAATATGTCGGATGTTACTGCTGGGCAATCAGATATTTACAATTCGTGGAGGAAAGTTGCATCTTTGTCAAAATATCTCTTCTGCCTCAGAGGTATTCCCTTACTCCCACGCTACTATCCTGTAGTCTTCCTCGCTGACATTATTAATTAGGGACAGGATTGTTCCAAATACAATAGCAATGAGATTGAGACTGGACAAAGCCATTTTAAAACAGGATTCTGATTGACTGCAAAATCAATATAGCCTGATTTGAACCAAGAGTCAGAGGTGAAAGGTCTGTGGCTGGTTAGTTGTAATAACATGGACGGGATTCGTCTTTTCCCGACGCCGAGTTCATAATCGGCAATCTGGCGGAGAATCTATTTTTATGACTGAATCGTGGGCAGCGCCTGTTTTATGCAGGTTGCATATGCCCTGCCCCCTCCAAAACTGCATCATCGCGGCATGCGCTGCACGCCATTGGAAAGGCCTCAGGGGGTTACCCTGAATGGCCTCCCCCGATTCTCCGCCCCTGATGGGCCAAGTTCCTGACTGCACGGTTGACATGTGGTCTCAGCGGTCGGGAACCCGGCGTGACGGCTGCAGACTGCAGGTCGTCGCCGTGCACATGCGTGGCTACGGACCCGGCAATTCTACGTCCATTTATTTCATGGAGGCCTGGCAGTTTATGAGGCATGGCTGCTAGCCACTCACTGGTTGGAGGATCAGTGCTGGGGCACCGCCATTTTTTCCACGTAAAATGCCACGGATCCTCAAAAAGGACATAGCCTCAAAATCAGAGAATCCAGCCCCGTACTTCAGACAGCTTCCTTGAACCAAGAATGGCAATAGTTCACTTGAACGTTTTCCCAATCAATACCATTAGGACCCATTGGGAAATAGTGAAAGGTGCCAGACAATGGTCACTCACAGAACAATGGTCAAATTAGAAGGGTGAAACCAGGTACAACCTTCCCTTTTATTACACAGCATATAATGGAGATAATCAACCCTTCTGACATGATCACCAGAGGCATGTTTACAGGAACACCATTATGTGACTGTGCATATCCAAAAGTATGTTTGCAATAGTTTTGATTGCACGACACTTCACTAAATTCAGAACATTTTCTTATTTCTTCCATGCCCTGCATCAGACTTTCATGAATAACAATCATTTCTGTTTCCTCTTGGTCTTCTGTTGTTGTGCTTTTAACTGTCCAGTATGGAACAGCTAACACATCAAGACCAAAAGGTCTATGTCATAATTGTCTTTTCTCCGCTTTTTACCATTACAGGTTTTTCAAGTATTTTTAATTTTTAATAGTTTGAGCTTAGAATTTAATTTGCAATTTTAGAGAAAAGGTAATTGCAGTTAACTCAATTTATATGTAAATTTGATACATGTAAATTCCTGGTAGAAACAAATCGTTCCATGTTTCTACTTGCTCTATTCAGTCCTTGGAAATCTTATTATGTTCACGTGTGCTCAAAATAAACTCACGCCATTCAAACCAACTGCATTTATTGATGAGATAACAAGCAATAATCTTCAAAATAAACATATAGCTCTACAATTGAAATCACTTTAAGTAAAAGTAGTCAATTTTTGGGTCCATTTTTCTTTTCCCTTCTCCTCTGGATATTTAACGATGCATGTGTCACAATCGAGCTGAATGTTGTCCTCACCCAATGTTCTTTACAGCAAATCTCCTTCCCACAATCGCCCTACCTCCACCACTCATCTTTGTCTGTGTCCATCTATGAGCTTAAGCCATGGGTGGGTGTGGTACCTGAAGCAGATACCATCTTCCAGTGGTGCCGCTTTTCAATGAATAGCGGCTGCCTCTTAACAATAGTGTGTACCACAATGAAACTGAAACTGTTGCATGGTACGGAGGGAAGATCATATGAGGAAAGGCTGAAGGACTTGAGGCTGTTTTCATTAGAGAGAAGAAGGTCAAGAGGTGACTTAATTGAGGCATACACGATGATGAGAGGATTAGATAGGGTGGACATTGAGAACCTTTTTCCTCGGATGGTGATGTCCAGCACGAGGGGACATAGCTTTAAATTGAGGGGTAATAGATATAGGACAGATGTCAGAGGTAGGTTCTTTACTCAGAGAGTAGTAAGGGCGTGGAATGCCCTGCCTGCAACAGTAGTGGACTCGCCAACACTAAACGCATTCAAATGGTCATTGGATAGGCATATGGACGATAAGGGGATAGTGTAGAGGGACTTTAGAGGGGTTTCACAGGACGGCGCAACATTGAGGGCTGAAGGGCCTGTACTGCGCTGTAATGTTCTATATTCTATGTCCCATGTTCTAAATTGCCCCTTAATTGGAAAAAATGAATTGAATACTCTAAATTTAAAAAAAAATGTAGGGAGGAAAGCCATTGACTCCTGTCGATGAATTAACAAATGTTTATTAGAGGAAGAATTGTGCACATTATCAAGCAAGTATTCAAATTTCTCAGCTCCACACGCCCAACAGGCTGACTGCTGGAATAAGTCTCAGCAAACCCAAGTGAGTCTCCAACTCTGCTCCCCATTGGAGCAGTGGGTCACATAACCTTTTCGGGTAGCAGCCTCTCAATGGGCTACAACACCACAACTTCCCCAAGGCAAGCCTTCCCAAAGGAGGTGTCGGGAGCTATGGGCAACTGTCCAGTCTGCAGGTGAGAAAACCGTTGCATTCATTATATATTTCCCCAAATTTGCATCATAATGTGCTACAGAAAGAATAATTACCCGACCCAGGATATTCACTTCACCAAAATCATGCTCATGTCCCGTCTTCTCCAAAACTGAGGAAACCACACTGTAGAGTATTACAATTCATTGTTTTTCATGGGTGAAGCAACTTTCTAGTTTGACCTACAGGCCAAGATCACTAATCCCAATCAAAGATTAAATTGTCGGTCAAATTATATATGTCATGGGAAATTATTTCACATTGAACGCAGACCTTATCTGTTACTGTTGTAAGAGAAAGTTAATATTTAGGAATTATTGTATTCCAGCAAACAAACTGTGTTTATGGTTCTGCTGTTTAAGTAATTGAAGTATTCTGTTCCATGGTCCATCACGAGCTAACCCTAACCACAAAAAGTTGTTCATTCATTTTGTTAATTTATGAACAAAGTCATTGGCGGGGATTCTGCACCCACAGTGAACACAGGCGCAACAACCTGCACAATTAAAAATAAGGGAATCTCATCGGTGAGATCTTGTTTTCTGATTTTCCGCACCTCTTGCCAGGACGACACGGTGGCACAGTGGTGAGCACTGCTGCCTACGGGGCTGAAGACCCGGGTTCGATCCCGGTCCTGGCTCACTGTCTGTGTGGAGTTTGCACATTCTCCCCACATCTGCATGGGTTTCACCCCCACAACCCAAAGATGTGCAGGTCAGGTGGCTGTGCTAAATTGTCCCTAAATTGGAAACAAAAGTAATTGGGTACCCTAAATTTAATTTTAGAAAAAGCACTGCTGCCTCACAGCGCCAGGGACCCAGGTTCAATTCCGACCTTGGCATGCATGGAATTTGCACGTTTTCCCCGTGTCTGCACGAGTTTTCTCCAGGTGCTCTGGTTTCATCCCATAGTCCAAAAATATGCAAGGTAGGCAGATTGGCCATACTAATTTGCCCCTTGATGTCCAGGAATCTGCAGGTTCGATGGGGTTACGGGGTTAGGGCGGGCAAGTGGGCCGAGGGAGGGTGCTTTTTCAGAGGGTCAGTGCAATCCTGATGGGCCGAATGCCTCCTCCTGTGTTGCAGGAATTCCACGGTAAAATAGGGACCCTAATTTCCAAACATTTAAATATAATTCGTGGACTGGTGAACTACAGGCCGGTTTTCTCGCCTCAGCCCACGCTGTGCAAAAAGAGAAAATTCTGCCTGTCGACACAATCACAGAGAACTAATGCTATCCCCCACTGAATATTTTACTGTGTCAGTACAATAACGGGCATGAGTAAACACTACCGCAGGAGCAATTGGTCTCACTGAGAACTCTTGCTAGTTGAAGCTTTTTGTGTTCACAAACTCCTTGACCCACCTACATGAAGCACAGAAATTTACATGTTTTTTCTCCAAGTTCATATATATTGCTATTCTGTGTCTGTTGCTGAAATGCGGAGCAGGACCAGAGTGATTAACTTTATTTTTCATTTCTTCAGTCCAGAAATATGAAACTATTGGGTGCTTCCCAACTGTTTTCCTGGCAGAGATTAACGGATCTGTTGCAGACTGATGATTAACCTGGGATGTTTTCAATTTGAATAACTCAACACCATGATTATCTGATTTTTTTTTCTCCAAGACCCTACTGTGCTGAAAGTAAACTGCCCCTGGATACAAAACAGCACTTTCAGTGCTCTCAAAGAGAGTCCTCAGAGACCCATACTTATCAAGGCCTTTGGCAGATGTCAAGGGTGCCAGAAGCTGGTCAACAGACTAATAGCTTTCAGGCTACTGTAGGTTGGCTAGTTCCTCTCTTCCAGAAATTACCAAGATGTTTTACCTTTGTTTATAAAGGGTTTTGACAAACGCCCCACCACAAGGTTTCTTTGAGCATTGTCCTGCAGTTGTACCATTGGAATCAGTGTGATAATTGGGCATAGATGGGCAGCATGGTGGCACAGTGGTTAGCACAGTTGCTTCACAGCTCCACGGTCCCAGGTTCGATTCCCGGCTTAGGTCACTGTCTGTGCGGAGTCTGCACGTTCTCCCCGTGTCTGCGTGGGTTTTCTCCGGGTGCTCTGGTTTCCTCCCACAGTCCAAAGATGTGCAGGTTAGGTGGATTGGCCACGCTAAATTGCCCTCCATATCCAAAAAGGTTAGGTGGGGTTACTGGGTTACGGGGATAGGTTGGAAGTCTGGGCTTAAATGGGGTGCTCTTTCCAAGGGCCGGTGCAGACTCGATAGGCCAAATGGCCTCCTTCTGCACTGTAAATTCTTTGATTCTATGATAAGAAGGAAAAGTGAGTCTGGTGAATTAGAACACGCCCTTCACTTCATTTTCAATCTCATTCAACATGTCCAGTTATATTGGACTAGAAAATCCCCAGGACAACTAAGCGGGCAGTGACCCGAGACTGCTCCATTTCCACTTTGTGCAACTTGGAAAATGAGTATTCCCTGAGCAAAATAAAAAGAAAAATCTACCCCTTCATATTTATTATCATGTTTGTTTGGCTATACTTTCAAGAGGAGACCACAACTTTGTTCTATCACTCTGTTATTGACAAGAAATTCTAGGTTTAAACTGTGAAGAATACACACCGAAGAACAAGGAACATCACTTTAATCCATGATTGAAAATGTTGCATGGTTTTTACTGTCCATTATATTAAACTACCTCCATTAATTGCCCTGTAACATTTATTTAAAGTTTTACAGACTAACTTAACCACACTAAATTACAACACAAATAGACTGAAGGGATTAATAATGCACGAGCACGTTAACTATGAATTGCGAGAGCATGTAAAAATATTGCATTAATTTCTACCTCATAAGTAATTCATGTATCAAACCTCCTTGCTTACACTTTCCCCAAATCCATTGCAGAAGTTAAATTAACAAACTTACAGCACCTCAACATAATTAGAGATATATCTACGATTGATGTTCAAAAGGGCAGCATGGCATTTGTTTTGTGCAACTTAAGATTCCATAATGAGCAATGAAATGAATGATTCTCACAGATACCAGAGAGGTAAGTAACTCATAGCCAATATCTGATGAGCATGTGGAATGAACCATACTGAAAAAAAAATTAAAAAGCGCGCTGCTCAATTGTTTTTTCAATGAAGCAGAATTCCTCAAACATTAATTCCCTCACCTCACCTGAAAGAAAAATGAATGGTGGCATCAATATCTCTTCATCATTGAGCCATATATTATTTTTTGCTCCATATTTTCTTATGGCTGTCAGCCAAGCCTTTCAGAGATCCACGACCACACAGAACTATACTTACCTGAATTACACTGGAATTATTGGTTCTGGACACCATTCCATATTGTAGGACATGTTTTGAAGTAATATTTTTCATTTCTGAACGGATAGACTTTAACAGAGATCCAGTGCCATTCTGGCACATATAACAGGGACCTTTAAGTATGACACTGATTCAGGTATTACTTGGCAAGTGTATCCTTGTACTTAACAAACCTATCTAGCTGAGTGTGTGCCTGTCAGAATCTCTTTCAAACACTCCAGTCGGTTCTTCTACGACATTACTGTTGCCACGGAACCAATACATTTTCTAAAACTGACCTCAACACTGTTCTTTGAAGCTATTAAATTAATGTTGAATATTTCCTTTCGAGGCAGGTTCTTTAAAGTGGGAAATAAAAGAGGGGATGACACAAGATGGAACTCTGTTGGATGCAAATCCAATTATCAAAAGATCATTTGAAAGTAACGTACTTCTAAAGGATTGAGTGTTTCCCCCCTCCCCACTGATAATTGCATTCCAACCACCAACACAACCGCACCCACTCCCCTCCTCACCCCCCTTAACCACACTGCAATTTACAAAATGTACCAACTGATAACAAGGACATTTTCCCACAAAGTGCCTCTCCTCCATTTTCATTTATTATATCTGTGTGGTGTTCAAGCAAGGACATTAAACCCCGAATCATCTGCTGTTCTCACAACGCTGCCAAACTGTGGCATGGTGGGATTTTCACTTGAACCTCGATGTTGATGCTGAACCAGTCATACATTGGGGTGGGAGGGGGCAGCTTTTTCAAAAGATATGATGCTGGATTCTCCATTTCTGAGACTAAGTATCGATGCCGGCACAAAACTCGTGGGGTTCCATGACAGCAAAACTGGTGCTGCACCTGGAATGATTCAGCTAGTGTTAAGGGGCTAGCACCGGTGCCACGTGGAACACAATCGATTCCAATGAGAAACGATACAGGATTCGCCGGGTCCGAGATTGACACTCAGGAGGCTGACAAGCTGCAGCCACATGTACACATTACATCCCCACACACACAACATCCCAACCAACAAAATGGCAGCAAGGAGAACGGCCCCAAGATTTACTGAGCTGGAGACCCTCCCGGACGCAGGGAAAGAGAGGAGAGTTGGATGACCCTGTACCCCAGCCTGAGAAGGAGGCTGCCAGTGCTGCCATCTGACGTGCCTGGGTCCAGGTGGCAGAGGCGGTCAGCGCTGTGGGTAACACCGTCCAGTCCGGCCAGCAGTGCCGGAAGGAACTGCACAACCTCCTCAGGGCAGCCAGGGTGAGTAGGCAACACTGTGTCCCTGGCACCAACCGCCATCCCACACACACACGCATAAAATGACCCCTGCCCCCCCCCCCCCCAACTTGGAGGGTGTCCAAACCCCCACACTACACCCCATGCGGGCACCCATACGGCCACAATGGCCAGGTGCCCCCGCCACTGAGCCCGACAGCTAGCCACCCCCTGGGCTGCAAGCACGGACTGTCTAAGACTGTTGTTTATCGTTTGCACCCCCTACCCCCAGGAGAAGGTTGCCCATAACCACCGTAAGCGGGAGAATACTGGATGGGTACCGCTGGACTTGTGACCCCCCACCATCGCAGAGCAGGGGGCCCTGGACATGGTTGGTGGCCCGGAGGAAAGGGAGGTCGCTGGGGTGGACTTTGGATGTGGGCAAGGAAATGAGACCCTGCTACGCTGCTATTCCCCTTGACACGTGTCAACCCACCCTCACCGCCACACCACCCTCACCCACACACAACCCTCATCCCCATCCTACACCTACCTCACCACCTCCTCCCCAACAACCATATGCTCACCTCACCATCCCAATTCCCCTTGCCCGGCCAATCATACACCTTGTCTTATGTCATGCAGGATCTGCTGGAGATGGGGCAGGTCCATCTGGTGTTCCCCACCCCCAGCCAGTGCCACAGCCAGACACCCCCCCCCCCCCCCCCATGAGCAAAGCAATGGCGAGGATAGCAGCTTGGACTCCAGCCCTTGACACGAGACACAGGACATCCTGGAGCGCAAGTCTGACGATGACACGGATTTCCCATCACAGCTGTCTCCACCACCCTCCACCATCCCAGAGACACTCACCTCGGTTGGACACTTTAGTGAAGAGGCTCCTAGAAGATTATCTGGTGCGCACCACACAGCTGCTCCAGTACAGCTGGTGCAGGTAGGAACACCTGAGTGGGCGGAAGGTCGGAGGAACTAGCTGCCATCCAGACGGGTTTCGGGCTTCTGCAACGGACAATCCCATCGATTGTGGAGATGCAGCCGCAGAGCCAGGGACTACATCAGGCGTTGTGGTGGACAAACATCCTGCACCTGGAGGCACAGTTGGAGGAGTTCAACCGTTTGCAGGAGCAAGAGGTGGTGTCAACAATGAGTACCAGCCAGGTCAACACCACACGGGTGCTGTCTGCACAGATGCATTGGGAATGACGGTTTTTGGCAATGGATCAGCATGTCCAAGACCTGGGGGATTCTGTGCAGGCGCTGGCCAAGGCCCTGGACAGAGTTGCCGCCTCACTGGCAATCATGTGCCAGAGCCACCTGGAAATTGGAGCAGTGCTTCTGAGTGTGGCCCAGTCACAGCAGGCCCTGGCAGGGAACGACTGAGGCATTGCCCAGGTGCTGGTCAACATGGCACAGACACAGAGGGAGGTGGCCCAGTCCCAGAGGGCGATGGTGCAGTCATTGGCTGATGTGACACAAACCCAGAAGATGGTAGCACAGTCAATGGGTGATGTGGTGCAGTCCAAGACGGAGATGGTCCACATGCTGTGGTCCATGGCTGTGAGTGCGTGGATCCTGATTGAAACCAGAGCAGGCCTCCAGAACTGGCAGCGCCAGCTGGCAGGGACGCCTCTGGGGCTATCTCTGGTCGCACCTCCGTCCCATGGAATAGCCCAGGGGCCTCCGGCACCCTGAGAAAGGAGGAAGTGATGGAGTTGTGCCAGTGACACCCGCAGGGGAGGTGCCAGAACACGGTAACACCATGCCCCCCCATCCCTGGTGCAACTGGTGGGCAGCAGACAGGGCAGGAATCATAGCAGGTTGCCTACATTCCTGCTGTACCATCTGGGGATCCACCAACATGTAGCGTTAGGGCCTGTAAGGCCTGAAAGTTAGACACAAATTAAGTTGGCATGAGTGCAGGGCACATTTTAGTTCTAGAGGCTGTATACATCTGAATACAATCTGCATACATGTTGTTCAATCAGTCTCGGTGCTTTGTCAGATGGGTGTGAGGGGCGGGCAGGTCTGGGTTGGTCAGTGGGGACGTGGGGGAATGGCTGGATGTTGGGGGGGAAATGGGCAGATGTTGTGTATGGCCTGGGCTCCCTACCCTCCCACCAAGCCTCCATCCAACTGTCCCCACCATCATCACCCAGGGATTCAATGGGACTGTGTAATGGAATGGCCAGCTCGCATGCAGGGAAAGTGCTACCGTGGGCAGGAGTCTGATGTTGTTAAACGATGTGGAGCACCAGAGCTCATCTCAAAAGGGGTTGTCCTCTATACCATGGACCAGACCCAGTGTTACTGCCAACCCAGGGCCCCCACCCCGTGGTCCGGCAGGGAGGTTGCAGTAGAGGGAGTGGCGGGATGGGACGGATGTGATGTCCTTGCCCCTGGCCAGTTTTCCCCTCTCCTGGTTGGTGAACCTGCAGACGATCAGAGCATCTCTTGCGTGTTAGCACTGGCAGCCTCCCGTGCCTGCCTGGGCTCCATGTCCTACCCACATTCCCCCTTCCCCACATCATCCTTTTTGGATGAGGACTGGCGTTCATCCTCCTCCTCCAGCACATTGTCCCTCTGCTGTATGATGTTGTGGAGGACGCAGAAAGCTGCCACGACAAGGGCAGCCCTCTCAGCGTCATACTGGAGAGCCCTTCCAGGCAGCTGAACTGCATCTTCAGGAGGCAAAGCACACCTCGATCGCGCCCCTGGTCGCTGCATGGGCGTCACTGTAATGGGACGCGGCGTTGGTCTGTGGCCTCCCGATAGGCATCACCACGCATGACCACAGTGGATAACCCCTGTCACCCAGGAGCCAACCCCCTCCAGCTGGGGGCGGGGGGTTTTGATCATGTCATGAATCGTTGAGTGTGCCGGGATGAAGGCGTTGTTCACACTGGTAAGGTATTAGCTGGTTTAGCACAGGGCTAAAGAGCTGGCTTTTAAAGCAGACCAAGGCAGGCCAGCAGCACGGTTCAATTACCGTACCAGCCTCTGCGAACAGGTGCAGGAAGATGGTGACTAGGAGCCTTTCACAGTATCTTCATTTGAAGCCTACTTGTGACAATAAGCGATTTTCATTTCATTCATTGGGTGCAAATGTGCATGATACGCAGCTGATGGCCACAGATCAGCTGCGTGTTCATCGAGTGGTACCTCTTTTGGTTTGTATAGAGCAGCCCATCATCTTCAGGGACTCATAGGGGGACATGCATCCCGTCAATCACCCCCGGGCCCAGGGCATCCCGTTGATGGCGGCGAAACCCTCTGGCCGGGCATCCTGGTGGGACCGCTCAACATTGAAATTATGTGTTGAGATGCTTGGGCCTCCGTGATGGCACGGATGCACCTGTGCACGGAGGTCTGTGTGGTCCCGGGCAGGTACCCACTTAGCGCCTGGAAGCACCCATGGTGTTGAAGTTCAGGGCAACAAGCACTTAGATGGCCACGGCAGCGGATGTCCTCCCCCATTCCCCCACGTGTGACAGATATGTTGTCTCCCAGCTCAGCTGGAGCCTTCAACGCCATGCCCTGTCCGGCAGATCCTCAAATGACAGGGGCTGTTTGTACACACGAGGCCTCTTGCAGTGCCTCCTTGGCTACTCCTCCTCGGCCTCTTGCGGGGGCAGGCTCTTCATCCTGGGCGACTGCTTCACGTCTTTCTGTGGCACGCTCTACTGCTGCCCGCTCCGCTGCTGCAGCTGCCTCCTCCTCCTCAAGCAATGGCAGCTCATAAAGCCGGAGGGTGTCCCCAGGGCTGCAGCAACTTGAAGGAAGGCTACCATTGCTGCTGAATTCCAATATCCATTGACTGCAGGGGATGAAAGGTCGACATGTTAGCCTTGTCCCCACTCCTGTGCCCAACCAGGGCCACCGGGCTACATGGTGGCCCAGGTTGGCTCTGCGGGCTCTGCCCCCTCATGTCCCGCCCCCCCATCCCCTCACCCCTGGCCCCGTCGGTGGCCGGCACCATGGGGGATTCTGGCCCTGCGCCTGTCCTTAATGCCAGGGGTACTGTCGACTGGCACTGCCCTTGACAGGGGTGTGCTCCGCAGACCCCACCTGGTGTCTCGTGGGGGTTGCAGTGGGCTGGCCCTTGGTGGGCTGTTTGATGCCCTGCTGGCAGTCGGTGGCCAGTTGGGTGGTGGATGGTATGGCGGAGGGTGGACTACGGGGGTGGGGGCACCCATATGTCCGGTGTGACTCTGCTCAACCAGGGACCAAGGTGGGTGGTCAGTGGGGTGTGCAGCAAGATAACTGCCTTGCAGGTTGCAGTAACAGCGGTCCGTGCTTCGACACTGCCCCAGTCTCATTGGGGGGGGGGGGGGGGGGGGGGGGGGGGGGGGGTGTGTCACACCTGCCACATGGCCGTTTCCCCCATCACCACCCCACCCCCAGCCCAGCCCAGGCAGGCCCTCCACTCCCACCCCAGTCAGCTCGGCCAGCGTCCAGCCCGGCAGCCCACAGTGTGTCTTACCCCCTCCCACTCTTTCATCAGCCACGATGCCAGTTTCACATTTTTTTTTAAGAGCACAAGTGAACCGTGGCATAGTGAATTCGGCCCATCGGAGCTGGAGAATCGCGGAGACTCTGGAGAATATCGGGTCGGGTCCGCTCGTGACATGCCAACGGTGCTTCCTGTATGTGAATTCTGGAATGCATTGACGCCGTTTACAGGGTGACAGGGAATTGTGATTTTGTGTAAATCGGCACCCCTCGCAATTTTGGCGTCGGAACCTCTTCTCCCCCAATTGCGTTTCGCGATTTCACCATCAGCCAATGGAGAATCCCGCCCATTACTTGTCCACAATCTGTGAATGGCAGCTATTCAGAGGCAGGTTTTGCTGATGGGCTGCTGCTGTATTAGATGTGCCCACCTGGTGGCACCATTCTACTATTTTGGATTGAGCACATCACCATCGGCTGCAGGTAGAAACTGCTCCAAATCAACATTCACCCTCACCTGGCCCCTTCATACTTTGGTCAGAAATTCACAGAAATGTTTCCGCTTACAAACTGGGAGCTACTAAGAAACTCAACAAGCAGAGTGTCCAATTGTTCAATATGGAGACTATATTCTCTTTCCAGGGGGACACAAGGAACTTAGGCAGTGTGTGGCAGAGCCAAGGCTTTGTGGTCTCCTAGGTAGAGGTGGATTTCAAAAAGCTGTGATAAATCTAGCCGAGCCCTCCAGTTCTGCACTGAGAATATTGTCCTGCCTGCTTATTCAGATGGATGTGCAAAAGTTCAATGGCGCTGATCAAAAGCAAGGCAGCTGGTCTAGTCTGGTGACAAATATTTATCCCTCCTGCAACACTGAATAACTTGTCATTTATCTCACTGTTTTTGTTTGCGGTTCAGCTCACTTGGCTCACCGGGGGCCAGTATAGGTCACTTGTCTGGCTTAGACAGCTGGTTCGTGATGCAGAGCAAGGCCAATTTCTGTACCGATTAATGTTACACATGAAGACCCCGCCTCCTCAATCTTGCCCCTTGCCTGAGGTGTGGTGATCCTCAGGTTAAATCATTACCAACCATATGGCCTATTGTTTGCTGTAACTGCGTACAAAACAGTCGGCGAACTTCAGAAGTAACTCGGTGTCTAAAAGGCTTGGGAATAGGAATGTGAAGAAGTGCTGTGCAAATTTATTTCTATCCAGCCATGTTGATGGCTTCTCAGCGCTTCAGACCACCTTGAAGCAGATCAAATTAATTTCCCGAGTGTCATAAGTGAATGCAGCCGATGGCTAGAGAACTGGACACCTGGGGCCTGATTCTCCACTGGCGGGATTATCTGTTTTGCCGGCGCCCAGGTGTTTTCCCGATGCCATTGGGCTGCCACACAATGGAAAACCCCATTGACCGGCCAGCGTAACAGAGAATCCCACCGGCGGTCGAGGCAGAAAAGTGGCGTGGCGTGGTGGGGTGGAGAATCGAGCCCCTGATTTTCTTCCACACCCCCAGTACAACACTATCTGCGCAGAAGCTTTCAACTCATAAGGTAATGATGCACACTGATGTTGCTATGTGTGCCAGCTGGAATAATTGACTGCAATGGAATGGATACAGTACTACTCTGTTAATAGACTTCCACTCTCAATCCCTCTCAATAAAAATGCATCCAATTGAATCCTGTTTTCAGGTGTAAATTTGGCACAAAAATTAATAGTATAACATTCGCTCATGGTAGAATTATTTTTAAATCAAATAGTGCTATAAAATGAGTCCACTGAGGAAATCAAACAGATGGCAGACTTGCCCCTTTACCTTTCAGAAATAAGCCATTCCCTTCTACTTGTGTTGCTTGACGTTGAGTTTAAACTGCAATACACTGAAGCATGATTCTGGTTGTGTTATCCAACACGCTACATATGCAGACAATATTGGCCACAGACATGTGGCAATTAATGTTGTTTATTTGAAAAGATATACTGAGTTGTGTTAAAGTTACAGCATTGGGTATAAGTATGGGTGTGACATAATAGACTGATATTTGTTGGCTGACCTTCATTGAGAAAGGAAGAGTCAATTCTATTGCTGTTAGACAGAAGCCATATATCGGTCAAACTGTGCTGATGTTTAGGATTCAGTTGTCGGGTTTCAAGAGAGCTGGAAGCTAAGGGTCATTTTCTCAATGGAACAAGAAAAAGGCTTCCATTTGTTATATTCTCTTTTCCTGTTCTCACTGGGTGCCTTTAAAAGTGCCATATATAGATATTTGCAGGACTGCTCTGTGGAGTACAAACCAGGGAAACCTTTGGAAGGACAGTTCATAGAATCCCTGCAGTGCAGAAGGAGGCCATTCAGCCCATCTAGTCTGTACAGACCCACTGAAAGAGCACCCTACCTCAACCCATTCCCCGCCCATATCCCCGCAACCAACCTGCAGATCACTGGACAATAAGGGGCAATTTAGCATGGCTAATCCACCTAAAATGGACGTCTTTGGGCAGTCAAATTGTTTTGAGGAATTTAGTGACACAGGAGATGATAATTGAAGAATTTAGCTGGCAGATGGCCCTTTTCGCAAAACAGTTTAGTTCTGATTGTGGTGGACCGCCTTTCTTGGCTCCCATTGAAGGTTGAATTATGCAATTTCAGCAAGCTGGGCTATATAACATGATCTAAATGTCTTCCTTGATCTTAATAGATTTGTTGAAATAATTGATGAAAAGGAATAGGGCATTGTTGGTATTATTAGAGATTACAGAAGATTGGTCATGTGTCAAAGGTCTATTAAATGTCCAAATAATGTGTTCAGAAATGACACATGACTGTGCGTTTGCAAGAAGGGTCAAAAGTGTAAAAGTCAAGATATAGCAATTTTTCAATTCTTGCCCTCCCCAAATCTTTTAATATATCAATTCTGATAAAATATTTACAGTTTACTCTTGAAGAAAATTGTTTCAAAATAAACTGGAACACACCGTCAGAAACAATTTACATTAGTTAACAGATTGTTCCCATTCCATAAGAGTATATATAGATTTGCTTTGTGGAACAATTGCAGTGTATGCAGCATCGACACTGGCCAGAAGATCTGGGTCGTTATCTTAAGCAAAGCCAAAGAAAATTGGTCAAAATGTCAAACAGTTAATGATAAATGCAACACTGCACTTCCTTTTCAGTAGCCACAGAGGAAAAGAGATAGTCCTTAATGACTATCTTCCTGAGATTTTCCAAAAAACTTTTGGGGAGTTCAAGAAATGCTTTTGCTCAGCAGTTAAATTTGATATTTTTAAAAAATTGTTAATTTTTGGATTCAAATCTATCCAGTTATTTAGGTACTACAACAAATGTAATCCTGTTACGATCCCAGTTGATGTTACTTCTGGACAAATCAGATCCCAATGTGGAATCCAGCTTGTTAGATCCTGGGCTGATTCTCCATCGGTGGGATCCTCCGCTTCGCCTGCAGCGCACTCATGGCTGCGGATTTTCCTACGGTGCGGGAGTGGCCACAATGGGAAACCCCATTGTTCGGCTACCGGGACGGAGGTTCCGCTGCCTTTAACTTGGAGTCTCTCTCTCTGCTCTTGGCTTCACGAAACAGAACATCCCCCCCCCCCCCCCCCCACCCCCCCCAGATTTCTTTCCTTTCCCCCTATGACTTCATAGTCCTCCTGGAGCTCCCTTTTTTCCCCATTCCCTGGATTCCAAATAACTCTGTTCTTTAGCTTGGGACCTATCTTCTGAAATCTCTCTCCATGGCTCCTCTGTTCTGGCAGTTAAGTGCGGCCTTCTACAGGGTTATCTGGTTACAGTACCTCAAATGCTCTTACTGTCTTTGTGCGGGCCTCCAGTTGTTGAGCAACAGCCTCGCTTTTTTAAACACCGTGTTTGTTTTCATGTCATAAAACTCTCATTACAATACAGGCTTCTGAACCAAACTGAAGTTATTAACCCTTTCTGAACAGAGAAATGCAGAAACCCAAATCAAACTTCCTTAAAGTTATATCTTATCTCTAATACCCATAAAAACAAATAAAAATTACTTAAAACTACTAGTCCAATCATAATTGCTCATGAATTGTGAGTCACACTGTGAGGTGAGGCGAATACAAAAATGTTCCAAGGCTGCAGAAGGGAACATGCTGCTGAGGTGGTTATCCGTGCAGAATAATGGAAGCTTTATTTGAGATCTAACCAAGCTGTATCAGATCTAGTAATATTTAATACTGACATGTGTGCCTTAAAATGTATACTCCCACTGCTTAACAATCCACCTCTCATCTTGGTTTTCACTCATATTCTCCACTGCCTTTTTCTTTCAACTGACAAATGCTGCAAAATGTGTGGAATTATTGTTTTCCATTCTGGTATCAGCAGCAGTACACTCTGTTGTCATTAACAACCTCACCAAAGGATTGATGACTGTAATCACAGCAGATTTTACGGACTGAAAATCAATGTTCATTTTGAGGTC
The DNA here is from genome assembly GCF_902713615.1 of Scyliorhinus canicula. Taxonomy (NCBI): domain Eukaryota; kingdom Metazoa; phylum Chordata; class Chondrichthyes; order Carcharhiniformes; family Scyliorhinidae; genus Scyliorhinus; species Scyliorhinus canicula. The sequence continues at coordinate 70,515,045 of NC_052152.1, forward strand.
ATCAATGAATGAATCAATAAATAAGTAAATCTAAGCAAACTGAGCTGTTTCAGGTAAATCCGAAATGACACCGTTTGATTTTTCATATTTTAATTAGTATCTCTAAAGCAAGTGATAAAACGCACAATTGTGTTAATCGACAGTGATTTGATGAGTGAAGCTGTTTACATTCATCATTCAAGTAAGACAGTGATATTTTATGGTCAATGGAGAACAGGACATGTTTTGAATCACAATGTTCAAATCAGGTTACTTCCTACAGTAAATGCTCAGACTCCTTTTGTGCATGTCGTACAGTGGTGTAAGATAGCCATCCTTCATTCAAATTCTTCAATAACCAATTGTGTGTTCTTTTCAAAATGAAATATTGGGCAAAAGCATGAGACTCAATATCTATTGCATGGTCAGGATGGTATGTTTAATTGTATACTGGACTTTGCAATGATGTGGACCATCACTACCCCAATCCTCCACCATATCAAATTTGCTGCCGTGATGCATCATTGCATAGTCAGCTTAAGACTGGAATGTAAAACGTCTGTAGATCCTATATGCTTTACATATAGTCAAATTATGTTTAGGTTTTCCATGCAAATAAATTTATTTAAAAGCAAAAAAAAGCCTAGACCCGATCACGTTATTAATATCACAGAAATTTTGCAGTATTTTCCTTTGTGGTGTTTGGAAGGGATTTTTTCATAGAATTTACAGTACAGAAGGAGGCCATTTGGCCCATCAAGTCTGCACCGGCTCCTGGAAAGAGCACCCTACCCAAGGTTAACACCTCCACCCTATCCCCATAACCCAGTAGCCCCACCCAACACTAAGGGCAATTTTGGACACTAAGGGCAATTTATCATGGCCAATCCACCTAACCTGCACATCTTTGGACTGTGGGAGGAAACCGGAGAACCCGGAGGAAACCCACGCACACACGGGGAGGATGTGCAGACTCCACACAGACAGTGACCCAAGCCGGAATTGAACCTGGGACCCTGGAGCTGTGAAGTGATTGTGCTATCCACAATGCTACCGTGCGGCCCGTGGGATCTATCTAGACACAACAGGAGTCAAAACCAATTAAAATGTGATGAACAATCTTGGGGGTTTTGGACCTATGTTACCTTTGTTACTCTCAATAAACCGATATCAAAGATCACTACAGGTGATAGGTGCAAACGTTTTTTTTTAAGTGCCGTAAAATAGCTTACTTTTCTTTATTTTTGGAACTGATACAACAGAAAGGAGATGGTTCCTTCAAGAACCTGTAGTACATAAGGCTGCTTATTTTAATTCGAGTGCACCTTTGTTTCAGGAGAAGAACTAATAGTTAAGAATACGATTACCGGCTTCCACCTGTGCAGCATTTTACCAACATAAAAAGAAAATCTATTTTTGTGATGCGTGAATTGCACGTGACCATACAATGTGGAAACTGTTGAAAAACAACTTCTGCTGTTTGAATTGCATTATTAGCCAATACTGTATTGCCCATTTCCCTCCTCTAAACTTGCCGTCAATACAGAGGAGGCAACAGTGCAGTGGTATTGTCACTGCACTAGTAATTGAGAGACACAATGGAATGCTCTGGGGACCTGGGTTCAAATCCCACCATGTCAGATGGTGAAATTTGAATTAGATATAAATCTGAAATTAAAAATCTAATTGAGACCATAGGCTGGATTCTCCGAAAACCGGCGCGATGGCCGGGACCCGGCGCCAAAAATGGCACGGATCACTCCGGCGTCGGGCTCCCCCAGACGTCGCAAAGTCTCCGGGCCCGAATGGGCGACAGCGGCGTGACACCATTCGCGATGGCGTCACCCGCTGTGGATGCACCGCGTCACTGACGCCGCGCAAACACGCGCCCACCCCTCCCCCCCCCAGAAGACCAGCTAAGATGGACGCCTGCCGCGAAGCCCCGAGGTTCCAGGAGCGTGGCATCGAGGCACTCCTGGACACAATACAGGAGAGGAGGGAGGCACTGTACCCCGGACATGGCCGCAGGGTCGCCCCACGCCTCAACCGGCACCTGTGGAGGGAGGTGGCAGAGGCCATCAGCACTGTGGCTGTGACACCAAGGACAGGCACCCAGTGCCACAAGAAGGTGAACAACCTCGTCAGGGCAGCCAGAGTGAGTACCCTATCCCCCCCACCAATGTGCGGCACACCCCCAGATGCAACCAACCCTAACGCTAACCCAACCCTAACCCTAATGTGCTGTGCGCCTCTGCCAATATACACGCAACCGCTGCCGCGCAGTCATATACCTGTCTAACACTGTTGCCCTTTAGCCCTGCCACCCACCCGCCTGCCCCCCACAGGAGAAGCATGCACACAGGAGCATGAGAGGACTGGAGGGGGCCCAGCTTATGAGAGACCACTCACCGTTCATGAGGAATGGGCCCTGGAACTGGCAGGTGGACCCGAGGACCGGGAGGTTGCTGATGCAGAGATTGGGGGCCCACCAACAAGTGAACCACCCACGGCACGTCTGGTACACTCACTGGTGCGCACAACACTGCCGTATTGGTACGGCAGGTGGAGGTAGGAGCAGCAGAGGGGCCTGGAGGTCGGAGGGCATCCTGGCGCAAGCAAACATCTGCCGCCCAGATGGGTCCCGGGTTCCTGGAGTTACCACACCCACCCATGGACCTGATGCAGCCACCAAACCTGGGACGAAGGAAGAGGATGACGCTGGCTTGCAGCAGCTGCAGACGCAGCTGGAGGAGTGCGCCCGCGTCCAGGATCTGGGAGTGGTGCCGGTCATGCGTGCCACCCAGGCCGAAACTGCACGGGTGGCGTCTGCGGTGGAGGCAATGGGTGCGATGGTGTCAGACATGGGGAGCAGGATGCGAGGACTGGGGCGTTCCATGAAGGTGGCGTGTGGCCCAGGACATGGCTTCCTTCTCACAGAAAGCCATGAGCCAGAGCCAGCAGCAGATGGCAGAGACGCTCAATGCCGTGGCCCAGTCTCTGCAGGCCGTGGCCCAGTCTCTGCAGGCCGTGGCCCAGTCTCTGCAGGCCATCGCTGAGGGCATCGACACCATTGCCCATGTGGTAGCCGGCGTCGCACGGTCACAGACAGGCATGGGCAACTCCCTGAGCTCAATGGCTGCAAACCCGCAGACCCTTGTCGATACCAGCTCGGGCCTCCAGAACTGGCAGCGCCAGGTGTTGGGGGGGGGGCATTGGATGGCCGGTCCGATCGCACCCCCAACCCATGTAGAGGCCCGGGGGCCATCGGGTACCCCGAGGGAGGAGAGGGTGCTGGGGCCCGTTCCGGGTCCCCCTGTAGGGGAGGTCCCGGAACACTGCAGCACCTCGGATACCCCCCTTTCGTCCCAGGTGAATCTGGTGGGCAATGGGCAGGACAGGCTGGCAGCTCACCATCCCAGTTTCCCGAGCCACAGCCTGGCTCATCTAGGCCGGGCCGCCCCAGGAAACGGCCGCCAAAGGGATCCCGAGTCAGATGGCAGGAATTGCAGGAGTCCAGCTCCAGTTCTGCTGTACCATCTGAATTAAATGAAATGAAAATCTCTTATTGTCACAAGTACAGGCAATGATGACATGTTGTCGTTCCCACCACAACCCCCCCCCCCCCCCTCGGAAAAACCGACTACGGCAGAGAAGCCCACGGCCCGGGCATCCTGGCTCGCCCGGTCCACAGGGAGCCAGATGTAGCGGCCCGCAATGGCATAAAGGGCGTCTGTCACTGCCCGGATGCACCAGTGCACCGATGTCTGCGAGATGCCAGACAGGTCCCTACTCGGCGCCTGGAATGACCCCGATGAATAAAAGTTCAGGGCCACCGTAACATTGACGGGAAGAGGGTGTCCTCCCCCAGTGCCATGCGGTGCCAGGTGTACCAGCAGGCGGCAAATGTTTGCCACGGTTTCCCGGCTCATCCGGAGTCTCCTTCTGCATTCCCGGTCCGTGAGGTCTGGTACGACGAACGGGGCCGGTACACACGGAGCCTCCTCCAGCATATCCGTCGCCGTGGCGCCACAACGTCCTCCTCCCTCTCCTCGTGCTCCTCCTCATCTTCATGCTCCCCCTACTCCTCTTCCTGTCGGGCAGGTGACCCTCCAGCCTGGGCAGCTGCCGCCTGCCCCTCTGCGGCATGCTCCCCTCTGCGGCAGCCTGAGCCGCTACGGCAGCCTGCGCTGCCTCTCTGGCACACTCCTCCGCCTCCTCCAGGGCAACATGTAGAATAGCAACTGCCGCCCCAGCGGCCAACATCGCTGGCAAATCAGAAAACATGACGGTGGGGGAAAACGACAACATGTCATCATTGCCTGTACCCCGCCCACCCCCCTCCCCCCAACCCCCCGCGCAGCCAGGTGCCATGGGCTGCATGGGCGCGACAGTTGGAGGATGGCACCTGGCCAGCCAGATGACCTCCCTTGCCCTCACCCCCCTCCCCGGCACTCACCCCCCCTCCCCGGCACTCACCCCCCCTCCCCGGCACTCACCCCCCCTCCTCGGCCCTCTCCCTTTCCCCCCCTCCCCAGCACCGTCCCCCCCCTCCCCGGCACTTGTTCTCTCCCCTCTCCCCGGCATTCTATCCCCCTCCCCGGCACTCACCCCCAGCCCCCGCCCCCTGCCCCCCACACACACAGACTGCGGCCACGCCGTCACTTTTCCTGCGGCCACCCCTCACGCCGTGACCTACCTCTACGCTGTACGACGTCAACCATCAGCACTGGTTGACGCCGTTATATAGGTGTTTTGCTTTATGCCGACGTCAGCCGTGGTCACTTCGGCCCATCCGGCTGGGAGAATACGGGCAGCCCCGGGGTCCATAGCGTCGCACCGACCCCCGCCATTCTCAGAGGCGGGCGGCGCGATTGACGCCTCGCCGACTTTTCAGCGTTCAGAGACTTCGTGAGACGGCGGGGGTGGGATTCACGCCGGCCCCCGGCGATTCCCCGACCCGGCGGGGGGTCGGAGAATCCAGCCTCATGAAACCATTGCTGATTGTCAAAACCACCACTCATGTCCTTTACCTGGTCTGGCCTGGCTGACATGTGACTCCAGACCCACACAAATGTGGTTGACTCTTAAATACCCTCTGCAAACCACACAGGGCAATCAGATTGGCAGTAAATGCCCACATCCCATGAACAAATTTTTAAAAATGCTAAATTGTGAGCCCAGTGATTTCAAATCTCGAGAGATTAAATTCTAGCTATAAAGAAAACACAATCTGGAGTGAAAAATTTGTAAGGTTTAACTTGAGGAAGCAGTATACAGTGCATAAACCTATCAAGGCTTAATTTCAGAGACTGCATTTAAAATATTTTCTACTGTTTAGCTGAAGTTTTGGTTTGGTAGTTATAACACCTTTAGGAATCTTGGAAATTGCTTCAGGCTGTACATACATCATATGGATTCCATTAACCACCAAGGGCTGTTAATGTAACCACAAAGTATTTTGATACTCATTCAGGCTGCTGGCAACATTTTGTACAGTGCAACTATACAATACAAAACCAACTCCCCCCAACTCCAAATCATCTATGTAAATTGTGAACAATTGTGGGCCCAACATGGATCCCTGAGGGACACTACTAGCTACTGATTGCCAACCAGAGAAACACCCATTTATCCCCACTCTTTGCTTTCTATTAATTAACCAATCCTCTATCCATGCTACTACTGCACCCTTAATGCCATGCATCTTTATCTTATGCAGCAACCTTTTGTGTGGCACCTTGTCAAAGGCTTTCTGGAAATCCAGATATACCACATCCATTGGCTCCCCGTTATCTACTGCACTGGTAATATCCTCAAAAAATTCCACTAAATTAGTTAGGCACAACCTGCCCTTTATGAACCCATGCTGCCTCTGCCCAATGGGACAATTTCTATCCAGATGCCTCGCTATTTCTTCCTTGATGATAGATTCCAGCATCTTCCCTACTACCGAAGTTAAGCTCACTGGCCTATAATTTCCTGCTCTCTGCCTACCTTTTTAAACAGTGGTGTCACGTTTGCTAATTTCCAATCCACCGGGTCCACCCCAGAGTCTAGTGAATTTTGGTAAATCATCACTGGTGCATCTCCAATTTCCCTAGCCATCTCTTTTAGCACTCTGGGATGCATTCCATCAGGTCCAGGAGACTTGTCTACCTTTAGCCCCATTAGCATGCACATCACCACCTCCTTAGTGATAATAATCCTCTCAAGGTCCTCACCTGTCATAGCCTCATTTCTATCAGTCACTGGCATGTTATTTGTGTTTTCCACTGTGAAGACCGACCCAAAAAACCTGTTCAGTTCCTCAGCCATTTCCTCATCTCCCATTATTAAAACTCCCTTCTCATCCTCTAAAGGACCAATATTTACCTTAGCCACTCTTTTTTGTTTTATATATTTGTAAAAACCTTTACTGTCTGTTTTTATATTCAGAGCAAGTTTACTCTCATACTCTATTGTACTCTTCTTTATAGCTTTTTTTGTAGCTTTCTGTTGCCCCCTAAAGATTTCCCAGTCCTCTCGTCTCCCACCAATCTTTGCCACTTTGTATGCTTTTTCCTTCAATTTGATACTCTCTCTGATTTCCTTAGATATCCACGGTCGATTTTCCCTCTTTCTACCGTCCTTCCTTTTTGTTTGCATAAACCTTTGCTGAGCACTGAAAAATCACTTGGAAGGTTCTCCACTGTTCCACCATAAAGTCTTTGCTCCCAGTCTACCTTAGCTAGTTCTTCTCTCATCCCATTGTAATCTCCTTTGTTTAAACACAAAACACTAGTATTTGATTTTACTTTCTCACCCTTATCTGTATTTTAAATTCCACCATATTGTGATCGCTCCTTCCGAGAGGATCCCTAACTATGAGATCATGAATCAATCCTGTCTCATTACACAGGACAAGATCTAGGACCGCTTGTTCCCTCGTAGGTTCCATTACATACTGTTCTAGGAAACTATTGTGGATACATTCTATAAACTCCTCCTCAAGGTTGCCTTGACCGACCTGGTTAAACCAATCGACATATAGTTTAAAATCCCCCATGATAACTGCTGTACCATTTCTACATGCATCAGTTATTTCTTTGTTTATTGCCTGCCCCACCATAATGTTACTATGTGGTGGCCGATAGACTACTCCTACCAGTGACTTTTTCGCCTTACTATTCCTGATTTCCACCCAAATGGATTCAACCTTATCCTCCATAGCACCGATGTCATCCCTTACTATTGCCCGGATGTCATCCTTAAATAACAGAGCAACACCACCTCCCTTACCATCTACTTTGTCCTTCCGAATAGTTTGATACCCTCGGATATTTAACTCCCAGTCGTGGCCATCCTTTACCCATGTTTCAGTAATGGCCACTAAATCATAGTCATTCACGATGATTTGTGCCATCAACTCATTTACTTTATTCCAAATACTACGAGCATTCAGGTAAAGTACACTTATGTTGGTTTTCGTACCTCTGTTTTGAATCGTTACATCTCCAGTTTTATTCCTTTTAGTATTGCTGGGCCTATTCACTGAGCTCCCCTCATTCACTGTACCTTGCACTGTCACCCTTTTTGATTTTTGATTTTGTCTTCTCTGCCTTGTACTTTTCCCCTTACTTCCTTTTGCTTCAGTCCCTGTTTTACTACCTTCCAACTTCCTGCATCGGTTCCCATCCCCCTGCCACATTAGTTTAAACCCTCCCCAACAGCCCTAGCAAACACCCCCACAGGACATCGGTTCCAGTCCTGCCCAGGTGCAGACCGTCCTGTTTGTACTGGTCCCACCTCCACCAAAACCGGTCCCAATGCCCCAGGAATTTGAATCCCTCCCTCTTGCACCATCTCTCGAGCCACACATTCATTCTATCTATCCTAGTATTCCTACTCTGACTAGCTTGTGGCACTGGTCGCAATCCTGAGATTACTACCTTTGAGGTCCTACTTTTTAGTTTAACTCCTAACTCTCTGCATTCCGCTTGTAGGACCTCGTCCTGTTTTTTACCTATATCGTTGGTGCTTATGTGCACCACGACAGCTGGCTGTTCACCCCCCCCCCCCCCCCCCCCCCCCAAGAATGTCCTGCAGCCGCTCTGAGACATCCTTGACCCTTGCACCAGGGAGGCAACATACCATCCTGGAGTCTCGATTGCGTCCACAGAACCACCTGTCTATTCCCCTTATGATCGAGTCCCCTATCACTATTGCCCTGCCATTTTTCTTCCTGCCCTGCTGTGCAGCAGAGCCAGCCACGGTGCCATGAACATTGCTGCTGCCTTCCCCTGGAGAGCCATCTCCCCCAACAGTATCCAAAGCGGTATATCTGTGTTGCAGGGAGATGACCGCAGGGGACACCTGCACTGCCTTCCTACTCTTGCTTTGTGTTTTGGTCACCCATCTGCTATCTCCCTCAGTAACTTTCACCTGCGGTGTGACCAACTCGCTAAACGTGCTATCCATGATCTCCTCAGCATCGCGGATGCTGCAAAGTGAGTCCATCCGCAGATCCAGAGCCGTCAAGCGGTCTAACAGGAGCTGCAACTGAACACACTTCTTGCACGTGAAAGAGCCAGGGATAGTGGACGTGTCCCTGAGCTCCCACATCGCACACGTGGAGCATGACACGGGTCTGGGATCTTCTTGGAGGTTTATCCGCACTTCCTCAGACCAATTCAAAGGCATGCCACAATCCTACAGAATTAATTCTCCTCAGTACCTTTCTCAAACGTACAGGATTTCCGAGGATCCTTCCATTAATGTTTGGCTCAGTGACCCTCCAATTTTTTTTTAAATTTTTTATAAAGAGCTTGCAACTATGGACAGTTCTGCTAATTTTCCTGGCTTTGGACATACAGACCCTGATTTTCTACAGCTGTTTCCAAGCTAACTATTTCAGACAACTGCTTTCTGTCACAAAACTGGGAGTATCATCGTAGATTTCTTCCACTCGCTGCAAGCTAGAGCATCTCTTCCAATTCTATTTCCATCACAAAATTCAAAATGAGCTGGAGTACCACACCTGCATCCCATGCAGTAAATGATGAAGTTAGTATTTCCTTTGCTGAAATTAAAGCCTGACTAAAATGTGTTTTGGTTGGTTTTTGAGTTTCAGCCCACAGTCGACCAAATCCACAACTGCCTCTCCCGGTTCACAAATTGAATTGCTTGTTTCTGTCAGCAAACACACAGATGAAATTATCAAACTTCTACCCCCACAACTTAATGAAGAAATGACACACTCGAGGATGGTTCAAACAGAAACACAAACAAATGATTTTCTCTTCTATACAGCGCTGATTCTGTAACTCACATAATTTGTATTGCTCATCGAATTTACAACCCTTTCTCCCAAACCTTCTGGTTCATGTACAAGCTTAGAGATGGATCATTCATTGTTCAAGTTTTTTTCCCACCATTAACATTTGTAACATAAACAGGCTTGTTTGAGTTGTATTTACATTAGCGTTTAATCAGTTTCTCAACCAGATGTCTCAATTTTCCTGCAGTTAAAACATTAGCTCCTAAAACCACAAGTTAAATTCAAAAACACATTAATTATGAATTAACGATTCACAAGAGTAGATTATTTACATCAGCGCAATAAGATGCTGATCTGCTGACTTGGAAGGTGTTGTGGATGAGAAACACGCTGGACTACAATATGAAAGGTAGATGGTGAAAGGATTAATGTTATTTCAAAACCCTGAACCAAAAGGGTGTTCATGCCATCTATGAGAAAATTACAGTATTTTGCACTGAAATAAACCTACAGCCAGAAATAGTTCATTGATGCAGAGTTAAATGGGTAGAATAGACCTAAATATTTTGTGGTAAGCCAGGTGGTGAAGGGGGGGGGGGGGGAGGAAATGACAAGAAAATGGGGACGGGATTCTCCCACCCCAGGGCAGAGTGCCCACACCGTCATAAACAACGTCGCGTTTTACGACAGCGTGAACGGGCCGCTGCCAGGAGTAGTTCTGGCCCCAACAGGGGCCAGCATGGCGCTGGAGCAGTTCACGCTGCTCAAGCTGCCGATCCCGCCGCGAACTGTGCGCCGCGGGATTCGCGCATGTGCAGTGGCGCCAACACACGCATGCACAGTGGCCTCCTTCAACGTGCCAGCCCCAACGCAACATGGCGCAGGACCCGTTTTTTTCTTACGGCCGCTCGGCCCATACGGGCTGGAGAATCGGCGGGCTGGCCGCATAGAGCGGCCTGCGACCAGCGCCGCGCCACCCACGCCGGCACCAATGGCGCCGATTCACCACTCTGCGGAGAATCAAGTGCCGGCGTGGGGCGGCGTGGCCCGGTCGGGGAGATTCTCTGGCCCAGCCCAAGGCTGGGAGAATCCCGCCCCGGATGCCTAAGCTGGATTGTGGTCAGGGTAAACATTCAGGTGCAACAATGTCTCATGACATTTTATGACAATTTCTTCTGCATTTCAAGTGGATTCATAAACATATTGTTTTTATAACTTTTTCAAAAGTACCCAATTGAAGAAATATGTCAGGCAATTAAATACACCTGGTTACAGGAAAGCTCGTGAAAATGGTGGTGGGGTGGGGGCAGGCAGGTGCAGAATTAAACCACGATAAGAGGATATAACAAGACATAATCTGGCAGGGGAGCCATTATGGGTAGACGTAGGTTACAGAAATCTGCACTCGGGAGTTATCTACAGGTCTTCTGGACAGCTGTGAAGTGGTAGATTGTTAATGGAGGATTAAGCACATGGGCACATGTCAGAAAGCAATATATCCTAGAACCAACAAGATGGTATGTCATATTCAATTTAGTAATGAGTAATGAGACAGATTTAGTTGAGGATCTTTCTGTGCATGAAGGTTATTTCATAGCAATCATAATATGGTCTGTTTAGGGGCTGTTTAGCACACTGGGCTAAATCGCTGGCTTTGAAAGCAGACCAAGGCAGGCCAGCAGCACGGTCCGATTCCCGTAACAGCCTCCCCGAACAGGCGCCGGAATGTGGCGACTAGGGGCTTTTCACAGTAACTTCATTGAAGCCTACTCGTGACAATAAGCGGTTTTCATTTTCATGGTCAACATAGTATTTGAGGGTAAGAAAATTGAAACTGCTTCTAAGATTGTAAATTTACAGGTGACATAGTGTGCAGTGGTTAGCACTGCTGCCTCACAGTGCCGAGGACCCGGGCTCAATCCCGGCCCATCGCCCGTGGAGTTTGCACATTCTCTATGCGTCACTCCCACAATGCAAAGATGTGTAAGGTAGGTGGAATGGCTATGCTAAATTGCCCCTTAATTGGAAAAAAAAACGAATTGAGTACTTTAAATTTTATTTTTAAAAAGATTGTAGGTTTACACGATGTTGACTTCAATGAGATGAGAAAGAGGTTGCCCACAATAAACTAACCAAATCTAAGAATGGATAAAACAACAGGAGATCATTAGGAGGTATTCATAAGATAATTTAAAGCTATACACAACCAGTATATAAACCGTAAGACCTTTCTTTGCCAAACTAGAACAGCCTTGGACACCAAAAGAGTTAAGAGACAACTTAAAACTAAAAGAAAAATGGGACAAAGATACAAATAAAGCATAGATTCTGGTGAATAGGAGACACTAAAACATAAGAAAACCGATAGTAAGAGCTACAAAAAGGGAGTAGAAAAGGAAACTTGCAAAGGATATTAAAATTAACAATTGAAATCAAGAAAAGGCTGTCACATTGAAACATTATGTGGAGATGGTGGCATAGTAACTATGCCACTGGACTAGTAATCCAGCAGCCCAGGGCTCTGGGGACGGGAGTGTAAATTCCAACATCGTAACTGGTGAAATTAAAATTCAATGAATAAACCTGGAATTGAAAGATATTCTCAGTAATGGTGACCATGAAACGATCATAGATTGTTATAAAAACCCATCTCGTTCACTTATGTCCTTTGGGGAAAGAAATCTACCACCCTGACCTCGTCTGGCTCACATGTGACTCCAGTCCCAGAGCAATTTAACAAGCAAGAGAGATGAAGGGAAACTGAGAAAGGGATAAATAAAGGGCTCAACCAGCTTGGGGGGGTGGGGGGAGGAGGGGGATGGCAGGGTGGGTGAGGGAGGGATTGAAGGAAGTGTGGGGAAGTTGGGGACACATATGTACAGCATTAAAAACTTTGCACCCAAGAAATAAGACCCCACTGCCACTTTCTTCCGCAATGCGGACCAATTCCCTGCCCTTGGGCATATAGGTCCTGGACTCCCCCGCTCACCCCTCTGTCCAGGCACACTATGTGCAGGTGATGGGTGTGAGAGAGCACTCAACTGACAGACAGGAGTCAGACTATGGTATAGATTGGAGGAGCATCAGCACTCAATAGGTTATCTTCCCGCCTCCTCCCTTCGACAGTGACCTGCTGACAGTGCCTACACAATCCTATCACCCTGGAGTTTTGCTACACAGGCCCTCGGAGGGTGGAACAGGGCAGTTTGGGAGGGTGGGGATGATGACGGAAGAGGCCACATCCTATATGAAGCAGCGAGGTTGAGAGCCTCCCTGGCCCTCAGAACTTGTCGGACCCTCGATGCTGCTGCCTGACCCTCCCTGGACTCGTCCTCCAGCCCCGCCTGGTCTGGTGCCACCTCGTCCTCACCCTCGTAGGTGGCCACATGTTCCTCTCCCTCCAGCTCTCCCATGTTGCCCTGCTGCTGTGCCATGTTGTGGAGAGCACAACAGACTACCACAAAGCTGGTGACCCTCCCGGGGGGGGGGGGGGGTTGTACTGCAAAAGGCAGCACTTTGAGGACTCTAATGCACTGCTCAATGACAGCCCGGCTGGCTGCAAGGTCAGGTCTATGCATTGGTCATCAGCCTCCATATATACTGGCGTCATTAGCTGGGTCCTCAGCAGGTACCACTTATCCCCCAAGAGCCAACTTGGTCCTTGAAGAGGCCGGAGACCAACTACCCTAGGATGTAGATGTCATGCACTCTCCTTGGGAAGCGTGCATACACATGCATGATCTTCAGGTGGTAGTCGCACATGAGCTGGAAGTTCAGGGAGTGGAACCCCTGTTGTTGCAGGGTAGTCCCTGATGGCCCGGTGCGCGCAAGGAAGCATATGTACCACCTTATGAACCTGGGCATCCCAGTGATTTTGGAGAATCCTGCGGCCCGGGCACATTGTTGGGCCTGGTCCATGCCAAAGTTTATGAAGTTCGCTACCTGTGCAAACAGGGCATCCGTGGTCTCACGGGTGCACTTTTGGGCTGAAGTTTATGAGATGCCGCACAAGTCCCCGCTCAAGCCCTGGAATGATCTTGAGGCATAAAAGTTCAGGGCTTTGGTGATTTTTATGGCCACCAGGAGCGGGTATCCTTCTCCTTCACATGGTGCCAAGTCCACGAAGACATGGCACAGGAGCCGTACAGTCCCCTTGTTGAGGCAGAGCCTCCTGCGGAACACGCTGTCCGTCATCTGTTTGAAAGACCAACGACGCTGTACACCTTGGGCTGTCGTCCGCGTCCCCCTCTAGGTCTCTCCATGACATGGGGTAGGGGCCCTGCATATGGGCCACCGCCTCGAGTCTCTGTCGATGCCACTGCCTCCTCCAGTATTTGATCGTCTGGCCTACCAGCAGAACCGCAAGGGCAGCTTCCACAGAGTCCAAGATATCATCCATCTTTTGTAATATCCACAAGGAATTGGAGAGGGTGTGAGACTGACATTCAGCAGTGTCCTCCAACTCAGAACCCTCCATTCCCCCCTTCATCTCTCCCTTCCTCCACCCCCACATCTCCTGTCATCCAACATGCCCTGCCCACGCACCCCCAACCACAGCGGGCCTGTATCCCAGACATTTGCATGTAATGTTAGATGGACCGGGTGCTGGTCCTTTCCTCAGTTCACACACCCACCTTGTGGTCACGGAGATGACCCCAGTGCTGGGGCCCAGCCCTGGGCGTTTGGATGTTCACCACTGTGTCCGTATTGCTTCCTGCAGTGCACAGGCACAGTTTCCAGCCATCACAGTCTGATTGGGATGCTGGGCAACAACTCCCACATGCTACATGGGATGCCTACCCATGGGAATCCATTAGGGATTAAGGACTCACTTAACTACGATTGCAAATTCCCTATTAGTAATAGCCTTCAGCCATGCGACCAGAGGCCTACAAGGTAAGTGGGAGTTTTGGCTGGTCAGTGGGACAGATAGGCAGGGGCTGCACCGTAACGGGGACACACAATCCAGGTGGTGGCATGGCAGAATTGCAGCCCCCCCCCCCCCCCCCCCCCCCCCAAACCCAGGTACCGGGCTGCAACCCCATTGCCCCAGGGCTCATTGCCTGGGAGTGAAGATGGCTACTCACCTCCTCAAGTCCCGTAGCAACCCTTCTGCTAGCTTCACATTTTTAAAAAGGTGTACTAATCGGCACCCACGTGACCACTTGTTGAGGGTTGGCGGTTAGATCACAGGAGGCCGTTAGATAGGAGCTGTTTCCCATGAATTGTATGGAGATTGGCCTGAAGTGATGATTATTGGTTTCTCACCACACCATGGCGGGATCCTGATTTTGCCAACGGGAGCGAGTCGGTTAGATTGCAAACTGATCAGCACTTTGAGCGGTTTTCAATTTTGGCCACTCCTGCGATCTAACGGCCATGTCGCGCTCTTGCTCAAATGCAACCTGGCTGTTAAATCACCCCCCCAAAATAACCTATTGAGGAAATTCGGGTACTATGGTGCACTGGATTAGTTATTGGCTTTTTGCGTCGGTCATTTCCTGTACTCAGATTGACCCTCAACCCCAGGAGGCCTCAATGAGCCGGTCAATCTCACTGACCTTACCATTTTTAAAAACATTATTTCATCAGTATTATGCATCACTTTTTCAAACTTTAATAAAAATAAACTTATTCACTTGATTTCACATGTCTCCTATAAATTTAATAAAGGTTAAAATTTCTCTCTCTGAACACCAGCAAGATCCGAAGTCCAGAATGGATTGAGTCCCGTGGTTGGCATTTTTGAGACACTGTACGTATCATAAAAAAGTTTATGGGATATTGGCCATTACATTAAGAAGATAGAAGTATAAGAGATTGTATACATTTTGCTACAGCAATACAAAATCCTGGTTAGAACACACCTGGACACTGAGCAATTCTTGACACCACACCTTCGGAAGGATTGACAGGCCTTTGGGGGAATGCAACATAGATTCACTAGAATGGCACCAAGACTCCAAGGGTTACAATATAAGGAAGGAGTGGACAAAAATAGGTTAGGTTTTTCTGGACTTTAGATTGATACACAGTGATTTTACCCAAGTTTAATCAGGAAACGGATGGTGTAGGTAAAAATACTTCTTGCTTTTTCTTTCCAGCTGATCTTTCTGGAATGAAATTAGGAAACCCTTCCACACCAAGGAAGGTAAAAGATTGGAATGCTCTTCTGCAAATATCAACCAATGCTAAATCAATTGCAAATTTTAAATCTGAGATTGAGAGATTTTGTGGAACAAAGATATTATGGTAGAACATTGATCAGTCATTACATAATTGAAATAGGAGAACAGACTCAGATCTAAATGGCTTAATAATATAATTATAGTAATCTTTATTGTCACAAGTAGGCTTACATTAATACTGCAATGAAGTTACTGCGAAAAGTCCTAAGTCTCCACAATCCGGCGCCGCCACTCTTAGATGATAGAATTTACAGTGCAGAAGGAGACCATTCAGCCCATCAAATCTGCACCGGCCCATGGAAAGAGCACCCAGCTTAAACCCACGCCTCCACCCTATCCCCATAACCCAGTAACTCCACTTAACATTTTGGACACTAAGGGGGAATTTAGCATGGCCAATCCACCTAACCTGCAAATCTTTGGACTGTAGGAGGAAACCGGAGAAAACCCAGAAGGCGGTAAAGCCACGGAGAGAACGTGCAAACTCCACGCAGACAGTCACCCGAGACCGGAACTGAACCCGGGTCCCTGGAGCTGCGGGGCAGCAGTGCTAACCACCGTGCCACCCGTCCCACTCTTGTTCTCAGAACAGTGACTTCAGCAATTATTAACTACAGATCATTTTTACTCAAAATGTGAGTTCAGAGTAGGTGTAGAGCAAGTATCAAGCTTATGTTGCCATGTTCAAGTTAGTTCATTTAACTGGCAAGCATCATTCCCTTCTCCCAGGTAAATCTTCTGTCCAATCTCATTTGGAATCAGTATCTAATCAATGGACACGAGTGGGTTTTAAGGAGTTACAGGACCAGATGCTGGTATGAAAGGAAATACGTCAGGAGGATTCTGTTGCAATTGTGACAAGGAATGGAGATGAAGGGGCGTGGGGGAAGTCCAAGGTTTGTTTCGTCTGGCTCAAAGGATTATTGGTTCCATCCTGGCCCAAAAGAAAATCCTCGCAAAGCATTTTGAAAAAAAAACCTTTTCAGCCTTCTTCACAGCCTGTGCCAGCTTATATGTTGAGGAGACCCTTGTTTGCCTGATGGGGTGAGAACATCATGTGTTGTCTGAAAGATGCCTGTGAGATTGGAATTAGCTCCTAGGACAGCACAGGCCTCTTTTTAATCCCTGTGCACCATAAAATCGTCAGCCACATAGGTGGTGGTGTTGGTTGGGAGAAGGGATGTAAAATCTTTCGTAAAGTTCCCAAACACTGTGGAAGTCAGACCGATTGGAAAGGTACAACACAAATTAAAACATCTTTAAAGCACTTACGTGTGATATTGTTAGTCTTTCTTTTTCAAACAGGAGGTGAAAGTTGAAATAAATGACGTACAGGAACATTTGCTCTATTCTGTCAGAGCATTTTTCCTCACAAGGACATTTTGTGCTCACGGCACACAACCACGGCATGTATAATTAGTTTAGAGATTCAGAATTGGCCAAATGTTAAAACATGAACAATCTGAATCAACATTCATTCCTGTGGGACAATCCCTTGATTTGACTTAGGAGACAAGCTGTCAACAATACATGGGGGACTGATGTTGGCTGCAGATGGCTGTGATAAGAGTGGGAAAGTAAGACTGCAGATGGGACTCAAAGCCTGACACAGGCAGCAGACAGATGGCAGAGATGTTCTGTGACAGCAGGAGATGGTTTTAGTGACTGGAACCAGTTTTCATCAAGTTGAGCTGAACCGCCAAGCTGGCAGGTTCACTCACTGTTATCTGAAATTATATTACATCACAAAATCAGGCATGGGCATGTTATTCCCCATTCCAGTGATTTTTGGTTTTGTTACCATTTTAGAGTTTATTTACTTTGTGCTAGACATGCTGGAGGTGCTGTGATCAAAAAAAAAAAGCTATACAGCATATTAAAATCTATTTACAGCAATACCATCAGGTTCATTTGTTTATCTCTGATTGACTTTGTGACATCAAGTTCCTATGTATGCAAAGCAGGAACAACAGCAAGCCTCGCAGAATTGGACAAAATATATTTTTGTAATTTCCTGATTTAAAAAAAAGAAATGCAGGATTACGATGGAAAGATATCACAATTTAAAGTGCCTCAGCTGTATAAAACAATATTTGTACTAACATTCAATTTGTATGAAGTTTCACAATGTTTTGTTCCCTCTCTGAAGGCCACATCCATCCCTGGTAGATATGGCAGATAGGCTGCAGGCAGCAGACCTACCGTTATGGGCCAGGGTTTAGAGAACCCCAAAGTGTATCGTGGAGTTTACCTGACCCACAACTTTTAATAGATTGTGGTGTGGCGATCACACAATCCACTCCACAGGTGTGGTACAGCAAAAATGGAAAAGTATTTTTTTAAAGCAAAACAATGTTTATTCTATGAACTCAAGTTAACCTTTTTAAAACATAGTGAACATCTTAGCAACCATGAATTCAAATATAACCCCCAAAGACTACAACACTAAGTAATCCTTTAAGCTTTCCTTTTAACATCCATACGACTTCAAAAACAAAACCTTTATCAGAAGCACATCAGGTTAAAGTCACTACTGTTATTAGTTTTAAATCACCAGGATTGATTTACAGTCTTTAGATTACAGAGAGATTCACACACCTTCTGGCTATGACTGCAGCTATCCAGCTCTGAAAACGAAACTAAAACACACCCTGTAGCAAACAGCCTAAAACGAAAGTAAAAAGCTGACAGGCAGCCCAGCTCCACCCACACTCTGACATTACTGATAAACACCTATTTCTTAAAGGTACATTTCTTAAACACGCATTTCTTAAAGGTACTCTCACATCACACCTCCCCCCAGGCATTATGTGCATTGCACTCAGGCAGCAGGAGTGGCTCAAAGGTGACTCCCTCCCTTTGACTGTATTACAATAGCAGATACCAGACGAGTAATTAACACAGAGAATCACAATAATAAATAGTCACATGACTCAGTTTGTCCTCTGCCCATTCCAGTGCCCTCTGTCCCTTTGTCTGAGCACTGCTATTTTCATTCATGCCCACATAATAGCCAAAGAAAATAAAAACAAGATATTCATTAAAAATAAGAAAATATTTGCACTGATTTTGTATATCCAATTTCACTTTATAGTGATACATTTTGCAATGTAGCTTCCTGGCAACCACTTATCCTATATTAAAAAGGTACTAGTTAGCACAAGAGAGACAACCATAGCATACTCTGATGTTTGTTCCCTGCCAATAAACCTTTTACAGTATATAATCAAAAAATGATTACAACATAGAAGGAAGCCCCTCATGTCCATGCCAGGTCTTTGGAAGAGAGCCTCATTCATCTCCATCTGCCTTTTTTTCCCACAGCCCTGCAATTTTTTTCTCTTCAGATAATGGTCCAAATTCCTTTGGAAAGCCAGGATTGAATCAACCTCCACCATCCTCTCAGTGCATTCCAGTTCCTAACCACTCACTGCAAAAAAGTTTTTTTCTTTTTGTCACCTTTGATTCTTTTGCCATTTACCTCAAACTTATGTCCTCTGATCACAAATAGGAATAATCTTTATTTGTGTCACTAGTAGGCTTACATTAACACTGCAATGAAGTTACTGTGAAAATCCCCCAGTCATCACACTACGGCACCTATTCGGGTATACCGAGGGAGAATTCAGAACATCCAATTAACCCAACAAGTATGTCTTTCGGGACTTGTGGGAGGAAACCCACCAGACATGGGGAGAAGGTGCAGACTGCGCACAGACAGTAAACCAAGCTGGGAATCGAACCTGGGTCCTTGGCGAAAGTGAAGCAACAGTGCTAATCATTGTGCTACCATACTGTCCTTCAGCCTATGGGTACAATTTCTCTCTATCTACTCTGGACTCCGAGGCTTTGAATGCCACCTACTTAACGCCTCTCAACCTCCTCTCCACAAAGGAGAACAGTCCCAGCTCCTCCCTATCCTTGTACGTGAAGTTCCTCAGCCCCGCAACCATTCTTACAAATCACTTCCGTTAAGTAATGCCTTCATATCCTTCCGAAAAGATCAGATTTGAACACAATACTCTAATTGAGGCAGAATTAATGTTTTGTAGAAGTCCATCATTACCTCGGCTTTTGTACTTTATGGCTGGAATTTTCCGGTTGTTCATGTCAGCAGACTTTCTGCTTCCACCGACTGTGCACCCCTGCCGTGGGTTCCCTAGCGATGATGTTGTGCATTCAACGGAAAATCCCGTTGACAACAGCGGGACGAGAAGGTTACGCCATCGGCCAATGGCTGCCCACTTCCGCCACCCTGAAACCCTGAAACAGATTGTGCAGAAAATCCCACCCTGTGTCATTTTTTTAATAAAGCTCAGAATCCCATGTGACTAACAACTGTGTTCTTAACATGCCTTGCCATCTTGAACAATTTGTCTGCATATTTCCTCAGGTCCTTCTACTTCTGCACCCAATTTAGAATTGGATCCCTGAATTATTATTTCCATTTTGGTACAAAATTGCAGAAAAATATTTCCAGAGAAGAAAATGATTGTAATGATATTTAAATTAGGATCACAAAATGCTGAAATCAAGCAAAGAATTTAGCAGATGTATGCAATTTCTCTGTGTATATTCAATTGTCCACTTTACTTTAACTCTCCATCATCTATTAATTTTATGTTCAAAATGTTTATTTTTACCATTTTCTACAGGGGAAAATACGAGACATAAAATGCAATATCTTCCATGAAATTAATCAGGAGAGACAGCTAGATTAGGATGAGTTTTTCAATTCGATCTGCCCAAAATGTGTGTCATCCACATGACACTTGAATGACCACGATAGCATTGTAGATAGCACAATTGCTTCACAGCTCCAGGGTCCCAGGTTCGATTCCTGGCTTGGGTCACTGCCTGTGCGGAGTCTGCACATCCTCCCTGTGTGTGCGTGGGTTTCCTCCAGGTGCTCCGGTTTCCTCCCACAGTCCAAAGATGTGTAGGTTAGGTGGATTGGCCATGATAAATTGCCCTTAGTGTCCAAAATTGCCCTTAGTGTTGGGTGGGGTTACTGGGTTATGGGGATAGGTTGGAGGTGTTGACCTTAGGTAGGGTGCTCTTTCCAAGAGCCGGTGTAGACTCGATGGGCCGAATGGCCTCCTTCTGCACTGTAAATTCTATGACAATCTATAGCTCAACATGATAACTACTGAGCAAGTAATCTTCTGAGGGCTAGCATCAAGTTATGAAAAATGCACAAAATGGCTGTGTTTGTTCAATTAATAAACTGCAAGCAGAACTCAGGCAATGCATATTTTAATATGCAATGCAATTTTAACAGTGATTATGAAAAATCTCACCCAACCACATAAATAAATAAGCAATGCAAACATTTGAGTTTAAATATGTAAAATCTACAACTATAATGGAAAAATGTCCAAATGTTGCCGAGAAAGTCGTAGGTAACCTAATGTAGTGGCTATGATGCTATATTAGTAATCTCGAGTCCTAGATTAATAATCCAAAGAGTTCTGACAGATGACCATTGAAATGAAACATATGGCCCATAACCTCCTTGGTTTGGCATTTCAGTGAACTCCATCTGCCATTTTTGGCCCACTCACCTCGCCTATCTATGTACATTTGCCACTCCGAAGCAATTTGCCTGTGCTTGAAATGGAAAGTACCCGTTTTACCCAACCTTTCAGACTAAGGCCAACTGAAATTGAAGAAGGATAAGGGCATAAGAACAAAGAAGGAGTAAGCAATTCAGCCCCTCAGCCTGCTCCGCCATTCAATACAATCATGGCTGATCTCATCGTGGCCTCATCTCCACCTTCCTGCTAATTCTCTGTAACCCTTCAACCCATTACTAATTAAGAATTTGCACATCTCCACCTTAAATTTACTCACTGACCTGCCATGCACTTCACTCTAGAGTAATGAATTCCACAGATTCAGAAGTAATTTCTCCTCATCCCCGTTTTAAATCCGCTATCCCTTATCCTGAAACTTTCACTTCTCTTTTTAGATTGCCCCACAAGTGGAAGCATCCACTCGATGTTTATTTTGCCAATACCTTTTATCATCTTAACTACCTCAATTAGGTCCCCTTTCAGTCTTCAAAACTCGAGAGTACAGTCCTAAACTGCTCAATCTCTCTGCATAATCCCCTCACCACTTAAATCAATCTAGTTAACCACCTCTGAACTGCCTCTAATGTGATTCCATCCCTCCTCAAATAGGGGACCTAAACTGTACACAGTGCTCCACGTGCGGTCTCACCATTGCCTTATACAGTTGCAGAAACACTTCCTTACTTTTATACTTCATCGCTTTTGGAATAATTCCATTTGCCTTCCTTATTACCTGCTATACCTGCATACTAGTTTTCGGCGATTCATGCACGAGGACATCCAGATCCCTCTGCACCAATTCACTCTGAAGTTTCTCACCATTTAGATACTTAGTTGCCTTTCCATTTTTCCAACCAAAATGGATACTCTCACACTTATCCATGTTAAACTCCATCTGCCATATTTTGGCTCACTCATCTAACCTATCTATATCCATTTGTAAATTTCTTATTTCCTCATTGCAATTTGGTATCCTACCTATTTTAGTATCATCTGCAAATTTGGCTGTCGCACCATCTGTCCTTACATTCAAGTCATTAATATATATTGTAAATAGTTGGGGTCCGAGGACTGAACCCTGTGGCATTCCACTAGCTACATCTTGCCAACCAGAAAAAGACCCATTTTTCCTGACTCTGTCTTCTGTCGGTTAGCCAGTCTTTTATACAAATTAATAAATTACCCCTAATCTCATGTAATCTTGTATATTAATCTTTTGTGCAGCACCTTATCAAATGCCTTTTTGGAGTCCATATATACCACATACAGACACCCATTATCCACCTGGCATGTTACATCTTCGAAGAACACCAGCAAATTAATCAAACACGAATTACCCTTCATAATACCATCCTGACTCTGATGGATTGTGTTTTGACTTTCTAAATGTCCTTTTATTACTTCCTTAATAATGGATTCCAACAATTTTCCAATGAAAGCTGTTAAACTAACTGGTCAATTGTTTCCTACTCATGCCAATGTATTTACCTGTGTTTAACTCCAGGACACTAGTTTGGGACTCTATTTTCCCACCCTCAAACTGAATTTGAAATCCAATCATGCAATGATCACTCTTCCCTCGAGGATCCTTAACTATGAGATCATCAATTAATTCCTCCTTATTGCACAATACCAAATCCAGAATAACTGGATGCTAACACAACATATTGCTTCAAGAAACAATGTCCAACACATTCAATGAACACTCCCTCGATGCTACCCTTGCCAATTTGATTAATCCAACCTGTATGCATATTAAAATCACCCATGATTATTGTTGCACCTTTCTTATAAGCCTACAATATTTCCTAGTTTCTATTGTGCCCCATTTCAAACTATTGTCTGAGAATACTCCCTCCAGGGACTTCTTTCCTTTACTATTTCTTATTTCTCCCCAGAATGATTCCACATCTTGATCTCCAGTGCCTTTATAATTTCTCACTACAGCACTGATCCCTTCCCTTAACAGCAAAGCTCCACCATCCCCTTTACGTTTCAGTCTATTCTTCTGAAATACTGAGTGCCTTTGGACATTTAATTCCCAGACCCGGTCTCCTTGTAACCATGTCTCACTAAATCATACGTGTTTGTCGATATTTGTGTTGTTAACCCATTCAGACACAAAGTCTTTAAATTTCTTCTATCATCAAATTTCCTTATTCTTGCCTGGTTCCTGAGTGCAATATGATATTCTCACATTGCGTCCTTTCTTTTTATTTTCTGGAAATAATCACCCTCAGCATTAATCTGCATTCCATCTTCTCCTTTAACTATGATTTTCCAATTTTCCATACAGCTGAACCATCCCCCGCCCCCCCTCAATATTTAGTTTAGATGTGGGGGTGGGGATTCGGACATCGATGTAGGGGGTTCTGGGGGCAGGAACGGCCTGACATCTGGCAGGGGTGGTCCAGATATCCAGGGTTGGGGTTGTGCCATTCAGGTTGTGGGGGTGTGTGGTTGTGTCAGGTCAGTCAGGTGGGAGGGGTTTGGGTCGAGCGAGTGTCGTTCGGGTCGGGGACGGGTGGGAAGTCCTGTGATGGTGGGGGGGGTGCAGTTCTTCATTGCAGGGTGGGGGGAGTACCATGTGGGTCTGTCTGGATATTTAAAATAGTTACTCTGAAGTAAGAAGTGACGTTTTTCCCTTCTAACATTTTCAACATAACTATCAGGGGAAAACTCCAGAACCATCTGAAGTCTGCGATTTAAATCACTTTGTCAGATGGTTCCCTGCCCAGCGCAATTGCCCAGGAGAAGTTAGCGCTTTTGGTCAATTGCCAGGTAAACCCTGACGTGGGAACTGCCCAAAGGGATTTTCCAGCAGATCTCTGGTGTACCCCCAAATGTGACATTGCGGAACAGGTAGTTTGGGCCCCAAACTCTATTTCTTTTTCCACAGCTGCTGCTGACCTGCAGGAAATTTTTAGCACACAGCTTTATTTCAGATTTTCAGCATGTTCAGTATTTATGCCTTTGTAATCGACTGGAAAATAAAAGTTCAAATCTGACTCAAGCAGTTTGTGAATTTAAAGCTTTTTTAAATTGAAAGAGTATGAATTTAAAAGAAATCTGGAGATAAAAAGTTGGTATCTACAAAAGTGACCACAAAGCTATTGGTAATAAGGAATTGGCCTTGCTCGTTATGTGAGCACTTCACAGCTCTCAAGTGCATTCTCTCTTTTAAAAAAATTATTTTTATTCTCCTTTCTACACGTTTTCCCAAATTTACACCCAGCAACAAAACAATAAGCAGGAATGAATACAATGTCAATCCCCATATAAACAACAGCATTCCCATCCTCCCACCAAACCTCCAAACAGCAGCCCACATGGTTACACAAACAAATAAGAAAAAGGAATCAGGAATCACCCATAGTCACCATTAACACATACAGTCCCCCTCCCCCCAACCCCCGCAGCCAGAACGCCGAGGTCCTGCTGGGTGGGACCACTCCGGCGGGACTCGACGGGCACTCGGCCTGGCGAGCGCAGAGAATCGCCGCGGGTGCCACTATCAATGTCCCATGACCGGCGCCACATTGTCCGCGCTCGGGTGCCTGGTGGGTCTGCGGAAGCGCCACCGCACCGGATTTCAACGGCTATTCTCTGCCCCCGCGCCGGACCCGATTCCGGTGCGGAGGGTCGGAGAATCCCGCCCATGGCCTACCGAGGGCCCGGGTCCAGTTTCACGGGCACCACTTTCTAGATTACCCGAAAAACCTTTTTGCAGTAATTTTCCAGCTTTGGACAGGACCAAAACATATGAACATGATTTGCGGGGCCCCCCGGCAACGTTCACACACATCTTCTATCCCCTCAAAGAGCCGGCTCATCCTCGCTCTTGTGAGGTGTGTTCCTTATATTACCTTTAGCTGTATCAGCCCCAACCTCATGCACGAGGTGGAGGTGTTCAGTCTCCAGAGAACCTCACACCAGAACCCCTCCTCTATACCCTCTCCCAACTCTTCCTCACACTTTTCCCTGCAGGGACAAAGAGAAGGTTTTTTGAGCTGAGCGCTTAACGGGTCGTGTGGTGGTGGGGGGGGGGGGGTATAGCAGGTGGCTTACGTGGAGTTGCAACTGGACATGAAGGGGTTGCGCTGGTGGTGCCAGGGGGTCCTGAGGAACATGCATGAATATCAGATGTGGGGAGGGTGGCAGTTGTCAGCTAGTGATTTGTTTGGGTTTGGGAATTTGAGCAGGAGGGAGGTGGTAACTTACTCTTCCAACATTGGACGCTGGTGCTCCTTGTCATGCTGCCCGCACTGACAGTTGCTGGCACTGCCTCCCAGGCAGTGTTGGTCACCCTGTTGTTGGCCCTCCGACCCCCTCAGGGGAATAGGATGCCCCATCTCTCATCAAAGGCATTGAGAAGTCTAAATAATAGTCATCTGAATAATATGGTATTCAACCATCAGATTGGCATCACCAAAGCGAGGAGCAGGCCGACGCGTTGCCATGCTTGTTTGCGACTGGGAGTGAGTGGTGAAGGAGTATTTAAAAAGCTCCCCCTTGTTAGCGGCTAGACGCTGAGGTGTGAGTCTGGCACAACTAGTAATGATGAGAAGTGCGTGGGGGCTCGTTTCTGGTACTGAGTGCCATTAAATTGCCTGGCCATCGAGAAATACACCGCCATTCTCGCCCAAAATGACACTTAGAAATTATTCCATTAAATCGTGCCCAATATGTATTGCAATGAGAGGTGTTTTCATATGCCAAATTGTACCATTTCACAATCAATGATTAAAAGCAAAATGTCCACATATTCTGAGGACAAATTGATTTGATTTGATTTATTGTCACATGTACCGAAGTACAGTGAAAAGTATTTTTCTGGCCGAGAAACGTACACAGTACGTACATAGTAGACACAAGAATAAGCAACAGAGAACATTGACAAATGGTACATCAACAAAACAGTGATTGGTTAGAGTGCGGAACAAGGGGCCAAACAAAGCAAACACAAGAGCAAGAGCAGCATAGGGCGTCGTGAATAGTGTTCTTACAGGGACCAGATCAGTCCGAGGGGGAGTCGTTGAGGAGTCTTGTAGCTGTGGGGAAGAAGCTGTTCCTATGTCTGGATGTACGATTCTTCAGACTTCTGTACCTTCTGCCTGATGGAAGGGTTTGGAAGGAGACAATGCCTGGATGGGAGGGATCTCTGATAATGTTGTCTGACTTCCTGAGGCAGCGAGAGATGTATACAGAATCAATGTGGGGGTGACACGTTTGTGTGATGCATTGGGCTGAGTTCACCACAGTCTGCAGTTTCTTGTGAACATACTGCTCATAAGAGCCTGTAGTCATTATGTAACCTCTATTGTAAATTCTAAGCAGCAGCCAGCCCAAGAACTTCAAAGCGCAAGGTAGCTCCAGAGAAGTATGTAATGATGTTCAGGGAAGTCAGTGAGTAAATCACATGGGAGGAAAGGAGACAGCAGATGTGGTTAATGAGGAACCAGCTGGTGCATGTTGAGTGACCCTCCTAAATTGTGAAGGGATATAGAGCTCAATAGGCCTTGCGACAGACAAAAGCTGGTGCAGAAGCATCCTATTGTGAAATTGTAAAATTGGTCCCTTTTTAAGATCATTAGCTTCTGGAATGAAATATTTACTTTTCTGTTTATATAGCTGCACAATTCTACATGAGGTAACCCTACTTCCAGAATTAATAATTAAAAATTGCTGTTTCTTTAGCCTATCACAAATATTCATTGTTTCATCTGAATTATATGGTATTCACCCATTAGTTCTGCTTCTATCCTTTCCTTCTCGATTAGATTCTCAATAGCGAGCTCAACAATAACACCCTGCATTTATTCAATGCTTACGATATAAAATCCATCCCAACATGCTTCACAGGGATAATGAAATAAGAATGGTGAGCCAAAAGCTGAGTGGCAGTAGCCAGCTGTAAGGCAGGAGGAGGCAAGATAGAGCGGATGTGGATATACCTTAAAATGAATTTTACAGAAAGTTCTGGAAACACTCAGCTGATCTGGCAGCTTCTGTAGCAAGAAAAACAGAGTTAACAATTTAAATTGAAGACAGAAAATATCAAGTGTGTATGTGTGAATGACAGAACAATGAACAACTCTGTAGTAAAGCAAATACGTAAAAAGCAAGATTCATACTCGTACGGCTGTGTTAAACAGAATTAAAATGAGGGATAATGTTTATAGTTTGTAATTGTTGACTCAGTGTTGAGTCCAGAAGGCTGAATGTAAAGTGCCTAATTGGAAGGCGATTTATTGTTTTGAAAGGTTGCGTTGAACTTCACTGGAACATTGCAGCAAGCCGAGGACTGATAAGTGAGCATGAGAGCAAGGTGGGGAATTGAAATTGGAAGCAAGTGGAACCTCGGGGCCATGGTTTAGGATGAGGAGGAGGTGCTCAGTGATTTTACCCAATTTGCATTTGGTCTCTCCAGTATAGAGCAGACTGTATTGGGAGTAGCAAATGCAGTGAAATAAATTCAAAAGAAGTAAATTGCTGTCTCACCTGGAAGGAATGTTTGAGCCCTTGTACAGTGAAGAGAAGGGAAGTAAAAGGGCAGGTGTTGCAAATCCTTTGTGTGCATGGGAAGGTGCCAAGAGCAGGTGTGTTGGCACAAATTCTATGTTTACCATACAGTTTGTGTAGAGAATTCTGCATTTTAACCTGCCTATTTTTAACATCCTTTTTTCACCATTTTAATTCTTTTGTGCGTTTGTTAATTTCTCGCTGAATGGTGGCAATAATCTATTTTTATTTACATAATCAGATCTATTCATTATCTTGAAGACCTCGGTCAGATCACACAATCTCCTCAGTACTCGCAAGAAGAAACACTCATTTTTCAAGTCTCTGTACATAGCAGTAACCGGTTATTCCTGCCAACGCCCCAGTGAATCTATATTACACCATTTCCATTTATTTTCTCTCCTTTTATATTACACGTTCTCCAACTCCCCTGCATCATCTCAGTCAATGTTGAAAAATGAACAAGTTTCAACGATGCAGATAAATGGAGGTGAAATGGGTTTATTTAGAATTTTCAACTTAATGTGTAATGGTTACATGATACAGTAGAATTTTAGACCCAGTTCTCCTCACCCCAAATATTTGTAATGTCTCACATAAGATGAACTGAACTGTAACTTACAGAACAAATGAATAAAAGAATATTCACAAGTAGGAAAAAAAATAATGTTATTCAAATGGGTAGAAATGCTGCAGCTGCACCCTACGTAGCCTGTTCTAACCAGGGATAGCAGCTCTCACAAAATATACAATGTCAGATTGCTTCAGAAAAATTATACCTTCCGAGATAAAATTCCTTTTTCCTGACATATTCACTTTCTCCATCGCCACCCTCCGAAATCAATATGTCTTACCTATGTGTAAAGAAACAGTTATAGGCAGCCCAGCATGCAATGCAATTGGTTTGCCTCCTAAGTAATGATTCCTGTGGACAATTCTGCCTCTCACAAGCAGCAACGTTTTCAGCCTATTTCTTTACCTTCAACTCTAAACTCTACCTTCTGTCTAAACGTTTCTACTCCAGGCAACATGACTGTGAAGAGACAATCTAATTCTTAAACTACCGGACCTATATGATGGTGACAGACCTCAACTTTAATTTAAAAATAGGGGCGTGAATTTTCTCCACGATAAATACATGTAAAGCTGCCAGAAATGAAATTGTATCAAGCCTTTGCCAATTCCAAAGTCTTGTACACATGCACTCATTGGTGGTAAGCAAATTATTGTGGAACGCATAGCGTCCTGCTTTTATTCTGGAAACCTGATTACTGATACTACTTTAAACCCAAATTAACTGTTCATTGGCGTGCCCAGCTCAGTCTTCTGTCTCATAGCCTTTCCCTCTGTTTGGATAAGGGGATTGTACAGATATGACACGAGTTATGATTCTACTGTGCAACCCACATCTCAGAAGAGACAGCTGCCCATCCTTTCTTCAGCTTCAAAGAGCCCCGTTACACTTGATTGCTTGAGAGAGCATCATCCATTGTTGTGCCATATGTTTGTTTATTGAATAAAATATCCCTTCCTTTTTGTGGTTTTCAGGATTTTGCCGGCACACTAAATATTGTGCACGCATATCAATGGTACCTCATGTCATTTGAGGAAGTCATCAGTTTGGGGAAAACACTACCACTGTTCTGCCACTGCTGCCAGGAAGTGATGCGGTGTAGATATCAGGCTTCATGGCAATACAGGGTTTTTGTTACTTCCTTATGCGTGCAATGCATAATAAAGGTTTGTGGGATATTCCTGAGAGAATAATGTGGCATAAGATTTTGAACAATAGTGAACAATGCAGTCACTAATTGCATCTTAGTGACAGTTGACTATGCGTTGACACCCCAGAGTCATCGCCTTCCAAGCTGCAACCTTGCACTGCTTCTCCATTGAGACTGGGTAATTTTTGTTTATTCATCCACAGGATGTAGATGTTGCTGGTTCGGCCAGGGTTATTTACCAACCCTAATTGCCATGGAGAAGATGCCGATGAGTTGCATTCTTGAACTGCTGCAGTCCATCTGGTGTAGTTACACCCACAGTGCTCTGATGGAGGGAATTGCAGGATTTTGAGCCAGCGACAGTGAAGGAATGGAGATATATTTCCGAGTCAGGATGGTGAATGACTTGAAAAGAAACCTCCAGCTATTTGTGGAGGATTGTGGAGGACACGACCTGAGACACTCTTTGGTCTGCTCCAAGCTTGTTTCTCTTCCAGTACAAAGAGTTGGCCCTGGACGAGTGTTTCAGGCTGGCACAATCCAAAGCTCAGGGCTACTTGCTGCAGCAACAGCAGAAGCATAATGGGAGAAGGATTGCTCTTTAAGACATTTCAGCAATATTGAACTGAGGGGAGTAAACTATGTGGAACCCCCTCGAGGCTGAATTACTCACATTGAATGTATACAGTGATATTACATATGTCACACTTGTATCGAGGGACCTCAGAGCGCAACATAATCTGTGCAGGTAACTCAAATGCCTTTGTACCATTTGTAATGACCATTCAGAAATGTCTGTAATGTTTCTTTGACTGCATTGAAGCAACCTAAGATTGCAACATGATATATGTAAAGAGCCTGAATATTTTGAAATGTTTGTAATGTTCTTTCAGATATTTTACGAAAAAAAACCTCCAGGTGGTGGTGTTCCCATGTGTCTGCTACCCTTGTCCTTCTATATGCTAGTGATCATGGATTTGAAAGAGGTTGTATAAGAAGCATTGGTGAGATCCAGCAAAGCATCTTGCATCTAGTACACGTTACTGCCACTGCGCATTGATGAGGAAAGAGTAAATGTTTGTGGATGGAGTATCAAGCATGTGGGCTGCTTTGCCCTGGATGGTGTCAAGCTTCTTGTGTTGTTGGAGAGTATTCCATCATACTCTTGAATTGTGCTTTGTAGAAGATGGGGCAATTTTGGGAATCATGAGATGAGTTACGCGCCACAGAATTCCTAGCTTCTGACCTGCTCTTGTAGCCACAGTATTGATATAGTTAGTCCAGTTCAGTTTCCAGGCAATTTTCGTCCCCAGAATATTGGCCCGTAACTTCCTTTCCGGCCAGCGAGTTAAGTCACTGGTCCACTTCCCGTACCAGCCTCCCCGAACAGGCGCCGGAATGTGGCGACTAGGGGCTTTTCACAGTAACTTCATTTGAAGCCTACTTGTGACAATAAGCGATTTTCACTGCACATGCGTGGTGTGATGACCCGGATGTGCCAGAATGCGCACTGGAAGCGCGTTGCGTTTAAATTTCCAGCCCTTTTTTTCCCCCTGCTTGAAGTACTGCACGGGAGCTGCTGAATGACAAATGCAGGGACAATGCTAACTTAGACCAGATGCCTCGATATTAGGTGAATATTTACATCTTTTTATTTGTGCTCTTATTATTAAGTCCAGCATAGGCAGGAGACATTGGGTGACACTTATTTGGGGTAGGTAAATATTTGTATTATTAGTGGTTAGCATTTTTAAATATGTTTAAAAGGCAAATAAAGTGAAAGAAAGATTTTTGGGGGCGGTTGTCATGAGGCTGTTAATTCCATTAAGAATACTTTACTGCAGTGTTTGTCCCATTTTTACCAACCGGCCATTTTTCGGGATCCACTCTGGCTGACCCTCGCAACACATGCTGGCTGACCTTCACGATCCACACCACCCGAACGTTGCGACCCACCATTCTCACTTATCTTTAATGCGACACTTGAGCCTGCTTGGTCCTCAAGATCTCACTTGCTTTGCCATTCAATGTTACATTTCTGCTAAGGACTTCAGCTTATGATTTAAGTTCTTGTTGCATCCTTTGAAAAAAATCAAGAGGTTTGTCCTTGAACTCGTCAGGCTTACTCTTCAAATGCCTTTGATGTTTTGAGGGTTTTAATCTTTAATTTGCCGGTCCATCCCTGAATATAACACACATGGTTTTGCATCTTGATTTGCATTGGCAAAATTAATAAAGCCATACCTCAAGAAATCATCTTTATATTGCTTTATTCCCGATTTCAGCTTCTTCTTAATAGGTTGTTCATCAGGGGCCCTGGAGCTCACACCAGCACTCTTTTGTCCTGCCGTGGACTCTCGCAAGCCTGTTTGTGTCTCTGGCCCTCTCTCCTTATTAAAAACAGATCCATCTTTAGTTCTTCACACAGTCCTGTTGCTTGCTTGCAACAACAAAATGGAGAAATCTCTCCACTGTGATTTTGCAGCCAAAGCACGGATGGCGTGATGTCAGCTTATGTAGCGGGCGCATGACCTGCTCTCTGCCCTCAATTCTGGTCGGAAGTCTCTGCCGTTTTTAAAAGAAAACACGGTCTTGGACAGTGCGCTGACATCAGGAGGAGACAGTAATGGAACAGTGCACTGACGTCAGGAGGTTGTGGTCTGCCCCACTGGGCACCTGGCCTGCACACTGCCGGATCCGCCTGAGGGGGCATGCCTGCAGACGGCATTCTTTTTTTTTTTATAAACAGCGCATAGAGACCCATGAGATTTATTTGTGAAGACTGATAATAGTGACACACTGTCAAACATTCACACAGATTTCACATGCTGGCCCTTAAATTCCACTTGCCATTCCCCAGAGGAGAATCACAAATTATTTCCCCCCCCCCACCCCCGAGATTGCTGCTGGTGCCTTCTTCTTGGATCTCAGTTTTAAGAGCAAACAAATTGCTGCAATCCCTGCATTATGTAGCTATCATATACTTCCTGCTCCCTGTGATGGTGTAGGCATCGAAGTACTTATGGTGCCACTGAACTGTTGCTGACTGCTGTCATGATATGCAGACATGCACATAATGAGATACAGACAGACAGCTAATGAACACAGAGAACAGGACATAACCAATCAGCAGGCAGAACACTTGGGGGTGGTTTCCTACTATAAAAAGCACAAGGCTCTCAGTCTTCCTCTTTCCACTGGGGACATCTCCAGAGTGAGTCAGGTGTATATATCACATAACACCTACAGCACGTGGATAAGAGCTAGTCTGGTTCAGTCAGATAGAGTAATCACACTTAGGTTAGCAGGGAGTCGAACTCACAGAGAACTGAGCTAACTGTGTGACAGGTTCAATAAATCAAATTGAATTAACTTCAAGGTCTGGAGTATATTTCAGTTATAGCTGCATCCAGTTGCAGCCCATGTTATCTCAGTGTGCTTAACACAATATGGTACCAGTAGACTGCTATCATGAGGTGGTTTACCTCAATCTGTTCCATGACGACCAGCAAATGTATCCCGGCACCGTGGAGAAGATCCAGGATCCTCAACAGCTGCGGACCTCTGGCAATCTCGGTGTCAACTGGCAGACATTCAAGCAAAGCTTTCTGCTGTACATCGAAGCCTCAGAATTCGAGGGTGCGTCTGATACAAGAAAGATTGCGCTTCTTTTCTCTACTGCGGGGGATCAAGCCATCCAACTCTTCAACTCGTTTAACTTCACCAAAGGCCAGGACAGGAGAAAGTTTCAGACCATCCTGGACAAGTTTGATAGTCATTGTGAAGTGGACACCAATGAAATCTTCGAGTGCTATGTATTCAAACAACGCCTACAAAGGTAAAGATGAATCTTTCAACTACTTCTTAAGTAATCTCCGTCTACTAGCGCTGTCCTGCAACTTTGGTGATATTGCTGACTCCATGATCAGAGACCAAATCGTTTTTGGAGTTTGCTCTGATCCTCTGAGAGAGTAGCTACTGAAAATCAAGCATATGACCCTGTCAGTTGCGATTGAAACATGTACAGTGCATGAGCACGCCAAAAATCGGTATTCCCAATACAAATCGGCTGAAAACAAGAGACCTACCTCCCAAGAGGCAGAGATGTGCATGCCATTGCCCGGATGCAGCGCCTCAGCATTGATGAAAGTGGCCATTTTGTGCGCTCTTCCCAGAGCCCCACGCATGCGCGATGCAAATAGGATAATGAAGCGGCTGATCACCACACTGCGCAGGTGCGAACGTCTGCCAACCACACTGTGCATGTGCGACGACGCACGGAGCGTAACGGCGTCATGTGCCCAAACTGCAGCACCACCCATTTAAGAAACACTGCCCTGCAAGAGGCAGATGATGCTTAAATTGTGGAAAGCCTGGACACTATGCAGCCTTGTGCAGATCTGCACCACCAGTCAAGGGCCAGCCCTCCCAATTCCACCGCAGGCATGTTCAGAGTGCCCAACAAGGTTGACAGGATTCTGTTCCTGGCAGTACAACGGATCCAGAGGACAATTGCTTGGAGTCCCCCGACCATGTGGGCATCATTACCACACATGAACATGCCTCACCGACATCATCAGGGAGCCTAGCCATCCTCACTGTGGATTCTGCAGACAAATGGTGTGCGGTGATGCAAGTAAATCAATGCTCTATCCAGTTCAAGCTGGACACATGTGCTTCTGCCAATTTCCTTTCACAGGCAGATTTCAACTGCATCAAGAAGCCGCCCAAACTCCTTCCAGAAGCCTGCCAGTTCCTGGACTATAACGGCAATGCCATCACAGCACTGGGATCCTGCCATCTGCTTGTCTCCAACAGGAGCATTCGCGCAAGGCTCGGCGCACATGCATGCAAGCAGCTAAACCTTGTGCAACGGGTCTACACAATGACCTCCCCCAATGTGGATCTTCAAGCTGGCATCGACGACATCCTTGCTCAGTATCCGGATTTGACAGGATGGGCACTCTGCCATTTCGGTACAACATCCTGCTACAGCCTGATGCCACGTCCGTGGTCCACGCAGCACGCCGGGTCCCGGCTCCACTGAAGGAGTGCCTGAAGGCGCAGCTAAAGGATCTTCAGGACCAGGGCATCATCTCCAAAGTTAGAGAACTAACTGACTGGGTCAGCTCGATGGTATGTGTAAAAAAGCCTTCGGGGGAGCTGTGCATCTGCATTGATTCCAAGGATCTCAGCCAGAATATAATGCGGGAACACTACCCCATCCCGAAGCGGGAGGAACTCACAAATGAGATGGCACGCGCCTGGTTTTTCACAAAGTTAGATGCATCACATGGATTCTGGCAAATCCAGCTGGATGAGTACAGTAGAAGGCTCTGCAACTTCAACACACCGTTTGGTAGGTACTGCTATAATCATA
Source organism: Scyliorhinus canicula (assembly GCF_902713615.1). Classification (NCBI taxonomy): domain Eukaryota; kingdom Metazoa; phylum Chordata; class Chondrichthyes; order Carcharhiniformes; family Scyliorhinidae; genus Scyliorhinus; species Scyliorhinus canicula. The sequence continues at coordinate 70,549,670 of NC_052152.1, forward strand.
TGCCGTTCGGCATTGTTTCAACCTCGGAGATCTTCCATAGAATCATGGAACAGATGATGGAGGGCATTGAAGGGGTTTGTATGTATGTGGACGACGTTATCATATGGTCCACAACCCCCGAAGAGCACATCTCTCGTCTCCAGCAGGTATTCTGCCGTTTTCATGCCAATGGCCTCAAGCTGAACAGGGCCAAGTGTTGCTTTGGCATGTCGACACTGAAGTTCTTAGGTGACCAGATAGCTCAGCAGGGTGTGCGCCCGGACACAGACAAGGTTAAGGTCATCGAAGACATGAAGACCCCTGCAGACAAGAAGGCGGTGCTACGCTTCTTAGGCATAGTAAACTTTTTGGGCAAGTTTATCCCAAACCTAGCCTCACACACCATGGCCCTCAGACACCTAGTGAAAAAGTCTACTGCCTTTGAGTGGCAGGCAGCTCATCGAGCAGAGTGGTTGGAGCTGAAAGCCAAGCTCACTACTGCTCATGTATTGGCATTTTTGACCCTGACGGAATGAAAATCTCGACAGCTGCGGACAACATCCTTTTAAACCTCCTCTGCACCCTCTCCACATCCTTCTGGTAGTGTGCATATTTGTACAGACTGGCATCAAGACTTCAGCTTCCCAACCGGGCTCCTGGCGCCCAATTTTATGGACAGCAGTCCAGTCCATTGCCGTAAAATTCAGCCCACGGTGTCAGCCAAGCAACTTGTAAGGGCTAGATCTTATAAGTTTTGGAACTTTGCGAATCAAACACATAAATTGTTATTAACTTGACAGCTATCTGGGATTTAACCCAAAAAATAAATCACTTAAAAATATCAGATTGAATAGACAGTGTCATATCTTACTCATTTGGGAAGTCATTCTGTTTATTAATAATTCACTTTCCAAATGCTAGCTAATCTTAACTATGTTTATTTAGTTATATCAGATAATGGTATACTCAATATTTAACATTAAATTCTAATTTTGGATACAGTCGTTGTTTATGCATGACCCATTATCTATCTTCTTCCTTGATGCATCAGTAAGAGATGATTAATTAATTAATTCAGTAGATCATCGGTGTACTAATCCAAGGTTGGAAGGATAACCACAAAATTGATCCAACAGATTAAATGGAAAGCAGTTCGAGAAATATAATTTAACCCCTCGACATATATTGGGAGATCAAGTCCAGATTATTCCAAATGCAGAATTCAGTAAGGGTATGAAATCATTTGGCTGGTGCTTTGGCACAAATTTCACACAGTACTGCTGTGACGACACGTCAATAATTAATTAATTGGCTATTAAGCACTTTGTAGGTACTGAGTTCACAAAAGGTGCTTTAAGTGCAAGTCCTCCTTTCTAAGATGCCAAAACCCAATGTTCTCACACTCAGTTAATATCACTTCTATCTGCAAATCATTCCAGAATTTAAATACATGAATCGAAACAAGTGCTCCTGTGCAGCAGTGAGAAGATTCCTTTGTGTTGCCATTCTTTAAATTAGACATTAAACTTACATCAGCTATTTGAGTGAACATTAAAGATCTTAAAGATTTAAAACAGGAATGTTCTCCTGATGTTCTTTTAACCAACAAAAACAGATCAACTTCTTGTTAATTTTATTGTTCTCTCTCAGAGACATTGCTCTGCACAAAACAACTATGTTTGTCAATAACGCAGCAGATATACTTCAAACTCTGGAATTAAATGATTTGTGGTATAATAAAGTGAAATGCAAGCGTGTGTTCTTCATTTTCTTTCTCACTCCTTTTGCTGCACTGCAGGGTACCTTCTGGGTGCCACTGCAGTCATGAGATGGAGCACAGCATTTCTCAGTGCTATACATTAACTGTGTTGCTGTGGTGATATTTCAAAATCTTCTCAGAAACCCCTGTTAAATATTCGCTTTACATTTCCCACCATTACAGTTACCAAATAGGCACTATTTACAGCACAGAAACCAGCCACTTGGCACAACCAGCTAAGCTCCACAGAAGCCTCCTCTCATCTAACTTGATCAATTTTTCCTTCTATTCCTTTCTCCTTGACATGCTGATTTGCTTCCTGTCATATGCAATCTTATTCAGCTTAACTATTCCATACATGAGCAAGTTGCATATTCTGACCACTGTCTGAATTCCTTATTGAAATTACCTGATATTTATAATCCTTAACTAGGAAAAAAAGAATAACTGAAGGACCGTAACAGCCAAGAAAAGCTGACAATACAAACAGCAGCGAATATAAGCAGAGGAAGGAAATGAAACCAATTACATGGAAAGTGCAATGGGATATAGGCTTAAGATACTGGCAAACATTGATCTTTCACATCAATGGAACAATAAATCATAAGTAATAAAAACAGAGAAAGCTGAAAATACTCAACCTGTCAGGCAGAACCAGTGTTGAAAAGAACAGAGTTAATAATTCCGCCTGACCTGTTGCTTCCAGCATTTCTGTTTATTTCAGATTTTCTGCATCTGTAGTATTTTGCTTTTGAATAACTCGTAAGTACTTGAAAGGGTGAGATGTCAGTGTTGAATGCAAAAAATGCATTTTATGCATGGATTCGGGTACAGTGGTCAGAACATATTAATATTTGACTCCTCTTTTGATGAATGTTTGGAGGCACAATGTACATTACTTTCGCTTTAAATTAAATTTTGTCATTTCTTCAACTTCTTTGAAATCTATATTCTGTTTGACATTTGCAAATTGATTGAGTGCTTTAAATTTTGAAACTTCTTTCTCTCAGTTACAGAAGAAAATATGTTCATAGAATCATACAATTTACAGTGCAGAAGGAGGCCATTCGGCCCATCGAGACTCCACCGGCCCTTGGAACGAGTACTTTACTCAAGCCCACACCCTATCCCCGTAACCCAGTAATCCCACCTAACTTTATTTAACACGAAGGGCAATTTAGCATAGCCAATCCATCTCACCCGCACACCTTTGGACTGTGGGAGGAAACCGGAGCACATGGAGGAAACCCACGCAGACACGGGGAAAACGTGCAGACTCCACACAGTCAGTGACCAAGCCGGGAATTGAACCTAGGACCCTGGATCGGTGAAGCAACTGTGCTAACCACTGTGCTACCATGCTGCCCAAGATACGGTCCTCAACTCTCTCCTTCCTCCTACTCCATCTGTCACATATTTCTTATGGGTCAAGTTGATTACTTGAATTCAGGAAAAATAAATTACATTTGGAATTTCAACTGAGCAAACATTCCATCATTTATTCAAAAGCTACCTCAAAAATCACCCTCTGTCATTCACAAATGTGCATCTTTTTTGCATCATGGAAATGTTACTTGTCCAACTCGAGAGGCACACTATCTCCTCCAACAAATTACCTGGTTCAGAAAAATTCTCTTGACATCTTAATCCTCTTGCGTCCATGCGGATGCTCTTTTCCCTGCCTCTCCAACTTAATTCTTTCATCCTGGGTGGTATCTAGCCTCTTGAGTGATATTGGAGCCGCACTCATCCAGGCAAGTGGAGAGCATTTCATCACTTTCCTGACATGACCTTGAAGATGGCGGACAGGTTTTTGGGAGTGAGGGTGAATTACTGGCCCCTAGCCTTGTCCTGCCACATGTTTAAATGGCTGGTCCTGTTCAGTTTCTTGTCAATTGTAATTCCCAGGATGATAATACAGGAAGATCCAGCAATAGTAGTATCATTGAATGTCAAGGGCAAATGGTTACATTCTCTCTCATTAGAAATGATCATTGACTGGCACTTGCGTGACATGAATGCTACTTATCAGCCTGAACCTGAATATTGTCCAGGTCTTGCTGCATTTGGGCACGGGCAGCATCTGTACTTGAGGAGTTACAAATGGTGCTGAAAATGGTGGGATCATCAGCAAACCTCCTCACCTCTGACCTTATGAAATGGAGGGAAGAACTTTGATGAAGCAGATGAAGATGGCTTTGCCTAGGACATTAGATAGAGTGGACGTGTTTCAGGATCATTAAGGGGTGGGGGAGCAGCCCCAAGTCATGGTCCACATAGGTACCAATGACATAGGTAGGAAAAGGGATAGGGATGTAAGGCAGGAATTCAGGGTGCTAGGGTGGAAACTTAGATCTAGGACAAACAGAGTTATTATTTCTGGGTTGTTACCCGTGCCACGTGCTAGCGAGATGAGGAATAGGGAGAGAGAGCAGTTGAATACGTGGCTACAGGGATGGTGCAGGAGGGAGGGTTTCAGATTCCTGGATAATTGGGGCTCATTCTGGGGCAGGTGGTACCTCTACAAACGGGATGATCTACACCTGGACCAGAGAGGTACTAATATTCTGGGGGCGAAATTTGCTAATGCTCTTCGGGAGGGTTTAATCTAGTTCAGCAGGGGGTTGGGAACCTGAATTGTAGCTCCAGTATACAGGAGGTTGAGAGTAGTGAGGTCATGAGTAACGTTTCAAAGTTGCAGGAGTGTACCGGCAGGAAGGAAGGTGGTTTGAAGTGCGTCTACTTCAATGCCAGGAGCATCCGGAATAAGGTGGGTGAACTTGCGACATGGGTTGGTACCTGGGACTTCGATGTTGTGGCCATTTCGGAGACACGGATAGAGCAGGGTCAAAATGGTTGTTGCAGGTGCCGGGGTTTAGATATTTCAGTAAGTTCAGGGAAGGTGGTAAGAGAGGGGGAAGGGTGGCATTGTTAGTCAAGGACAGTTTTACGGTGGCAGAAAGGACATTTGATGAGGACTCGTCTACTCAGGTAGTATGGGCTGAGGTTAGAAACAGGAAAGGAGAGATCACCCTGTTAGGGGTTTTCTATAGGCCTCCGAAAAGTTCCAGAGATGTAGAGGAAAGGATTGCAAAGATGATTCTGGATAGGAGCGAAAGTAACAGGGTAGTTGTTATGGGGGACTTTAACTTTCCAAATATTGACTGGAAACACTATAATTCGAGTACTTTAGATGGGTTTGTTTTTGTCCAATGTGTGCAGGAGGGTTTCCTGACGCAGTATGTAGATGGGCCAACAAGAGGCGAGGCCATATTGGATTTGGTACTGGGTAATGATCCAGGACAGGTGTTAGATTTGGGAGGTAGGTGAGCACTTTGGTGGTAGTGACCACAATTTGATTATGTTTACTTTAGTGATGGAAAGGGATGGGTATATACCGCAGGGCGAGAGTTATATCTGGGGGAAAGGCAATTATGATGCGATGAGGCAAGACTTAGGATGCATCGGATGAAGAGGAAAACTGCAGGGGATGGGCACAATGGAAATGTGGAGCATGTTCAAGGAACAGCTACTGCGTGTCCTTGATAAGTATGTACCTGTCAGGCAGGGAGGAAGTGGTCGAGCGAGGGAACCGTGGTTTACTAAAGCAGTTGAAACACCTGTCAAGAGGAAGAAGGAGGCTTATGTAAAGATAAGACGTGAAGATTCAGTTAGGGCGCTCAAGAGTTACAAGTTAGCTGGGAAGGATCTAAAGAGAGAGCCAAGAGGAGCCAGGAGGGGGCACGAGAAGTCTTTGGCAGGTAGGATCAAGGATAACCCTAAAGCTTTCTATAGATATGTCAGGAATAAAAGAATGACTAGGGTAAGAGTAGGGCCAGTCAAGGACAGTAGTGGGAAGTTGTGCATGGAGTCCAAGGAGATAGGAGAGGTGCTAAATGAATATTTTTCCTCAGTATTCACACAGGAAAAAGACAATGTTGTCGAGGAGAATACTGAAATACAGGCTACTAGACTAGAAGGGCTTGAGGTTCATAAGGAGGGGGTGTTAGCGATTCTGGAAAGTGTTAAAATAGATAAGTCCTCTGGGCCGGATGGGATTTATCCTAGGATTCTCTGGGAACTAAGGAGGAGATTGCTGAGCCTTTGATCTTCAAGTCATCTTTGTCCACAGGAATAGTGCCAGAAGACTGGAGGATAGCAAATGTTGTCCCCTTTTTCAAGAAGGGGAGTAGAGACAACCCCGGTAACTATAGACCAGTGAGCCTTACTTCTGTTGTGGGAAAAGTATTGGAAAGGTTTGTAAGAGATAGGATGTATAATCATCTGGAAAGGAATAATTTGATTAGAGATAGTCAACACGGTTTTGTGAAGGGTAGGTCATGCCTCAAAAACCTTATTGAGTTCTTTGAGAAGGTGACCAAACAGGTGGATGAGGGTAAAGCAGTTGATGTGGTGTATATGGATTTCAGTAAAGCGTTTGATAAGGTTCCCCACGGTAGGCTATTGCAGAAAATACAGAGGCATGGGATTCAGGGTGATTTAGCAGTTTGGATCAGAAATTGGCTAGCTGGAAGAAGACAAAGTTACTAGTGGTGTACCACAAGGATCTGTTTTGGGGCCACTGCTGTTTGTCATTTTTATAAATGACCTGGAGGAGGGCGTAAAAGGATGGGTGAGTAAATTTGCAGATGACACTAAAGTCAGTGGAGTTGTGGACAGTGCAGAAGGATGTTACAAGTTACAGAGGGGCATAGATAAGCTGCAGAGCTGGGCTGACAGGTGGTAAATGGAGTTTAATGCAGAAAAGTGTGAGGTGATTCATTTTGGAAGGAATAACAGGAAGACAGAGTACTGGGCTAATGGTAAGATTCTTGGTAGTGTGGATGAGCAGAGCGATCTCGGTGTCCATGTACATAGATCCCTGAAGGTTGCCACCCAGGTTGAGAGGGTTGTTAAGAAGGCGTACGGTGTGTTAGCTTTTATTGATAGAGGAATTGAGTTTTGGAGCCATGAGGTCATGTTGTAGTTGTACAAAACTCTGGTGCGGCTGCATTTGGAGTATTGCGTGCAGTTCTGGTCGCCGCATTATAGGAAGGATGTGCAAGTATTGGAAAGGGTGCAGAGGAGATTTACCAGGATGTTGCCTGGTATGAAGGGAAGATCTTATGAGGAAAGGTTGAGGGACTTAATGCTGTTTTCGTTAGAGAGAAGAAGGTTAAGAGGTGACTTAATTGCGGCATACAAGATGATCAGAGGGTTAGATAGGGTGGACAATGAGAGCCTTTTTCCTTGGAAGGTGATGTCCAGCACGAGGAGACATAGCTTTAAATTGAGGAGAGATAGATACAGGACAGATGTCAGAGGTAGGTTCTTTACTCAGAGAGTAGTAAGGGTGTGGAATGCCCTGCCTGCAACAGTAGTGGACTCGCCAACACTAAGGGCATTCAAATGGTCATTGGATAGACATATGGACGATAAGGGAATAGTGTAGATGGGCTTTAGAGGGGTTTCACAGGTCGGCGCAACATCCAGGGCCAAAGGGCCTGTACTGCGCTGTAATGTTCTATGGACATGGAGAGGAGGTTTATACTCGTAAGAAAAAATAAAACATGGTGGCACAGTCTCAGACCAAAAGGAAGGATCCTTTAAAACTGAGATGAGGAGGAATTTCTTCAGCCAGAGAGTGGTGAATCTGTGGAACTCTGTCGCAGAAGACTGGAGGCCAAATCATTGTCTTTAAGACAAAGGTATATAGGTTCTGGATTAATAGGGGGACCAGGGGAGAAAGCAGGAGAATGGGGATGAGAAACGTGTCAGCCATGGTTGAATGGCGAAGCAGACTTGATGGGCTGAATGGCCTAATTCTGCTCCTATATCTTATGGGCTGAAAAAAGTAATCCTTCAAAGCTAATCCTACTCCCTGTTGCAACAAATGACCGGAACTGAAAGTTGTGCTGACACATATTGCATTCATGTGGGACTAAGTACAATAACACCGGCAGTGATGTAAGAGAGAACAAAACCTGCACCCAGGGTCAGTTGCATGTTGGATAGAGCTGTGTGTGTCAGAAAGTATGGAGACAGTTCCTAGCTTATATCCTTTACTGTATATTGTAAATAGTTTGAAGAGTCAATTTTGACTTAGTTAATCTATGTTTGACTACAAAGACTTCTTCAGACCTATCAACTGTAAACAACACCTGCAAACAGAGCAGCAAGAAACCACAACGATTTTAGTGCAGGAAATATTGATTGTTCATATTAAATACAACTATTTATGTTCGAGTTATCCAGCTCTTAACTGCCCTTTAACAATTTCAATTGACTTTCTTTGCTTTATTTAATATCCATGAAACACTTTGTAGTGGTAGGAATCTGCAGCATTAAATGTGCATAAGCAGTACATTAGCATTTTATCTGACATTTCACCTCTACTTATTTGCTACATTATTAGAACTTGAAATGTGACCTAAGGTAGTTTGAAGCACAGAACATTGGTGAATTTGAATAAGCTCACTTCGTGCTTTCAGTTTTACTCAATGTTCATGGCATTTGTTAATGTGTTAAGAGTGCTAATTTAATTTTCATTATTAAGCACATATGCTCAGGTTTTGTGCTCATGGCAGAGGAATGGCACTCTCCATCAATTAAGTTGACAGCTGCCCAGAGTGTTCATGGCCTTTTGAAGAGTGGCCTGCTCTGGTCTGGCATCTGATCCAGTGTGGCATCCTGTATACATGGCATGTACCATGAAGCAGTGGCGGACTGGCCAGGGTGTCAGCTTGCCCGATGGCAAGTGGGCCCCCTATATCAAATAAAAATGCAATAAAGAAACAAACACAGACAACTGTTTTAGTAATAAAAAGGAAGAGGAGAAAAAAAGAGAACAGGACACAAATAAGCAGTGCATGAAAAGGAACGAAGCAGGGGAGGTAGTGGAAGGATGTGGAATGGGGGCCCCGGGTCGGGCATAATTAAGGAAATTCCATGTTTTCAGCAAGAGTGTGTGAATTTAAAGATAAAGTTACAATTCGTGATTTGAGATGGTCGGCAACTTCAAATGATATCAAGCAGTACATAGGGTCGTGAGGTCACCGAAAAGGAGAAGCGGTACCTTTGACCGTGAATCATAAGGTCAAAGATATTGAAGTGATAAGCCATGATCGGTAAACTCAAAGGGTTGCGACTTGTAACACTACACTGGTATCAAACTGGACATGTTAACTTTGGTCGTGGGACCATTCTTAATGTCTTACTATAGTCGGACCAAACTTCTAAGTTTCAACAGTTGTCTCAGTTGCTTGCTGGTGTGAACACTGGATTGTCTCCTCTTCTGAAGCTGCATAGGCCACAGTAGTATTGACTAATAAACATAGCCTATTGAAGTGTAAGTAAGTTATTTTATATTTTTTTATCAAGTAGGGGTTTATCTGGCGTTCCTTCAAGTTATTCTTGCAATCATCAATATTCATTTTTCCCAATGTGGGCTATTTTTAATTAAGTTTTTATTTCAGGAATATTACCCCTAACAGCATGGAAAAGAAAAAGCATAAATCTGGGTCACTAAAACGCAAAGAACAAAAAGCAACAGAAAGGAAGGAATCAGCCAAGCGATGCAGGCCTATTACAGAGTTTATAATACCACAAGCACAATCCACAACAATATCCAGTTCTGCAACAAATAATCAAGAAGCAAGAAACAATGCTCATGGTGATGATGCAATGACATGCGAGTTACAAGAACAGAGAAGAGCTACTTTGAATGTCGAGACAAATACAAGTGCATCCATTACTAATCAACCCAGGCCCAATATTTCTTCTGGCTTCCCTGTTCCGGTATCTGTACTGCCTGTAGTTGCAACATCTGAACACATAGCTTCAACTAGTGACAGGGAATCAGATATTCCTTCAAGCATAAATGACTTGGTTTCTGAAGCACATCCTGTAAATGAACGTACGCAAGAAAATGAAAGATCAATTACTGGAATCTCCCAATATCCATCACGAGCAAAGCTAAAACAGTTTTTTGCTGAACATCCACTTCAGCCACTTGATGATTTGCCATTTGATGCTCGTTTGTATGAGAGGAAAATTATGAATGACTCAGTCCCAAGAAAATGGCTAACATATAACAAAGAAAATAGATGCTTATATTGATCATACTGAGTTTCCCAACACTTGTAATCCATCACCCTTTGTACGTGGCTTTAGTGACTACAGGCTTATTAGCCAGAGCTTGACTTTACATGTATCGACAACAACACATGTCAGAAATGCTCATCAATATATCAGTGTGGTTAATGATGGCACCTTAGATAAATTTTTTGCAGCATCACTAATTAAAAGGAAAGAAGGTATTGAAGCAGAGAAGTATGTTTATCTGATAGCACAGATGGCGCTGCAAGCTACCATGGCCAGTATAATGGTTTACAAAGTAAAATTGCTGATGTGGCTGATCAACATGTTCATATATGGTGCTATGCCCATGTCTTGAATTTGGTGATAACTGAAACAACAAAATGTTGTGTGCCTGCAGTTTCTTTTTTCAATTTGCTCCAGAATATAGCAACTTTTGTGAAAGCACCATACAAGAGAATGGCTGTATGGATAGAAGTTGTTGGAAAACATCTAGGACAAGAAAAAATGAAACGATTAAAGCTAATTGGGGAGGCCAGATGGTCAGGAAAATCCAATGCAGCAACTATATTTGGACGTTTTGATGATGCCGCTGCCAGTACTTTCGTAAATCTATTGACATGCTTATCAATGATACAAGATTCAGAAAAGTTTGATGCAAAAACAAAACATGAAGCAAATGATTTACTTCAAAGTCTTCTAAAGTTTGAAACCATATTGACAGCATTTACTTACTATATTTGAAACTACAACCCCGTTATCAAGTTATCTACAGACAAGTGGTTTAGATATGTTTACTGCATGGATTTTGGTAGATTCAGCTACAACAAAGTTGAAGGAACAGACAAGAACATTTGATAACGTTCACAGCAAGGCTTTGGAATTTGTAAATAAATGTAATGACAGGATTTCACAGATGAATATGGATGAAAATCAAACATTGGAAATTGATGCGTTGGAAACAGCATTGCCAGTTAAGAGGCAGAGGAAGAAGAAAAGAATGGCAGATGAGCTTATTGATGATGAAAGAAATTCCTCAGATTCTCTAGCTGATTTTCGAGTAAATGTGTTTAACCTAATAATGGATCGCATTGTCGAGTCACTAGAATCACGCTTTGTACAACACAAACAATTGTATAAAGATTTGTCCTGCTTGGACCCAGCAAAGCTTAAAACTATTGCAGAGAAGGGCCTTGAAGATGAAGCATTGGAAGGTATTATTAAGCTGTTTCCACAAATCAGCAAAGATCAAGTAATATTGGAATTGTTTTCTTTTGCTTCAAACTTTGATGTATTAAAGCTATTGCTTAATGATGGTGAGAATATGGATTCCAGTTGCAACAATTGTAAAATTTGCAGCACTTGCCCATCATGTGTACTAAAAATTCTGGCATCCAACAGACTTCATGACAAGGCATATGAAAACCTTTGTGAACTTTATAAAGTCATCTGCACACTATCAGTTACTCAAGTCCAATGTGAGAGGACATTTTCAAAGCTAAAGATCATAAAGACAAGGTTAAGAAATTCCCTGTCTGAGGAGAATTTGGAATCATACATGTTGCTATCCATTGAAAAGGAATTGGATGCAGAAGCAATTATTGGCAGATACGCACAATCATCTAGCGAACACAAACGATTGCTCTTAATATAGTGGACTGCATGCAATGCGCTATTGTGCTTTTGAACTATCTGTTAATGTGTAAATTGTGCAGTAAACTATTTAAAAATATCAACCAATTACTTAAAATTAAAAAAAATTAAAAATTCAATTATAATATTCTGTATTTACATTTGGTATCTACTGCCAGTAATATGTACAGTACATGTACACTAATTACTACGAAATACACATTTTTTCCACAAAAAGATTAATTGTACCCTTTTTTCCAATATGTGTTTTTTGAAAATTTTATTTATTCATTATGAAAATTAAATGATAGCATTGTAGTTGTGGGCCCCCTTTGTCTCCTGGCAACCAATATTTTTAGACCCAGTCCGCCACTGCCATGAAGGCTCTTCAACCAGACTGAAGGGTCCACACCGAGACATGAATTCACTTGAGAATTTATTTTTCAAATGTTTTTATTGAAATTTTTATAGGTAAGGATAACTACGCCTGTTACAAAGTACACATCATTTTCCTGTGTGCTGATCCCCCATTTCCCCTCCATCCCCCCCCCCCCCCCATCAATCTCCTGCCCCCTCAATCATTGTTTCAGGGTCCTCTCCTGGGTCTTTCACTGTACAATGGGCAATCATATGCTATTTCCATGTGGGCAGTGCCCTCCCCTTCCCTCCCCTTTGTTTCATTGTTTGGCCTCCCCCCATCCTGTTTTTGGCCTTTCCTTGGGGGATCCTTTTCTCGTGGCCTTGTTCAGGGCTCCCTGGCCTCTGTATTGTCCGACTTACCCCTCCTTTTCCCCAGTCTTCCTCTGCCCCACTTCCTTTTCTGTCTGCTCCATGTGGTCCCATTGGCTCCTGTGTGCTCCCCTCTATGACTGTTCCCCCACTCTATTGACTGTTGACTTCAAACAGGTCCTGGAACAAGTAGGTGAATGAAAGGCCTCCACGCTTTGTGGAAGCCATCCTCTGACCTTCGGATGGTGAACTTGATCTTCTATGGGTGGAAAATTCCGATAGGTCTGCAGGCAGTCTGCACTTGTGGGTGGGGCTGCTGATCACCAGCCAACTAGGATTCTCCAGCGGGCAATTAGAGAAGCAAAGGCTAGGGTGTCGGCTCACTTCCCGATGAATAATTCTGGATGGTCTGATACCCCGAAGGCTGCCACTCTTGGGCATGGCTCTGTCCAGAACCTAACATGTCTGGGACATATCCAGAACATGTGGACATTGTTGGCTGGACCTCCCTAGCACCGTTCATATTTGTCCTCCGGATTCTTGTCAGGTGTGCTCTGTGCACCATGTTCAACTGCATAAGGCTCAGCCTTGCGCATGAAGAGGTAGATTTGGCCCTCCACAGAGCTTCGCTGTTCCCGCCCTATTTCCATTCCGAGCTCTTCCTCCCATTTTTTTCCATGCCTTATCCAGTGGGAAGCACATTCTTTCCAAGAGTTATCCATCCAGGTCCCCACAGTTTCCTTTCCCCAAAGGAACTGTTGTCGTCCAGTAACTCCTCTAGTATTGTCCTTCTTGGGGTCCTTCTTGGGGTTTGTAGCTATGCCTTCGCCTCCTTGCAGAGAAAGATTTTCACCAGCAGATGTCGGATTTGTTCCCGTTTGATAGAACCAGACTCCCTATCAGTTCCTCTCAGGTTATTAGTCTGTCTTCCATGTAATAGTCCCTAACCGTCAGTGCCCCCCCCCCACCCCCACATCCCCCAGGTCCTATCTGCACTTCATAAAGGTGTTGTCGAGCATGGCTGGTACAAACCTATCATTGCCGCAGACGGGGGGTCATGATGGACATTTCGCTCAGACCAAAATGCTGCCCCATCTGGTTCCAATTCGCAGGGTAGCTACCACCACTGGGCTTGTTGAGTGTTTTCTTGGTGGACATTCGAGACCTTCCATGGCAAGGGCCCGGAAGGTCATTCTACAGGAGATCTCCTCCATCCTCACCCTTTCCGTGTCTGAGTCCTTGAAAACTCTTTCTGCAATGGCTGCTCAGTGGTAGTATTGCAGGTTTGGGAGGGCCAAGCCCCCCGTGTCTCTTCTTCTGTGTAGTACTGTTTTGGGGAGTCTTGGATTCTTCCCCCCCCCCCCCCCCCCCCCTTACACAAATGCCATAATCATCTTGTCTATTGAATGGAAAAAGGCTTTGGGGATGTAGATCAAAATGGATCTGAACATGAAGAGAAACGTGGGCAGCACATTTATCTTGATCGTCTGCACCCTCCCCGCAGGGAAAGCAGGAGTGCATCCCATCTCAGGAGGTCCTTTTTTACTTCCTCTGCCAGTCTGGTCAGGTTCCACTTGTGAATCGATGTCCAGTCATGGGCAATCTGGATCCCCAGGTAGCGGAATCTGCTTCTTGCTTGTTTAAATGGTAGACCCACCAGCTCTGCCCCTGCCCCTCTTGGGTTCACCGGGAAAACTTTGCTTTTGCCCAGGTTAAGTTTGTAGCCCGAGAAGGCTTCGAACTCTCCCAGGAGCTTCATGATTTTTAGTGCCACTTTGTGGGTCCAATATATAGAGGAGCAGGTCATCGTCATAGAGAGAGACTCTGTGCTGTCTGCCTCCTCTTCAGATTTTTTTCCACCCTCTCTCTGCTCTCAGAGCGATCGCCAGCGGCTCGATCACCTGAGCGAACAAGATCGGGGAGAGCGGCATCCCTGCCTTGTGCCCACTTCCATGATGGAAGTGCTTCCATCATGACTGGAAGTATTCTCTTCTCTTGTGTATTTTTGGAAGCTTTTGCTAACCTTTTTGATACTTCGCACTAATTTTCTTTTGTAATTTACCTCAGCTCTTTTTATTACTCTTTAAGTATCTCTTTGTTTATGTTTAAACATTTTCCAATCTTTCAGCTTGTCACTGGCCTTTGCAATATGATATAACTTTAATTTTTATCTTTATATTGTCCTTGACCTCCTTGTTTAGCCATGCATGTTTTTTTACCCCTCTTACCATCTTTCTTCCTCACCTAGATATATTTTAGTTGTGCGGAACTGAATACCTCCTTGAACAACTGCCACCACTCATCAGCTGACCTCCCTTTTAAGCCTTCCTGCCCACTCTACTCGGGCCAAATCTCTACTCATGTCTATGTAATTTCCTTTGTTTAATTCCACAATGCAAGTGTGGGACTCCACTTTCTCGTCCCCCCTAAACTGAATTTTGAATTCTATCATACTATGGTCACTCCTCCCCAGAGGATCCTTGGGCGGAATTCTCCCCCCCCCCCCCCCCACCCCCACCATGCCGGGTGGGAGAATCGGTGGGGCATTGAGCGAGTCACGCCACGTTACCCCGGCACCCGCATGCGGTTCTCCCATCCTCCCCCAAATCGGCGTGGTGGGATTCACGGCTGGCCGCTGGGAGAATCGGCGCTCGCCGTTTGTAACGGGCGAGCGGCGATTCTCCAGCCCGGACGGGCCGAGCGGCCTGCCCAACACGACAGGTTCCTGCCGGCGCCGTCCACACCTGGTCACTGCCGGCGGGAACAGCGTGGGAACGCGGGGGGGGGGGGGGGGGGGGGTCAGCCTGTGGGGGGTGGAGGAGTGTTCTTGCACCGATCGGCGGGCCAGCCTCTCTGAAGGAGGACCTCCTTTCCTCCGCCGTCCCGCAAGATCCATCCGACATCTTCGTGGGGTGGCCGCGGGGAGGACGGCAACCACACATGCGCGGGTTGGCGCCAGCCAACGTGCGCATGCGCGAGTGATGTCATTTACACGGCACCAAGGCCCGGAGTGTGTAAATGACGCGGCGCCACTCCTAGCCCCCCGGGAGTTGGAGAATAGAGGCTGGGAGCGGCCTCCGACGCCGGAGTGAAACACTCCGGTTTTCACTCCGGCGCCGGGACTTAATCACCAGATGGGAGAATTGCGCCCCTTAATTAGGAGGTCATTAATTAATCCCTCCTCATTACACAATGCCAAATCCTCAGTAGCCTGCTACCTGATTGTTTCTTGGAATAGTATGTTCGGGAACCTATGTCTATTGCATTCAATGAACTCTGCCTCCAGGCTACCCTTGCCAATTTGATTCTTCCAGTCTCTGTGCATATTAAAATCACACTAGTATTGCTGTATCTTTTTTTCCAAGCCCCTGTGCTAATTAGCTCATTGCTCAGGTGGTAATCCAGAGATTACCTTTTTCGTTCTGCTTTTTAATTTAGCTCCGAGCTGTTCATTCTCCCTTAGCAGAACCTCTGTCCTTGTTGTACCTTTGTCATTGGTAACTCCGTGGACCACACCAACTGGATCTTTACTTTCCCACTCCAAGTTCCTCAGTAACCCAGGTGAGACATTCCCAACCTGAGCACCAGGTAGGCAACACAACCTTCGGGATTGTCGATCCTGGTCACAGTGAGCAGTGTCAACGCCCCTAACTATACGATCCCCGATTATGACTACATTTCTTTTCTCTCCCCCCACTTGAATGCATTCCTGTACCACAGTGCTGTTGTCAGTTTGCTCATCCTCCCTGCAGTCTCCATTCCCGTTCATAGAGGGAGGAAGAATCTCAAACCTGTTGGACAGGGACAAGGGCCGAGGCTCCTGCAACCCTATCTCCAGAATCCCTCTACTTGCGTCACCGCAGCCACACCCTCTTGTCCCTGACCACTGGCCGAATTTAAGTTATTTAGTCCAAGAGGTGTGTAATTGCCTCCTGGAACACAGTGTCCAGGTACCTCTCCCCCTCCCAGATGTGTTGCAGTGTCTGAAACACAGAATCCAGCTCATCAACTCTGAGCTGAAGTACCTCAAGCCACCAACACTTACTATTGATGTGGTCACTAGGAACCACAATGGGGCCCATCAGCACCCACATCAAGCAGGCAAAACACATCACTTTACCCTCCATCTCCATTTTATTTAATTAGTTTTTAATATGTTTGTTTTAAAAATACTGTTTTTTTATATCTCTCTCTATTACCTCAGTCTGATATCAATTTATAACCAGTAATTTAAAGTGGATTTTCAAATTTAGTACAGGTTCCCTATTAGCCAATCCAGTCACAGCCTTCCTGTGATTTCACTTTTCAGTTATTTTCTTCCCAGTCCAAACACTCAAGTCGTTGAAACAGTGACACTATTACCACTTACCTCAGGTCCCCCAGGTAGGATTTCTATTTCACTTAGCTTCCCACGTCACAGTTCGGATTTCTCCCGCTCTGCTCAGCTCTGCTCCTGATAGCTTTTTTCTAGCACAGCTGAGAGATGTTCCCTCCCTAACCTTCTCAACCAACAGCTTCCAGCAGAGCTGAGAGAGCTGCCTTCTGTCTCACTGCCTATCTCCAGCTACAATAAAATTAGCTCAACCAAAACTTAAAAGCTTCTCTACCTTACAAGGCCCCATTTTCTAAGCAACTACAGCTGGCTTATTTACTCTTCACCCTGCAACCCTCTACAAGCACAATTGGACCACAGTTTGAATTTAACCTACACAACTTTCTAATGTTATTTCTGATGTTTATCATGTTATTTCTAATGTTTACCAATACAAATCTAATTTCCTTAAAACTACCTTTAGTTTTCAAACAATATCCACACTTCGCAATATATCTCCATTCAGATGATACTCTTCCTTTCTGTTTTTCACACCAAAGTGTATCACTTCACATTTAGCCCACTGCATCTACAATGTGTGTGCTCACTCACTAAATCACCTTAAAACCTCCTTGCATCCTTCTCACAACTCTTCCCAGTTTTGCGTTGTTAGCAAATTCACACACACACACACACACACGCACGCGCACACACACACACGCATTGATCACTATGATACCCCACTAATTCCTGCCTGCCACTCGTTAAAAGATCCATTGATCCCCACTCTCAGAATGCTGTCTTTCAACTAATTCTGGAACCAAGCCAATTCATTACCCCCCATCCCACGTGCTTTCATTTTTCCCACTAACCTCTTGTTAGGGATCTGACTAAAAGGATTCTGAATGTCCAAATACACAACATCCATTGATTCTCCTTTATGTATTTTTTTCATGACATAATATCTCCAGTAGATTAGTTAAGCATGATTTTCCTTTCATAAACCCATGTTGGCTTTGTCCAATCCCATTATGCTTTCCAAATATTCTGTTATCTTGGGCGGGATTCTCCGAACCCCTGCTGTATTCTCAGGCGCCAGTTTTCGGGCAGGGGCGGGGATCACGCCATGCCAGTTGGGGGCCGTTGGCAGCGACCCCCCCCCCCCCCCCCCGGCCATTCTCCGGGCCCTGATGGGCCGAGCAGCCATCCTATTCTGGCCAGTCCCGCCGGCGTGGATTAGACATGGTCCCACAAGGCGGGACCTGGCAGGTAAGTCGGCTGGTGCGGTCCTCAGATTGGGTGGGGGTAGGGGCCCCTACGGGGCCCAGCCTGCGATTGGGGCTCACCGATCTTTGGGCCTGTGCCGTGGGGGCACCCCTTCCTTCTGCACCAGCCCCTGTATGGCTCCATCATGGCTGGTGCGGAAAAGACAGCCCCCTGCGCATGCGCCAGAATATGCCGGCCGATCTCCGCATGCACGGAACCACGCCGGCAGTTCTGCGCATGTGCGAGATCACGCCGGTCATTAGACGCATGGGCTAACTCACCCAGTCCCTTTGGCACCGGCTGCCACCTCACGTCTTTTATAATAGACACCAGCATCTTCCCCACTATTGATGCTCGACTAATTGGTCTGAAATTCCCCCTTTTTTCTCTGATTCTTCTTATCTTTGCCACCCTCCAATCTGTCGGAAATGCTCCAGAGTCTATAGAAGTTTGGAAGATGACCACTAATGCATCCAATATCTACAGGGCCACTTATAGAGCTGATATAGCTCTGCAGTGTTTTGTGGCTGAAAAACATAGTCCTACATCGATTGGGTGTAAAATAGTTGAATGTAGTCTTACCATAATGAAGGAGCAGTTCCAATGAGAATAATTCCCATTTATCATTAAATACTCTTGTTTCACCGGCATTGGAAAATAGAAATACATGAAAGTAAGAGTAGAAAGCTTGAGTTTTAATTTGAAGGAACTGACTTAAGGGATGCAAGGGCATTCCTCAGCAGTCAAACAGCATGTCAGCCATTTGCCATTTCTACTATTCCTCATGG
This sequence comes from Scyliorhinus canicula, assembly GCF_902713615.1. Lineage (NCBI taxonomy): Eukaryota > Metazoa > Chordata > Chondrichthyes > Carcharhiniformes > Scyliorhinidae > Scyliorhinus > Scyliorhinus canicula. The sequence continues at coordinate 70,568,232 of NC_052152.1, forward strand.
ATATGTAAAATTGTTCCAAGGGGTCTTCCCACATTTTAGGAAAAGTGGGAGAATAAAGAGATTATAAACTATATAGGAAGGTTAAAGGTATCGGCCTGGCGCCGGGTCGGAGAATCCCCGAGGAGGACGCGAGAATTGCGCCCCGCCGTTGGCTTCCCCAGTCTCCGCCACCAATTCTCGTGCGCCCGCGTTCGGTGCACGGGGTGCATTGACAGCCGCCCCCCCCCCCCCACCCCCACCGGTGATTCTCTGGGCCCCGATGGGCTGAATGAACGACGTGTTTGGCCGAGTCCCGCCAGCGTGCCTTATTCAGGTTCCACATGGCGGGACCTGGAAGGTGAGGCTGCGGGGGCCATGATGGGATTGAGGGCAGGTGGGGGGGCCGACCCGGGGTGGGGGCCCCACGGTGGCCTGGCCCGTGATCGGGGCCTACCGATCGACGGGCGGGCTGGTTCCGTGGGGGCCTAATTTACTCCGTGCCGTGCCCCTGTAGGGCTCCGCCATATTACCCGTGGGCCGGCACAGAGAAGGGAACCCCTGTGCATGCTCGGAAAAATGCCAGACGCAGCACGCATGCGCGGAAATACGACAGCTGCTCCGCACATGCATGGAATCACGCTGGCCATTTTGTGCATGCACAAACTCGCGCTGGCCATTCCGCGCCGGCTGGAGCTGCGGGGACCACTCCGGCGCCAACCTAGCCCCCTAGGAAGGAGAGCATCCCCCATTATCAGGGACTGTTGACGCCAGTGTGGTTGGCGCCGCTTTTCATGTCGGTGTGGGGACATAGCCCCATTATTGGGCAATTGAACAAAGCCACTTGAGGACACAGAAGCAAGTGGAATAACATTGTCATGTGACCATTCAGGGTCAAATTCTTCATCAATAAGATCATTTGCCTATGGAGCGTTGATAGCTCCATATAATATCCACCAATCAAAATATATTGAACTTGTCACAATATATACTGTTATGGGCCAGGGTTTAGAGAACCCCAAAGCATATCATGGAGTTCACCTAATTGTGATTATGGGGAGCACACGGCCCACTCTACAGGTGTGGTACAGCAGAAATGGAAAAGTTTTTTTTAAAGCAAAACAATGTTTATTCTATGAACTCAAGTTAACCTTTTTAAAACATAGTGAACATCTTAGTAACCATGAATTCAAATACAACCCCTAAAGAATACAACACTAAGTAATTCTTACTTTCCTTTTAACATCCATAAGACTTAATAACACCTTTTAACAGAAAGACATCGGGCTTAACTTCACTACGGAGGACAGTTGCCACGTTGAAATCAGCAAATGGACACTCATAAGCTTGCAGAGATGCACACACATCCTGCTATGATTGCAGCTTCTCCAAAACCTAAAATGAAACCAAACCCATCCTGCAGCAAAAAGCCTAAAGCGAAAGTAAAAAGCTAACAGACAGCCGAGCTCCACCCACTCTGACATCACTGCAGTAGTAAACACCCATTTCCTAAAGGTACTCTCACTACAGATATTTATATACATCCCCATTTATAAACACCCATTTCTGAAAGGTACTCCCACATGACAATACCATAAAATTCTCATTTGGGATATTTTCTTGCCTTTCCCTTTTTCAACTCATCCCAGTTCTCAGCTTAATTTCATCACTTTTCTATTTACCACTGAGCAATTCTGCATGACTTTATCAAGATAGGTCTTTGATAGTGCTCAATAAGCTACGAACAAGCAGTACGCTGTTGCCATAATTTGCTTATATCCATTTTATGGTGTGTGCATTACTCAGAATGGCAGTAATAACATAGATAAAAATCTGTTACTGCTGTCTACCAACCTTGTTCACCCATTTACTCATGTTGATTTTTTCACTTAAATTAAGACCCAGAGGAAATGTGCCCCATGATTTTTTTTTAATTATTACTTACTGTAGAATACTTGGCAATGAAATTCAGGAACAGCTGCTCTCTGAATAATCACTCGTAATATGGAGTCAGTGGAGTTATGCCCATATCCACGCACCCAAAAACCATAAGCATCTGTTTCTCATTTTGATATAAACAAACATATAAATTCCCTGACAGTATCGACAGAATGTTGTATTAAATCCTAAACTATCACAACTGAAATAAGACAAACAAAAGCTTGCTGAGAAATTGATCCTTCCATACTCCACCGAATATTGGGTAATTTTTTGACTGCAATGTTTTGGGGGTAGCATGGTAGCACAGTTGCTTCTCAGGTCCAGGGTCGGCTTGGGTCACTGTCTGTGTGGTTTCTGCATGTTCTCCTCATGTGGGTTTCCTCCGGGTGCTCCGGTTTCCTCCCACAGTCCAAAGATGTGCAGGTTAGGTGGATTGACCATGTTAAATTGCCCTGAGGTTAGGTGGGGTTACTGGCCGACGGGGATAGGGTGGAGGTGTGGGCTAAAGTGGGGTGCTCTTTCCAAGAGCCGGTGCAGACTCAATGGGCTAAAGGGCCTCCTTTGCACTGTAATTTCTATGATTCTATGATGCTCCACACCAGCCGTTCTCAGTGCATTACTTCCTTTTTTCATTTACTATTTTCCTGTTTTTTCTTCATGCCTTGCAAAGAGAACTTTATCCGTCTGTTTATTACTTCCCGGCCAAAAAAAACTCCACAAATTTTATCTTCTGTTTACTGTGCTCACATTGCCCTCAGGTCTTGCAGTCGTTCAATGGTGTAATGAATGGTTTCCCTTCTGACCTACCTATGAAATTCTAATTCAGCTCAAGTATCCCTTGACATACCATTTCATGTTGGGATTATTATTGTTAACTTCAGACCTGTTGGATTCCTGTGGCCTAACAACAAAATTGCAGAGAATTGCTTTCCCTTCATTTGACCTACTAGTTTAATATTCTGGCCTGATACTTCTTTTCTTGACCTACAACAAGCAAAAGTGAGAATACCTCTGTGGCCATTTGTGCAATATTAACATCTCTTGGCTGCACCTTTCCACTGACCTGCTGATACAGTAGTGGTTGTACTCACTTTTCTTTCCAAAAATGCCTTCCAAATTTTTTTTGCTAGTTCAGTTTTGCAAAATATATCCTTCACAAAACATTAAGGGCATTTGCTTTCATCCCAGCTTTCAAGCCATCATGTTCCAAAAACTGCCATTAGTTGTCCAGTCTTTCCTTGAGAAGAGTACATTAACTGTCCCACACCTCTCTAACCCCCTTTTGCACTTATGCTAAAAGCATTACTCTGGATCTGAGGAACATTTTGATGGTATTTTTGATGACTGTTGTGGGACACTTTGTCATTTTCCATAGTCTACTTTTATGTATCTGTGATCCTCCTTTTCTACTTATATTCTATCACCTCACTACAAGAAAGCCATGCTGTACATCAGTACTTTTGAAAACTAGGGAATAAATACATATCCAGGCTATTCAATGACTGTTTACAAAAATACAACCCCCCTGGGTTGTTCAATTGTAGCAACAGCTTTTCTGTGAAATAAATATTCAGTTTTATTTTTAAAGAGGGGACAAATCCATTATAACTATGCTGCGTCTGTGCCATTAATCCAACAAGTGTAAAAGACAAAATGGAATTTTTTAACTCTTCTCAACTAGTGGGAGGGGTAAAATGGACCACATTTTCACTCCATTTTAATGCTCCCCCATTTTAAAATCATTGCTTTTGGAAGCAGATGTGGTTCCTACCAAACTCCAACGTGAGCTTTACTGATAAAAAAAGATTTCAGACAATGGAATTTTTGCCAACTCCTGAGCAAGTCGTGCAGCCATACATTCACATAAGGCTGCTGAGAAGCCAGGTGAGTAAGTGATCTAGTTACTTACAGTAAGTTTTTTAAAAAAAAATTCCTTGGTGGGGTCAGACGTTTTAGGGAGTATCATTGTTCTGCTAGTGTGAATCCTCATGAGGATATTTTGGGCTTCTGCTGCCCAGACCTTCTTTGGCCCAACAGTGAGTGGCATGCAATGCCTTTAATTTGAAATGCCCACCCACAGGACTGCTATGCTTGTCTGACAGAAATTAAAACAGGCCTCCAAATGTGCAGTTCAGAAAGTCGTCTTCCTTCCTTTTCTTACTATCTCTCCCCAATCCTACGTAACCGCCCCTCCCCACCCCCGATTTGGGCAGGTGGAGCTGGAAATGTTTTCCAAATTTGCGCTTCCAACCTGGGAGTGAAACTCCAGGCCTCCACTTCAGAATTTCAACATATCGTGAAGTATTTTCAACTCTTGGCACAATATCATTCTCCAAAAAAAGTGACAACAGGCAAAATAAATTCAGGTGGGCACTGGGAAATCCATTATCTGCCTGATTCAACAGGTGTATAAATTTGGGCCCACTGCTCCTACCTAAAGTAGGCAGGAGGATGTTAAAATATGATACTCAGGCCCTATCCCAGCCCCCTCATCATAGATATTGGGATACCAGCATCTAGGCCCGACTCCCCATTTTAGTTGAAACAGTGATTTTGTCCACAGTTGTCCTTTTGTCAGTATCCTTTCAGGCTCCTTCCTATCTGTTTGCATGTGTAAATTTGGTTTCTCTGTCTTTTCCTGCAATTTGCTTGAATTCATTGTGCGCCTGTGTATTTGTGAGCTGTAGCTTTTTGGGATTGCATTCTGCACTTGTGTTGTGGGCTTTGTGCTGTGTACCAGCTTTAAGTGTATGGAGAGGGGCATTAGGGTCTCAGCTGCTTGGAATAGGACTAGAATAATAATTTACATATTTGATTTGCAAGTAGTCTTCTGAAATAATCACCACATAATAGGCAATATAATCTGCTCACCCTTTCAATTCATAGTCTGAGTCAAATCTCATTTGGGTGTGAGCGATGGTTTAAAAAAGCAGTATTTATGTCCCACTTATATTTCAAGCTGTGATTCATCACCTAACCTCTACATACACATAATATCCTTTCTCTTGCAGTTTATTCAAGCCATTATTCAGTAAGCATTTGGGATAATACTGTAATTTGTAGCTTTAAACTCACTACAAATTAAATCCCAGCTCATAAACAATTATTCTACCACTGAAAAATTACTGACAATACCATGCTTTCGTTAAAAAAAATCCGAAAGGCATTTTGTGTTCCGTAATTTACATTGGCAATTTAGCACTTCACTGTACAATTTGATCACACTGATCCACAGTAGCAACTACATTTACCCATACAAAGGAAAAATGAAATTGATAACTGTATTTCAGAGATCTTATTCTAAAAGATACAGGAATCAAAATATAGATTTCTCAAAATGACAATATGTACAAAAGAAATAATGAGATTTGGTCTCATGATGCCACATAAATGTTTTAATATTTACTCTTTTATAACTATAAAGGTTGTTCAGGGAGCAGCACTGCACAATGATGAACTACTAGCATTTGGCTACACAGAGTGGTGGCATGCAAGATGGATTTCCCAATCATCCAAGCTCCTCAGTTTAACTATACTGCTGTGGGAAGGTGCTGAGTAAAGATAAGGCTGTTACTCACAAGAGTGTGAGGAAGAATCAGGAGGATATTTTCCTTGGCTTACTCTTACATAGTTTGCTGCTGGCAGGGACAGTGATATTCATAGTGCCAGAGAGTCGGCAAATTTATAACATGATGAATAGCAAACATGAGCTCTACTTATATATTAAAAGTTGCTATTTGAAATACTGGTGACATGTTAACGTGTGTCAAGGTTTTGGAGTAAAAAGCAGATTTAAGAATGGAGTAAAATAAAAAGTGAAAAATAAATTTGGATAAATAAATGAAGAACGGGATTGATAAGAGTGGATCTGCTTGAAGGGGTTCTTTGATTTGTGACTCAGCATAGCAGCAGGAAAACAAGTAATAATAATAATTTTTATTAGTGTCACAGGTAGGCTTACATCAACACTGCAATGAAGTTTCTGTGAAAATCCCCCAGTCGCCACACTCCGGCGCCTGTTCGGGTACACCGAGGGAGAATTGAGAATGTCCAATTCACCCAACAAGCACGTCTTTCGGGACTTCTGGGAGGAACCGGAGCAAACCCACACAGACATGAGGAGAACGTGCAGACTCTGCACAGACAGTGACCAAAACCGGGAATCAAACCTGGGTCCCTGGCTATATGAAGTAACAATGCTGGCCACTGTGCTACCATTTTACCTAAATGACGAGGGGATGAAAAATTCTGTACAGAAATAGGTGCTAGAACTGTTGAAGAGGTGAGTTCAAAGTGGAGAGAGAAGAATATAATTATCCTATATGCCAAATGCTTACAGGTGTAATTGAGATAGCATAATATCAAAGGGAAGAAACAGTATAACCATAGTGCTGAGTGCAGGAGGAGAAGAGCAGCTACTACTATAGCCACACTCAGCTGGAGAAAGCAGGCTCTCCCAAATAAAATGAGGTGGTTGGAAAAGCTGTTGCTTTTTAAAAAATCTAACAGATGAACCATTATGCAGAACTGAACAATGTCTTCTCAAACTGGAAAATAATCTGTGGGTGGTAATTCTCTGCTAGATTTAGCTCATAGAGTTATATAATATTTGACATTATTTAGGAAAAGGGGCATTTCTAGGAGGTCAGGAACGTAGATAACTGGCAACAGGAGCCAAGTCCATGAGATACTGTGTGTGTGTAGCCATTATTGTAATTAAGTGTATTGTTGCAGTGTATTGTAATGCAAGACAATTTCAAAATTATTCAAAATTACCACAGTTGCAGATGACTGAGTATTTGCCTATACATGATATTCATTCCCTTCAACTTGGGAAGCACCATTGGATAAATACTTGAAAACATATAATGGGCAGTCGAGGGGGCCATCCGATCTGACTGTCTGCCCCTCTACCTCCGCAATGTTTGTGGCTGGGTAGCCGTGGGTAGGGAGCATGTGGTTTCCACCAACACACTTCAGGTCTTCCGTGACTGGTGGACACTGTAGAGACTGGGGGTTTACCATCACCCCCAGGAATGACATTTTAATTTGACTGAGTTGAGTTTACTTTGGACATTTATTTTAGTTACAGTGTCATACCCAGGACTGTCACCTGTCATTTTTGTTTAATTTATCATTGTTTTGATCCAAAAATTATACGGAGATACTGGGTATGGAGTCATGTTGAGTGGCTAGGGGAAGGATTATAAATCCACTGGGATCTCTCCACGTGGGTCAAAATCCTGTTGATTATGATTCTCATTCTTCCCGATTTTTCAACCAGGTATACATAATCAATTGTTGGCTAAATGGAATAAACACATAAGGAAATCATTCTATCAGTTTGTTAATTAGTTAATTTGTTTTTTCCCCCCCAGAGTATAGAGATAATTACCCTTGAAGTAGTTGTTAATTAGTTAATGTTAATTAGTTTATTTGTTTTACTGGTTTTCTCAAACTAACAGAAAGTTTATTTGTTAGTCCATTAGTTAGTTATTTCTTAAAAATTGATATACTCAAAAAACCTTAAAAAGACACTACCTAAATACCTGCCTCTCTTCCATAGCTAGGTTTGCATCTGGATGTCCCTCGAGAAGGAGCACATGGTATCTGCTGGTACACCCGAGGCCTTCTGTTAAAAGTAGGCATCACTGGGCAGCTGTGCTTCATTAGTCCCAGAAATGTTATTTTAATTGAATTTGATAAGTTTCTGTGAAAGTTCATTTGATTTTTGTTGCAGTGTCCCTTTAAGGGGCTGTTAATTGGTTAATTTGTTTATTTGTTTTAATTGGCATGCCCAAGAGTAGAGGGATACATTTAGTTGCACGAGTGGTGGACTTTCGAGTTGGGAGCTTTTAACTTTGTGAATAAATCCAAAACCGAGTGAAGATTGACTTCTCTGCTCCCTCACCATCTGGCTGTAAGAAAGTTAAAATGAGGGCCAGGTGATGAAATTGTACTGAACTAAACTCAAGACCTATCTCGTGCCAAAATACTGGTCTTCAATGAAATTAAACGCACTTGTCTTTCCCATAATTCTTGGCTTTCGGGGGCCAGGAATTATCTTGCCGTTCTTAAAATAGGCAAATAATAGTCCAAACTTCACACCATAGTCCAGAACTGGCCTCGCCATTGATTGTATAAAGTCAATGCAACCTGTTCTGACTTCTCAGTCAATGCCCTCCAGATGCTCCACAGTGCCTCATTTGCAACTGCTTAACAATGGCCAGATGCTTTTAGGATATGATTAATGATCACTTTTGAATCCTTTCCATTTTCTATCTCTGCCATGTGAGACTGCCATGTTACAGGCTCGCAATGGCATTTATCTCCTAAAATGAGTACCCTTTCGTATTATACACATATTCAATTTTGTTTGTTCCAATATGCAACACGCCTCCACACACACATCCCGTCCTTTTATCCGCATTAAAATGTAGCCCGCCATATCTCAGCCCACCTATAAAATTACTTGAAATGTCTATTTGCCGCTTAATCTTGTTTCTGTGTTCATAGCGTTGTGTTATCTGCAAATTTAACACTACTAACACCCTTTTAATATGTTTTGCAGCAGGGATCCCAAAACATATATCATAACTATCATAAATTACTCTTCCCAGAAAGAGCATTTTTGATTTCGGACCATTCTCCATCTTTGGTTCTAATTAATTTCAATACACCTAAATAGTTTGTCACCCTTCCTTGAGCCTCAGCCTTCCCTTGATGTAACACAATTTTGTATTGACATTTATCATTTGGAAAGTGAATCTTCGATAACCTTAGTCTTTCTTGCTGCCCCCAATATATTATTCAATATTATTTGCTTTTTAAGTGTATGCCAAGGTTCCATTTTTTGTTTTGTTTCCAAATATAATTAAAGAAAAAACATGTCATTTAGGTTCCTTGTCACCATCAAATCATGTGATTGTTTCTTGTTCCTTCAAAGGAATGTATTTTCTTCTTTATCCTTGCTCCAGTTCACATTTTGAATAAGGTTTGGTTTTCCAATTAATTTTCTCGAACTTTTTCATCGTTCTAAAATCTGTTTTTTTCTGCAGTCTGGTATGATATTTTTTGATTTTCTATGCAGACCTGGGTAATTGAGTTCCTAAGGAATGCAACTTTTAGGTGAGGACTTGCTCTGTATTAATTGTGTCCAAACTATCCCGACCACTGAGGTTAAACAGACTGACCTTTGGGTTTATCTTTACACACCTTTTCAAACAAGTATGTGACACTAAAACCAATAAGAAAATGCTGGAAAATCTCAGCAGGTCTGGCAGCATCTGTGGGGAAAGAAAAGAGGTAATGTTTCGAGTCCAGATGGCCCTTTGTCAAAGCTTAAAGAGTCTTTTAGCTTTGACAAAAGGTCATCTGGACTCGAAACATTAGCTCTTTTCTCTCCTTCCAGATGTTGCCAGACCTGCTGAGGTTTTCCAGCATTTTCTCTTTGGTTCAAGGTTCCAGGATCCACAGTAATTTGCTTTTATTATTCAGTGGTTTGCACTGTCGCTTCACAGCATTCGATTCCCAGCTCCACACTGTCTGTGTGGAGTCTGCACGTTCTCCCAGTGTCTGCGTGGATTTCCTCTGGGTGCTCCGGTTTCCTCTCTCAAGTCCGGCAGCACGGCATTCGGGCAGCACGGTAGCATGGTGGTTAGCATAAATGCTTCACAGCTCCAGGGTCCCAGGTTAGATTCCCGGCTGGGTCACTGTCTGTGCGGAGTCTGCACGTCCTCCCCATGTGTGCGTGGGTTTCCTCCGGGTGCTCCGGTTTCCTCCCACAGTCCAAAGATGTGCGGGTTAGGTGGATTGGCCATGCTAAATTGCCCGTAGTGTCCTAAAAAGGTGGGGTTAAGAGGGGGGTTGTTGGATTGCGGGTATGGGGTGGATACGTGGGTTTGAGTGGGGTGATCATGGCTCGGCACAACATTGAGGGCCGAAGGGCCTGTTCTGTGCTGTACTGTTCTATGTTCTATGTAACACTGCATACAAGCCATTAACCTACAGGTCTGAATGTAAGTGTAATTTCAAATGATTTTGTTTCTGTGCAGTAACCACTTGAATATTGAATGCAGTTCACCCAATAGCATGACCAACATTGAATAATAATAATAATCTTTATTGTCACATGTCGGATTACATTAACACTGCAATGAAGTTACTGTGAAAAGTCTCCAGTCGCCACATTCCGGCACCTTTTTGGGTACACAGAGGGAGAATTCAGAATGTCCAATTCACCTAACAGCATGTCTTTTGGGACTTGAGAGAGGAAACCGGAGCACCCGGAAGAAACCCACGCAGACACAGGGAGAACGTGCAGACTCCACACAGACAGTGTGGAGCTGGGAATCGAATGCTGTGAAGCAACAGTGCAAACCACTGTGCTACCCATTGAACATTAAAATAACAAAATAACACAGTAAAAAAAATGCTTGTAACTGATTTCTTTTGTGAGTTAAGGAAGTAAGGATGGACACAGATAACAAATCTTGCTCCAATCAGTTCCCAATCGGAGTTACCTGAGTGGGGAGGTGCTGAACAAAGACTTTTGACTTCATTCAACAGGGTGGAGAGGGGGAAGAGGAAATCTCAGAACTGAGTGCTTGAAGAATTTACAGCCTGTGGAGCTGAAGACTGTGCACTAGCTTTTTATTGGAAGGTGTGATGGTTTGGAGTAAAAAAAAATAGAGAAAGAACTATCAGGGGAAAGAAAGGGGACGCGATATCCACTAATAGCTAAATAAGTCAAATAAAAAGGAATTGTATGCTAAAATTCCCCTTTAAGATAGGAAGCTCTCACACGAGACGGATTTGAAAGATGAGCACAATTGCCCCTGTACAAATGCGAGGAATAATGTCTTGAATTTGGAGTTGAACTTGGGTCACTTGCGTCTTAAAAATGATGCAGAGAGCAAAGGCTCGTCAAGATCTGAAACTGAGGTGGTATAAAATTTATTACAAGTCTTCACCAACAAAGAGCTGGAGGAATTTTATTATTGATAGAATAGTATAGTATCAAGAGATATTGATAAAGAAATAGAAATAATGATGTTGTAGACATAGCAACAGATGGAATGAAATTCAAATTGTATGAGAAAGGGTGTAAAATTGGCAACTGCTTTAAACCCCTATTTGAAGTGAATAGATGCTGTTTGGACAAATAAGGCCTGCAAGATATGGTAATGTGATAATCATGGAGGACTTCAACATCCTGAATATGGAATGGTCAAAATTAAATACAACCAGAAGAAAGGGGAACAAAATACAACCAAATTCAACTGAACATTTAGCAATAGTTCGATCATACAAGATCAAACAATATTACCGGCATAGTGGCACAGTGGTTAGCACTGCTGCCTCACAGCACCAAGGACTCTGGTTCATGGGCCTCTGGTCTGCCTTGAATGGGAATGCAGGTTTAGGAGAGGGAAGCAGCGAGTGGGGGAATTGAGGAGTACAAGATTCGGCAAGAAGGCGAGTCAGGGAACAGCAGAAAACACAAATTGGGAGTGGGAGAGACTGCTCCAAAATGGCGCTGACCAGGTCACATGGTCCCATGTCAGACCAGTGGGAAATGACTCTGAAACAAATTTCATGATGCTAAATGAGAATGCACTGACCAATATAAATCTAAATAGAGACTTCCAGAAGTCACTTGGGAAAATGAGGGTTACTGGCAAATCACGTCTAATTAACTTGTCTGAGTTTTCTTTGAGCTAATAGAGGTTTGATCAGAGTGATTACAGCTCATGTGGTGTTCTGTTGATGTGGTGCACATGGACTTTCAAAAGCTATTTGATAAAGCACAACAGACTCATGTTGTGAGAGTTAGAGCTTTGGAATCAAAGGGTTCAGTAGCAACAAGGGTACAAAATTGACTGAGTGACAAGAAATTGGTTAACAGTTATTTTTGTACTGGAGAAAAGTTTATAGTAGAGTTCCCTTGGGGTCAGTATGAGGATACCTGTGCTTCCTGAATTTATATTAATGATATAGGCCTTGATGTACAGGGCACAACTTCAAAATTTGCAGACTGTGATAACCCCCATGAGGACCACTGGAAAACCTTAACTGACCTCCCTGTGAGTCTCGTGGAGTATGAGCTTCCCAGGTACAGTTTAAAACCAAGCCCAAATCAGCCCCTGGTAGGATAAGTCCTCCCAGCTAGGATTGCACAGGGAGTGAGATGCTGCATTCTGGAGACCTGGTAAACATTTGTAAATAAATCTATCTTCAAGTTTATCATCAGCCTTCTCAGTGTCATTATACTGGTGACAAGGATTAACGGAAATTTCGGACTCGCATATCAGTTCACCAAGTTGCCGGAGGTTCATTGTGGGAAACATCATGTCGAATCGATTGAAAAGCAGTTATTTGGGAAACTGGAGGCCTTTAATGCAGGTCTGAAGGATTGGAATCAATATGTGGAAAGCATGCAACACTTCTTCAGGGCTAAACCAGCCCCGATATGGGGGAATATTGGGGGAAGACTAGCAAAAGTTATCTCCTGACCATTTGAAGGGCCCAGATATTTGGGATCATAAAGAGTTGACCATGCCAGACTCCAGGGCCGGGATTCACCCCCAACTGGCGGGCGGGCCGTACCGATGCCAAAGGGTGGCATGAACCACTCCGGCATCGAGCCGCCCAGAAGCTGCAGAATCTTCCGCACTTTCGGGGGATAGGCCGGCGCTGGAGTGGTTGGCGCCGTGCCAACTGGCACCGAAGGGCCTCCGCCGGTTAGCGCATGCGCGGGAGCGGCAGCATGTTCTGACGCAAGCACAACCGCTGCCGTGATCCCTGCGCATGCGCAGGAGCTTTCTTCTCCGCGCGAGCCACGATGGAGCTTTACAAAGGCCGGCGTGGAGGGAAAGAGTGACCCCAGGGCACAGGCCCGCCAGCAGATCGGTGGGCCTTGATCGTGGGCCAGGCCACCATGGGGGCACCGCCAGGGGCCGGATCCCCCCCGTGTCCTCCCGAGGACTCCGCAGGCCGCCCTCAGAGCCAGGTCCCGCCGATATGGACCTTGTGTATTTCACGCTGGCGGGACTGGCCGAAAACGGGCGGCCGCTCAGCCCATCGCAGCCACGAGAATCGCCGGAGATCCACTGCCAACGGCCCTCGACCGGCGCAACGTGCTCACTGCCCCCACCAAAAACCAGCGCCAGAGAATTCGACAGCTGGCGTCGGAGCGGCGGATGGGATTCACGTCTCCGACCCGGTGGGGGGGGTCGGAGAATCCCGCCCCAGGTCCTTTGATGAATTGGTAGCTATGGTTTCTGACCACTGTGACCCCCAAGCTGTCTGCAATTATACTAAGGTATTGATTTAACATGGTGGCACGTTCACCTGGTGAATCAGTCATGGACTCCTTGACATGTCTGTGGAGCCTGTCAAAATGCTGAAAGTTCGGGCCATCTCTCTCGGAGATGTTGAGGACCAGCCTGTGTGTGGTATTAACAATACGGGCATGCAGAAGAAGCTGTCAGCAGAAACTACATTAGTTTAAAGTGGGCCATTGAGCTTGCGCTCTCATGAGTAAAGTGCACAGGAACTGCATGGCTCCGCAGACTACGGTGTCCATAGTTTGGCTCACCCTCCTTTTCAGACTCCCTATCAGTCACGGGACAGTGTAGGACCAGTCAGGTTTCCTCCGACAGAACAACCCCTGAGGCAGGTCCGCGGCAGAGTTCAGTTCTCTGCCATGCCCGATAGGATACTTTGCCCATTGATGAAGATGAGAGCCAATCACCTTGTCTGCATTGTGGTCAAAGAACTAGTGAGGGCCAGGGTTGCCAGTGTGGCACAGAGCGTGCTGCCTCAACAACTGCTGAGGTCGCCCTCGACCAGGGCTTTGCACTTGAATGCCCACGAGGTAGACAACTGTTTTATGCAATTGAACTGCGTCTCGGATCCAAGAGTCGCTCCGATCCAGATCACCTTGCAGGTGAATGGGCACCGTGTGTTGATGGAAATTGACACGGCTGTCTCCATTGTAGATCTTTACACGTTTTGACGGCTTCCTTCTGGGATCATACCGCTGCAATTTCAGGATACTAGAGTGAGGCTCGCAACCTGTACGGGAGAGCCATTGAAGATCGTGAGGACCACCCTGATTCCATTGATGCACGGGCAGCAGTATGTTTACATTCCTTTGGTACAAGGACCACGTCCCAACTTATCAGGTGGAAACTGTTTAAAAGTCCTCAAGTTCAACCGGCAAAGGGATCAGCACCAGGAGTCTCTGCAACATGTTGAGTAAATATCTGAGGTGTTCCAGGAGGGTCTGGGCAGGATAAAGGGTGCCATGTCCATATCTATGTGGATCCTGCTGCTCCGCCCTGGTACTTCAGGTGGAGACCTGTCCCTTATGCGCTGCTGCTGAAGGTCGATGCGGAGCTGCGATGCCTGCCGGACCTGCGGGTTATTTGTCCTGTTCAGTTTGCAGAATGGACCATGCCTGTGCTGCCGCTGAAGAAGCCCGATAAAACTGTCCAGCGTTGTGGGTATTTTAAGCTTACCAGTACCCAAAGCCCAAAGTCGACGATTTATATGTCCGGATGCTCCTTCACAAAGTTGGACATGAACCATGCGTACTTGCAGGTGGAGCTTGATCAGGAGTCCAGAAAATATATGTCACCATCAATACATAAGGGGGATTGTTTGAGTACGCCTGCCTTCCACTTAAAGTTTCATCAGTCCCTGCAATTTTTCAGCCAGTGATGGAAAACATCTTTCAGAGCTTGCTGAAAGCGGACATCTATTGGGACATTGTACTGGTCGTATTGATTGAAATGCAGTTATTTGGGAAACTGGAGGCCTTCGATGCTGGTCTGAAGGATTAGAATCAATATGCTGTGGAAATGTCTGGGTTGCCCATCGGTTTGCCTCCATCCACACTTTGCGGGACGTTCATGGGGTCCATGTTTCTGGTGCTCGTGGCGGCTACTCATCCATGCTGGAGGTGAGCAGGCTGCCCTCCTTGACATCCAGGATCACAACTGAGAAGCTCAGGTGGGTTTTCAGCACCTATGGTATCCTGGAAGTCCAGGTGACAGACAATGGCACGCCTTTGATCAATAAGGAGTTTGTACTTTTTATGCGGCGGAACGGCATTCGGCATGTGTGGAGCACTCCATCCTTTCTCTAATGGACTAGCAGAGAGGGCATCCAGTCTTTTAAACAGGATTGAAGCAGTCAATGTGGTTCCTGGACTGTGAAGTTTCCTTTTCGCTTATCGTATGACGCAGCAGGTGGCAACCAGGATGGCACCTGCGGAGCTTTAATTGAGTTGACAGCTCCGGACTCTGCTGAGTCTGTTTCTTCCATACCTTGGTGCCAAGGACGAGCGGCAAATGATTTGTGGAGACATCACCATGATTTGAGGGTGCTGGAGTGGGCGTTTTGTGCTGGAGACGTTGTATATGCTTGAAACCTTGGTGATGGTACTTTGTGGCTTCTGGGAGTGGCCCTGGAACCGATGGGCCCAGTTTCATATAAAGTCTGCATTCAGGGGAAGCCCAAGAAACATTTGGATCACTTTGCCAGGCATGAACCTGCCAGTCAGGACGCCTGATTGATGGTGGATCCTTCTTCGCCGCGCAGGAGTCAACCCTCATGTTGTGGACCCAGCCATCCAGGGTGTCACACTTGGTCCAGCATAAGGATGATGATTTGAACACCAACATGGACATGGACATGTGCACGCCAGTGGTGACAGTGTTTCCTGTACCGAGGTCCCAGCTGTCGGTCTTCGGCAGTGATTCAGGAAATAGTGATTGGCTACTCGATACACATCATGTGATGGGGCAGCATGGTGGTGCAGTGGTTAGTACTGCTGCTCCACGATGCCGAGGACCAGAGTTCAATCCCGGCCCTGGGTCACTATCTGTGTGGAGTTTGCATATTTTCCCCGTGTCTGCATGTGTCTCACCCCCACAATCTAAAAAGGTGTACTGGGTATCTGAAATGGACACACTAAATTGGTCCATTGGAAAAAAAAAACTTGAGTACTATAAATTTGTAAAATAAAGATACACTTCACCCGACCCAGAGCCGCCACGGGCGTACTAGTGCAGGAAACACCCTCTATTGGCAGCTGAATGAAACGTTCAGACTTTGGGGTGGGGTCATTACCCCAAAGAGGACCATGGGGAAACCATCACTAATCTTCCCATCAGGCTTGTGGACAATGAGCTCCCCAGGTAGGGGGCAGAGGCCACCCACCTGGGGCTCATTAGAAGGAAAAGTTAAAAGCAGGCCCAAATCAGAGCCTGATAAGAGGAGTCCTCCCAGCTAGGATTGCACTGGGGCTGAGGTGCTGCGTTATGCACACCATTTTAAATATTTATAAATAAATCTATTTTGCATTTAATTTCAGTCTCCTCTGCATAATTATACACATAATATAAAACTGAGAAGTATTGTAAACTGTGAGGAGGATAGCGTAGAAAATCAACAGGACATAGGTTGGTAGAGTGGGCAGACAAGTAGCAGATGAGAGGTAATGCAGAGCAATGCGAAATGATTCATTTTAGGCAGAAAGAAAGCAGAGAGACAATATAATATCACAGTACATTTCAAAAGGGTATGGAGGGGTAGACAGACCTCTGTGTACATATGCATGATGCATTGAAGATAGCAGGACATGTTCAGACATTGGTTCATAAAGCATATAATATTTAGGACTTTGTCAATCAGGACCTGAATAAGCATATAATATTCAGGACTTTGTAAATCAGGACCTGAATGCCTATCCTCTAGACGTGTATTTGGAGTAGGGAAAAATCCCTGCTTGGTCCATGCACCTTTAGAGAAAGTGTCTAAAGCAGGACCTTCATTGTCAAGAGATGGGTGCAGGCTGTAGTCAGGCCAGCTGACCCATAAGTTCAATGGCAACCACAGGGGTTATCGGGCGCTGAGGCAGGCTGTTTAAAAAGCCCATCTCAGTGCTGTGATACTTTGTTCACTTGAAATGAAAACACAAAGGCCCTCCAGCCCTCAACCTAAACACCCGCCTTGCCCTATCCATGCCAACTCATTCCCTCATGTCAAACCAAGTGCTGCCCTTCTACCCAACGCTTGAATCCTGCTTCATTCAGTCTCTCCCCTCAGGCAATGCCCCGATGCTGCTAGCAGCCTTTACCTTTCAGTAAGTACAAAGGCTGAACAGGTGAGGCAGGGTTGTGGGGACAGGGGGAAAAAAGGCAAAGCTCATCTTAATTTTGAGTACAAGGATATGAAATTTTAATTTTTACACAGAGATTGCTCAAGGAGTTGATAAAATTTCCTGAATGTTTACCACGGATTTCAGATTCCATTATTTACATAGCACTGCAGCGATATAAAGATTGAGCAAAGAAGTACCGCTTGAAATGAAATGAAATTGCTTATTGTCACAAGTAGGCTTCAAATGAAGTTACTGTGAAAAGCCCCTCATCGCCACATTCCGGCGCCTGTTCTGGGAGACTTACGGGAATTGAACCGTGCTGCTGGCCTGCCTTGGTCCGCTTTAAAAGCCAGCTCTTTAGCCCTGTGCTAAACCAGCCCCAGATTGATGATTGAATTTCTAAATATTGTTCTCATAACTTAAAAGGGCAACAAAAGTCTTATTTTATCTTTTCCTGTTGCAGGTTAGTTTGCAATTACACGTTGAGTGAGATCCATAAGGCAACTCACCACCTTCATCTGAAGGACAACTAGGGATGGCCAATAAATGTTGGCCTAACCAGCGACACCCAAAACCCATGAATGAATTTTTAAAAGCACAGAAATTAAATTTAAATGAACAAGCTTCAAACTTCTTCAAAAATCTAAAGGTTACCATTTTACTTTGAAATGATCTGGACATTTTCTTTAATTTTCAAAGTAACTTTCATTAATTTGCGTGCTTGAGCATCAAAAGCATTTTTATCATACTGACAGAAAGAGAATATTACATGTTCGGAGAGGCAACTACCAAAGTCTTAGTCTGTTATCCTGTATGCAATAATCTGCAGTGACAATTGCAGAATTTCTTTTTAAAAGATTGGACAATCCATCTGCCAGCCGGTTTTGCTTAATTGAGTGCAAAGCGTAATTAAGACAAACAGCTGCACATATTATGCCTTAACAATCAAATTACTGCAAGACATTTTGAAAGGGGTACTGAATGTGATTAATATTTGGTCTTCTGATGAGTGAGATTATTAAAGCATTTCTTCCCTCCAGCTTTTTACAAATTTCAAGATACAAGACTGAGTTTTTTGACAGCTCCTGACTGATGTGAAGTGGTAGTATTGTGAAAACAGCATTTTGATGTGAAGTAGTAGTATCCTGAAAGTAGCATTTAAGAATGGATTCCCCATTCCATGATCACTGTATTGTTTTCATTTTTTCTGGATCCCCTGAATACGCTGCCAGGGCAGTTGCTTAAAAGAGAGTGCACAACTGGTTTACACATTTAATTCAGGCTCTGTAACATCAATAGGATCACAATGCCATTTTAGGATTGTATTAAATAGAACAAGAGCCAGTGTCAGTCAATGGCAAGGGCGGATGAGGAGTGGACAGGTAAGTTTCAGTTCAGTTTTGTTGGGGCCAGGAGGAACGAGTCAAGTCCCTGGAGATTCACAAAATTCAGCTTGGCCATTGCCACTTTGACTATTCTCCCAAGGGCTCGTGACCCTCCATCTATAACTTTCCAAGGACCAGCAGGCAATGGTCATGAGTGCCTTTGCTCCAAACCTTGATGCCAATGACGAGTCCAAAGAAGATTTCTATTCCACCATGGACACCATACTTTCCAAAGGAAGATAAGACTTCAACGCTAGGGTTGGAAAGGTCACCCAAATCTGGAAAGGAACCAATTGAAAGAAAGGAGTTGGGAATTGCAACTCAGACTGGGTTCTCCTGATCAGCAAATATGCAGAACACAAGCTTATCATCACGAACACACCGTTCCACCAAAAAGACAAGTTCAAGACTTCCTGGAGACACGCATGATCAAAGCACTGGCACATGGGTGGCACGACAGCACAGAGGTTTGCATTGTTGCTTCATAGCGCCAGGGACCCAGGTTCGATTTCAAGCTTGGGTCAATATCTGTGCGGAGTCTGTACGTTCTCCCTGGGCCAGCATGGATTTCCTCTAGGTGCTCCGGTTTCCTCTCACAAGTCCCGAAATATTTACTTGCCAGGTGATTGGAAATTCTGAATCCTCCCTCAGCGTATCCAAACAGCTGCCATAAATGAATTTTCACAGTAACTTCATTGCAGTGTTAATGTAAGCCTATATGGGACACTAATAAAGATTATTACTACATGACCGACTTCATCATCCGATCCTGAAACCAAAAGGTTCCCTCATCACCAAAGTGAAGGCAAGCGCAGATGACTGCTGGGCAGACCACTGGCTAATCTACTCCTCTATATCTATCAAAATCAGCGGGAGATGCAGAAACAGCTCAGAAAAAAGATCAATGTTGAGTGGCTTCAAGAGCCAAGCTTGCTCACGAACTGCCAACAAGGTCTTCCCCAAAATCTCCAAAGTGACCATTCTAATGGAGGGAGAAAAACTGGAAACAGCTGAAGACAGCCATCATCTCAAGCTGTGAAGAAATCATCAGCTGCAAGAAACACCAAGACTGGTTTGAAGAGAGTCTCTTGAGAGACAGAAAAATTATCAGCCTTCGATGGAGAGAATACTTCAAAGAACTGCTAAACCGTGATATCCTCATTTACACTATTCAAGACTTCAACCGACAAGAAGGGGAAAGTTCTCTGCGCCTGGGAAAATGACCGAACCAGCAAGGCAAAGAGGAGAGCACATCAATTAGTCAAGACAGAGGTACAAAGAAGGACTAGGGACATCAAGAACCAATGGTGGACTGAAAAAATAAGGAGCTGCAACTCCTCGCTGACAAGCGTGGCACCTGGGGCTTCTTCAATACCACCAAGGCAATATATGGACTCAATACCCTAAGCCTCAAACCAGTGCGTAATAAGAATGGAACCCTCTTGAGAGACAGAAATATTATCGGCCTTCGATGGAGAGAATACTTCAAAGAACTGCTAAACCGTGATATCCTTATTTATGGTTGTGGTTTGAGGAAATCCCCAAACTCTCCATCAAAGGTGATCTTGGAATCCTACCAAGGATGAAGTTGGCGTTAAACACATGAAGAATATTAAAGCCGCGGGAGTGGACAAGATCCCAGCAGAATTTCCAAACTTGGAGGATCACCCATCATCTCCATCAGCTGTTTCTGAAAATCTGAGACAGAAGAAATTCCTGCCTACCTCAGGGATGCCAATAACGCCACCATCTACAAGAAAGGAGACAAAGTGGACTGTGGGAATTACTGAGGAATCTCTCTACTCTCCAACGCCAGAAAGATCATCACCCGAATCTTTGCGAGCCACCTTCTCCCAGTCTCTGAAGAAATCTTTCTGGAAAGTCAGAGTGGCTTCCGGCCAAACCATGGAACAGCAGACATGATTTTAGTTGCTTGGAAACTTCAAGAGAAATGTCAAGAGCAGCATAACCACTCTTTCTGGTCTTCATCAATCTGACTAAGGTTTTTGGTTCAGCCAATCGGGAAGGGCAATAGTAAGGCCCATCAAAAGCTGGGCGTTCAGAGAAATTCATCAACATCCTCTGACTCCTCCACAACAAGATGTCAGCAATAGTCCTCACTGACAGAAAGAAGATAGACACCTTTGAGGTCAAGGCTGGAGACAGTGTCATTGCCACCATCCTTCACCTCGTGAAGAAATAGCTACTCAATGGAGTGGACATCATCTTCAGGATGGATGGAAAATGTTTCAACCTCAACCAGTTGAAATCCAAGAAGAGAATGATACTGACCTCACTCGTGGAACTTCAGTATATTGATAACATCACCATCTCCACTCTCTCAGAAGAGAATCTCCAAGCTGAATTTGACACCTTCGCGGAAACATACCGAAGGATTGGTCGCAACCTCAAGAAGACAAGTTCTTTACCAACCCCTCCTCGGGTCACAGGTTCCTTACCAACCCACTCCAGGGTAAGATCTGGTCTCTCTCTCCACTAAGATCAATGGAGAACCCTACCAAGTGAGGACCATCTCCCATACCTGGGGAGCAACAACTCCACTCAGGTTGACATAAATGCGGAGATCCATTACTGCTTGCAATCAATGAGCACCTTCTTCACATCCTGGAAATACCCGCCATGAGTGCAGTCGAAGATGTGGCTCTAGGATTGGGCTCATCAGTCATGCAAGAACCTACAGAACCCATAACCAGTAACAGAGTTTGTTAGGTGGACAATCATACTTGTTAGTGAGTGATCGCCAAAGAAGAAGGTTCTTCCAAAATATTGTTCCCCTTCAAATTGTCTCTATTTACGCTGCTTTCTCTTCTCAAGTCCTCACCAAGCTCATTGTGTTCGAGACCCACAGGTGAATTTCTTAATTCTATTTCCAGTAAACGAATAACTCGATTTCCCTTCTCGTCCCCCATACTAACTGATAATGCAAATGTTTCTTTTTCTTGGGTAATGTCCCTCTCCCTTTTTGAACTGCCATAATCATTATCCACCTCAATAAGCTCTCCATCTGGACATACCCAATTTACCCAATTTAGCACACAATCTGTCATTTTTTCCAACAATTTCAAGACAGAACATCTCTAACCATGTTTTCAACTCTGCACTTCAATGGCTGCAAGCAAAGTTACAAATCATATCCTCGGTATTGTGACCATTATTGTTCTCTCTCCTTCTAAACATCACCACCACTTTCAGCACGGTTGACTCTACCACTCTCCTCCAATATCCATCCTTCATTGTCTAGTTCAGTGGGATTGTTACAGTTGGATTCGTTTATTACATAGCCACAGCATCTCCAGCAGTTGCTTCTAATCCCACTCTATTATTGAAGGACTTCCCAAAGGATCTGTGCTTGGCCATTTCCTCAGTTATATGCTCCCCATTTCCCCATTGCCAAAATCATCTTTAGAGAGAGTGGGCTAGTTTGCAAATGCATGCTGTTGGAATCCAGCTTTACCGATGGATTCATGTGATTCAACCTCTTCAACTGCACCTGTGTTGTTAGAGTGTTTGGCATCCAGTTCCAGAGGAACCACAATTTCCTCCATTTAAACACCGTTACGGCTAAAAGCATCATCTTTGGGCCCTGCTACAAACTCTGTACCCCTCACTTCAGTTTCATCCTCCTCTTTGGACTATGTTTCAGGTTAAGTCAGACTGTTATGAGCTTGCAATAACCTCTGTATCATTAAAAAAAACACTTATTCAGAACACTGGTCATATCTGCCATTTCCTCAGCCCTTGTGCTGCCAAGCCTCACCTCCAAAACCTCAATTACAAGGTGCCCCATACTATCCTCTTATACACCTCCCACAATTACCTTAAGCTCATCCAGATTTCTGCTATTCAAGTCCAAATCCCTTTCTGTTTGAGCAGGTTTAACATAGCAAGCTCATTCCCGCATGTTTTCCCCAAGCTTCTGCAGGCAATGTAGAAATTGAGCAAGATCTTCAGTGGTCCTTCTTTGCTTTGCTGCAGATTCAGGAAACTGTGCAGTTTCATAAATATCATTCTATTCTTCATCGCTTGTTGAACAAGCTAAATCAACAGCTGTATCACCACTGGCATGTAATATAATATACTTAGCTGCATCAACAAAAATGCTGTAGGTAGAAGATGAGCTTTGTATTTGTATGATAAATTACTTTAAATGTTTTTATAGTTTATAGGACATAGCTGGCTTTCCATTTTCTTGCATGTAATCAGTATAGCGAGTTGTGTTGATGGAACTATTCAGCATAAATCAAAATATACCATTTTATCATTGTGCAGGTTGCTGTTTAGATCCCATCTGGAATACTGCTTTCGTCCCACTGCAATAACAAGCCCACTGTCAGATATTGTGGTCTGTGTTACGAATGTGAAGTTTTATAATATTGTTATGTTTCAAACCATATCTTTGAGGAAAAAGGGAGTAATGAAGAAAATTATGTGATCTACAAGTTCAACCCAACAAGCCTATGATTTTCTGAGAGAAAAGGTGCAAAATGTTCAACCTGAAGACAAAGTCTGGAGCAGTGGCCTAGATTTTCATCCTTGAGGAGGGTAGCGGGACTTGGGAAAATTCCTGGCTTAGCCCAGAAAAAGACCCAAGAAAGGTGGAATCTTCATTGCCTTGGCTGGGTGGGGGGGGGGGGGGGGGGCAACCCACACCCTCCAAACACTCCCCATTCCCCATCCAGGTCACCTCATGTCACCCACCCACCAACTGTGGCCCCTCATGCTCCCATGTCAGGCTATGGCGCTTCCATGACCATTGACCCACAAAACACTGTTTGGAACCAATAGATAATAAAGGTTTAAATGAGAGACCAGGCTCCAATCAACCTGTTGAAACACTTATGCTCCAGAGAAAACATTTTTTGAATGACAGTTCAGGTTCTCTGAATAATGTTGCCAATTTGGCAATGTTTTTTTACTCAATGTTCAGTAGTTTCAAAGGTTTCTGGTTTTTGTTGTTGATATTGTTATGATCCCAGTTGATGTTATACTGGACAGGAAGATCCCTGAATGAAGCACTTGATTCAAAAGACCATGGGCGGTATCCTCCGCTTTACCGTCAGAGCACTCACGCCGGGGAATTTCCCGAAGGCGTGGGGGTGCCCAGAATGGGAAACCCCATTGGTTGGCTGTAGGGATGGAGGATTCTGCTGCTGACAGGGATGCACCGCACAGAAAATGGTGCAGTGGGACAGAGAATCCTGCTTTTGTGAGGGCCATGGAGAATCCAGCAGGAGTTTGTCGAGTCAAACAGAAAGTAACTTTATTTACAACGATACGTACACAGCACCAGTAGTTCACCACTGCTTCTTTCACTAGCCGGTACTACAATGGCCAGCTCTATTTATACAGGTGTAACTGCTCAAGATTTCACTGTCATTGGGGGAGCTTATACACCATCTGAGTAGCTCATGCTCTGAGGTAAATACAAGTCAATCTATCTCTGAGCTCCTGCTGCCTCTGTAACCCTGCTTCTGGACCTGGTGTGCTATTCTGTATGCTGGCTGCCTTTTCAGGAATCTGAAGCCTGGACTGCAGCAAGGGGGGAAAACAGTACTATGACCAATTGAATGGTGGGAAAGGGGAACCTATTGCTGCTGCCAGTTGCTTGCAGGGGAGAGGGAGGAGAGTGCTTGCCTGCAGTTGCCATGCCTGCGACTCATACTTGTCACTGGCTGCCTTTCTGCTATCGGCTTGGAGTGGAGCGAGGAGCGGGTCTTGGTAGACTTGCTGTCGGTCAGAAGTGGAATGGAATGGACTTGCTTTTGCAGTTTTAGACTAGATAGTGGAACTGCGAAAGCAATCAGGCAGTGGCCCAATTGACTAAGTGTGCTGTTTCTACTGATGTTGGTTGTGTTTTATTGTTGGGGGATTGTATGGTTATTATTGTATTTTTGTTGTGTATTGTTATTTTGAGCTTAGCGCTGGGTGCTCACCAGTTGCAGCCCTCCTGCTTCTGTGCACTGGGGGTTGAGGGATGGTGTTCTCTCTCTGTCTCCTCAACTGTGCGCCGACTTTCCCTTTGCGGTGAACTGAGCTGCTTGCAGGTGCCTCTTTGCCGACCTGGAGCTGTTGCTGGAGAGCATGTGTCGGCTTGAGTGCTGGCAGCTTTGACTTGTATTTACTGGTTTTTTGGGTTTCTTGTGGTTACTCTATATTTGTTTTTGTAAAGGAAAATCCCTCTCTCTCTCCTGCCATGCCCTGTAACGGTCTGTCCTTTTCCGGTGGTCTGGGCGTTGGTGTACTTTTCTGGTGGTTTGTGTTGCTCAATTGGGTGCCTTTCCACCGATGCGGAGCTACCACTGGGGAGGGATAGGGAGAAATGGCCGAATGCCGGCTTTGTAGCTGGAAGCCTGTTTAAAGAAACTGTTTTGGATTGAATTGTGGTTACTTCTTGGGAGGGGAGGGGTGTTCACTCTCTCTCTCTGTGTTATACTGGTCTGTCCTTTTCCAGTGGTCTGTGCTGCTCGTTGGGTGCCTTTCTGCAGATGTGGGGTTACCGTTGTGGACAGGGGGTGGTTGTGTGTGTGTGCTGGCTTGAGAGCTGGTGGTGTTTGTCCCTTGTAAATGCTTTTGTTATGTTGCTGCTTTTCATGACTATGTTGTTTTTGCATGTTGCTGACTCATTTTTGTATTGTTGAGTTGTCAATAAACTATATGTTTATGGACATGACAGAATCCAACATCCACTACTTCTTTTGTGTGCAGATCCAAGAGCCCTGTAATTGTACTTAATCAATGGAATTCAATCACCAAAAAGAGAAAACAAAACTTTGAGTTCAACTGTTGCTATGATGAAAAAGAGCATTTACACACAGCAAGGTCCCCAAAACAGCAACAACATTTCGGTTTAATAGCATCTTCAACACTAACAAATCTCAGCACTTCACATGATTATTTTGCAACCAAATTTGATTAATTTCCTCAAAAACCACAGCAGGCATTCCATCGATCAAAATTAGAAGTACCAATCCAAAAAAAAAAGAGTGCCTCCAGCTGCTCACTAGTGCAGTGGTTTCAGGATATTATAATCTCCAACGGCAGACTTTAGGAAAATGATCTAGCTCAGTGTTATAATTAGAATAGTGCCTTGAATTGCCTTCTCTTTGCAATCACGTTTGTGCCCTTCCCTCATGGGACATTTATTTTTTAATTCATATTGAAACTCAAGACCATAACAACAATTACCTTTAAATAAACCCAATTTTCTTTAACAAGATGTTTAGTATGTTTCTCCCTCCTTGGGATGCGAGTGAAACGAGGAAGGACACATTTATTCCCCATTTCTAGTTGCCTTGAGAAAGCAGTGCTGGTGGTGGGCATTCTCCTTGATGATGCTCATACAGTGTGGGGAAGGGCAAAAAGTGGTGGGTGGACACGAGTTAATACTGAATCAACATCGGAAGTACGGAGATGGATTGAGGGGCACTGATTAGTCATAATGGATATTGGGGACATGGGGACGTGGGAGGGGACGGGTGTTGTGTGCCCCATCACCTGTTTCAGCCCCCCCCCCCCCCCCCAATTGAAAAATGTTGTTTGCCGAGCCAGGAAATCACCCAACTTGGCAAACGTGACCGAGATGCAAATATGGGACAAAGAATGATAATATTCTGGCAGCTAAAAGGGATCCAAGTTCTTCGCTAGGCATATATTTATATAAAGTAGTAGGGCTAGGCCAATTAAGGACCTATCAGAGTGGATTGGTGCATGAGGGCCAGCCAGATTGATTGCTGTCTTAATGTTAAGGGCACGGTCTCTCGAATTCTTGAGGAAAACATTAAAAAATTTTCCCATCTGATTTTGGAACAGCTAACATCCCTGCCTGTATATCTTAATAAAACGGCTGTTTCAGCAGTTATCCATCGAGAACTAAGTTGATTTGTTGTTGCTAACTTGTCATAGCAAGAATAAATTGCCTTATTTATTCCCAAGTTGCAAGAAGAAAAAAAATCTGCTCAGCCTGATTATACAGATGCAACTGGATGGTTTCGGTGTTTTGTCTTATACTTAAGAGGTACAATATCTGTTATTTTTCTGTATTCCATCACTTTCTTTGTTGTCAATGACACAACACACAGTAAACCAGTCAGAAAGACCATTGGATCAGAATGGTTCATTGTCATGTGTACTGAGGTACTGTGAAAAGTATTGTTCTGCGTGCAGCTCAAACAGATAATTCTATACATGAAAAGAAAATACATTACAGGGCAAACAAAAAATGTACAATGTAAATACATAGACAGGCATCAGGTGAAGAGATCAGTTCAGTCCATAAGTGGGTCTTTTCAGAGTCTGGTAACAGCGGGGAAGAAGCTTATTTTCGAATCCTTAGTTTCCTAAGGAAGTGTAGGCACCGTTGTGCTTTCTTTCTCCTAACTTTGACGTGGGTGGACCAGAACAGATTTTCCATCATCAATGGAATTAATGCACTCATCCAAAGAATAGCTGGCAATTATTAAGCACAAGATGTTTGATAGCCATTACGTAAATATTTTTTTTCTGGTTTTGTAAATTTGCAAGTTGTTAATTTGGATTTGTAATCAATTATTAATCCTGATGGAATCCAGGAGGAATATTGTTAAACTGTGTGGCAGCTGAGTGTTTCCTCAACTACTGCAAAATCATAATCTCATTCCAGAGGAAGGCACCTCATAAATGGCAAACACTTCCTCACAAAAAGGAAGACTAAAATCAAAGAAAACACTGCTTGGATTAAATTGGGCCATCAATTGTTTAAGTGTGGAGAACAAGTGCATAACCAAGGTGATTAAAAAGGAGTTGATTACAAGTTTGCCTATCTCAGTTCCTCTCATTAATTAAAGATATCACTTAAATTTATTTATTTAAAAGCAATTTAATTTGTGCATGCACTGGCATGAGAGAGATGCATGAATGGGGATGGAATACATAAACTCATTGGTTTTTATTTTGGATGTATTCATATTGGAGCCTCTAGAGCTGAAGAATTGAAATATTGTTTACGAGAACTCCTTACTGATTATTTAAGTAAACCACATGATGCATCATCATATCATTTCAAAACATAACATTTAAAAAGGAAATGTAGTTTGCCTTGCAAAAACTGCCATCTGATTCAGGGCACGATATGACAAATTGGCTGTCCTCTTCGGAGGAATTTGTCTCAATCCCACTGGAGAAATATATTTGCTTGGTTTCTCCTTGATGGGCCATTCAAGAATGGTGGGAAATTCAATAGGAGGTGGCATAATGTACAACTCCATGCCACAACTGTTGTTAAGGGAACATTAGCCAACAGCAACTTTCATTTATATAGCTTTGTTCTAAATGGAAAAATGTCCCAAGGTGCTTCATCGAGACATAAATCCACTGCTAAAGAAAATTTGTTGTGTATTCAAAGGTGAATAGGGGTTGCACTTGTTTTGTTCCTCAGAAATGACTTTCACTGAAGTGATTTGCTTTCTCCACAGAGATCACAATGAGTTGCCTGTGCTTGTTTTTTTAATTAATGATTTTTAGTCACACTGACAGGCTTGCAGCAGAAAATCTAACAAGCATTGAATTCTCCCCATGCAGATTTCTCAGAAGTCCCGAATTATTGTCCCTTGCTTGTTGTTTAATATTGAACTGGTTCAAGCAGATTCAAACAAACTAGCATGCCTATGATAGGAGCTGTGAATGAGAAAAAGAAGTGGTCCTGAAATAAATGGAGAGAAAGAAAATACAGCGGGAATCACCCTCATTTTAAGAAAGTTCAAAAGATAGTTTTGGAGCAAAATGTTGTCCGCTAAAGGGGAAGATTGGTTTAACTGGTCCCCCACCCGAGTTGAAGTGGGAAATTGGAAGATCACGTACAGAATTGCTTTACAGTTGACTGCCACGTAAGCGTGGAACAGAGTGCAGCCAGATGAGAAAAGCCCAATGCATCAAATGTACAACATAAAACTGGATAGCTGGTAGCAGAAACACAAACTGAACCAGAGGCAAGTTCAGTAACTTGTATAAAATTGAACTTGTATAAAAAGAACTAAGAGTATAGATTTTGACTTCAGTACTCAGCATCTTAAAGTTATCTGCAAAAGGCCCAAATTAAATGTAATCACTCTTATAATAGCAATAATGAAAAATTACCAGCAATGGGTGACATTACCAGTGATGGGTGACAAGCATGAAAGGTGCTTCTGCATATTTTAAAAACTAGCCCTGGGTTTCTTCTGGTTTTCTCCCACAGTCCAAAAATGTGCAGGTTAGGCGATTGGCCATGATAAAAAATTGTCCCTTAAGTGTTCAGGGATGTGCATTATAAGTGGTGTTAAGGGGATAGGATGCGGGAGAAACATTTCCAAGTTTCATATAACTTGCAAACCTTGAAATAATGCCCTGTATACACTGGTCAAGGTCACTAATATGCATCAAAAAAAATAGTGTTCCTAATTCTTACCCCCTGGGGATTGCCTCTGCACCTTTCCTTCAAGTATGAAGAACATTCGTCTAACATTTGTGACAGATGTCACCACATTATAGGAAGGATGGGATTGCACTGGAGCGGGTGCAGAGGCGTTTCACCAGAATGCTGCCTGGGATGGAACACAAGAAATGAAGAGTGGTTGGATAGGCTTGCGTTGTTTTCATTGGAGCAGAGAAGACTGAGGGGCGACCTGATCAAGGTATACAAGATAATGAGGGGCATGGACAGGGCAAATAGGGAACAGCTGTTCCCCTTCATTGAATGGTCGGTGACGAGGGAACACAAGTTCAATGTGAGCTGCGCAAGGTTCAGTGGAAAAATATTTTCTCCCCCCCCCCCCCCCTTCCGAGGGTGGTGACGGTCTGGAATGCACTTCCTTGGAGTATAGTAGAGGAGGGAAGTCTCACATCCATTACCGAAGGGTAATTTTGTGTACTGAAAAAAGCCCCCTCAGGGTATTTATTGTTGAGAATTTTGCGACCCTTTAGCAAGCCTCAGTTGTAGATATGCATGACTCACATGCAGCTTTGAGAATAAGAGTCCTCCAGCCAGCTTTGCATACAAATCCTCAATCCAGGGAAGGTTATTTGTCCAATTGTGAGTAGCGATAAATCATTTGTTTGAAATCTCCACAAAGGCGGAACAAGCCATCCGGTTTAAGGATAGGCACCACCAGTGCCACCTGTTCTGCAAACTGGACCCATTTTATTATTCCTTCGTGCTCCAACCTTTTGATTTCTGTATCGACTTTCTGCCTTAGCGCGAAGGGTACCGGTCGGGCCTTAGAATTTTGGGATTGCCTCTGGATCTAAGAGTAATATCGCCTTGGTACCTTTATTGTTCCGAGCCCTTCTTGGAAAACCTCTGGATATCTGCACAAGAGTTCACTCAGGTGACCATTTTCCAGTTGGATTTCTTTTAGCCAGTTTCATCCCAATAAGCTTGGTCCCGCACCTTTCATTACCTTAAAAATAGCCTAACCAGTTGCTCTCCGTAAGCCACAGGTACATGTGTTGTGCCCAACTCTGGTTCCCCTGTGCAAGTCCTCAGTTTTGCCAAGATCCTGGTTAGGGATCGGGGTTGGAGTCCAGTATGCATTTTATTAAATATTGTTTCTCCTATCACTGATATGGCTGTTCCAGTGTTGACTTCCATGAATGTGGGACATCAATTCAACCTTATGGTTAATTTAATGGGTTTTGATTTAACCATCGTTACACAATTTAGTTGTTCCTCATCGGAGGAAGGTTTGGCTTCTTGGGTGTGAATTTTCCAGTACCCCGGCCTCTGTGTCTTTCTCCAAAATGTTGGTTTTGGGCTTCTATTTCTTCTCAGTCTCCGATCTCTGGCAACAACAATATCTTGCTGGGCGAAAGGCTGCCGTCTGTCTAGTCCTAATTTTCCCTTGGTTGGGAGCAGTTCTGCGAGTGGGCCTGGGTACCTTGGTATCAGAGTCGTTCCGGAGGGTGGCTATACAGTTGCCCATCCCCAGCGGTAGTCCCCGAACTCAGTTTCATTGGTTTGGCCATCTATCTCTATCAAAGTACCCTGTAACTCACGTGCTCCGCTTGCCACTTTTTCCAAGGACAAAGCCAGCTTCAATGCTTGTTGGTAATCCAGCTCGGCCTCTGCTAATAGACATTTTTGTATTGCTAAATTATTTATTCCACACACACCAACCAGTCTCAGAGCACCTCATTTAGTGTCAGGTCAAATTCACAAGCCTCTGCTAATCACCTTAATCTTGTTAAAAAGTTAGTGACTGACTCCCCAGTGTCCCAGAATGCTGAGTAAATCCAGTACCTTTGCAGGATCAAAGGTGGCTTAGGGTCATGGTACTCTTTTACTGAGTCCATCAATTCCTGGAAAGTTTGTGTCCAGTGATCCAGAAAAGTGAAACTGCACATAATGGCAAAAGCTACCAGCCCACACAAGGTCAGCAGAATGACCTATTGCTTTTCATCCAGAATTATATTGTTTGCTCTGAAAAAGTACTTCATCTGCTCTACATCTTGGGCCCAGTCTCCCATTGCAGGGTCAAAAGAGTTTAACTTCCCAAATAAAAGTATTTGGCCTGTCAGTGGCTTACCCTCAATATGCAACAGCTGCTGCTGTGCAGGTTCCCTTGGTTGGTTCCATTTTCCTTGTCACCAATGTGATAAGTCCACAGAAGAAGAAGTCCCATCACCAGAATTCCTTTTATTTAAACCAACAACCAGATGCATTTCCCTTTCTGCCTACACTGGGAGTTCAGAGGATCTGACACTCCCTGTTATATACAGAGAAAAGGATTCCCTGATTGGGCCACTAATCAGGGAACTCGTATTCTAATTGGCCAATCTCAAAGGCCTGGCCTAAGTCATTACACACACCTTGGGAGGTCTGGTCCATCATATGTGCAACATCAAACTTCTCCAGCACTTAAAATAACTCAATCAAGTTAGATAAACACAATGTATTTAGCAAGGCTTTGCTGAATCTCATTTATTGGAGAATGTTTTCCCAAATGCCAATTAATTTTGACTTGATTAATTGACCCTATATGTTTCCCTAGCATTGATGTTAGACTGATTGGATTTATCCCTCTCTCTTTTATAAACAGGCTGTTGCATTTTCAATCCTCCAGTTCTCTGGCATCCCTCTCCAGCACACCACCTATTTTTTGAGGGTTGCATAGGTGATTACGTGAAGTATGTTGGACCTTTAAATTTTTATTATGTCACACACGAACAGTAACTTAACGGGACCAACTTATCTGCCGCTTTCTGTGTGTTGCGCAGCTTAGCGGGAACATTTCCCTTTATTCACACCCACATCTAAGGAAGATTTGATTATTTTGTCCATAGCCGACGCAATTTTCATGATTATATCCCTCACTAATATAAGGCATATCCTATCCTGAGAGAGTTAGGAGTGACTTTTAAGCACTTCCAGTTTATTTTTTTTTCTATTTTTGAGCAAAGTTATACAAAATATTTTGAAATACGATTTGACCAATAATGTACATTAGGCTTCAGTAATTTGTAGCAAAATACCCTTGCATCAAACTACAATAGTAATATGTTTTGAAATGGTTTTATGATGAAGGATTATCCCGTATGATTTAATTTTTAATCTTGACCAATAATATCCTTTTTTGTGCATATGTTTAATTTTTCTTGCCCCAATGTGAATAATTTAAGTACATTTCATCTGTTCTCCCTTACCATATACCAAAATACTTGGTCATTAATACATATATTACATTAAAAGATGTTGCTGCCTAGGTTGGTACAGTGAAGACTAAATGACAAGCCAGATACCATCCCAAGTGGTTCTTACACGTAGGATTTAAGATTAGAGGTACCTATCATAATATGGGCTCTTTCTTTTGCAGTGGCAGTGTCTCATTGATGAGATCTTGAGACTTGTGTGTTTAAACACAAACACCTTTTTTGATTGGCTTCGCAGTTCCAAGGTATGACCATGCATGGTGGTGCTCCACCACGCAGGCTACTTGATTACAGAGTTTTGCATCTAGACTGTTCTCTGAGAGTTTCTTACCATCTAACTGCAGACATCGCACCATGGACACTGTCACTCTCCAGTCCCATGTTAACTCTTGCTTTACTGAGCATCTTTACATTATAATGCATGCTGGCAAAAGATCTTGCAAAATATTTTTAGTTCATGGGCTTTCAAGCCTTGAAATTATGATATGAGTGACATAGAGAAACATTATTTCAAAGTGGACCATTACAATGGAAAACTAACATCTGACCTCAATTGCTAAATGGATAAAGTAAAAGAAAATCAGAAGTAGATATCTATATAATGATATTCATAACTGTTTCAGGATCGCTACGGAGGTATATAAACTAAAATGGAGAAAGAGTATTTGGCTTTTTACACCTGCACTACTATTTATGCTCAACACTATTTACCTCTCCCTTCCCTGTGCCCTTCTTCAAATGATCAACTAACTCAAGTGTTATTATGGCAACATTGATTAGTAAAAGTTCTTTCCTGAAGACTTTAAATGTGATAAGATCACAGTGTTGATATCAGTGACATTTGATCCATTATTAATGGAGTTTATTAAGCCTCCGCTCCTCTGAAGTCAATTTTCTCAATTGCATTTATTGCTACCAATGACAGAATTTTAACCAAGCAGTTTAAGCCAATTCTACCTGAAACGATCTGGTCGATTCTCAAAAGATTTATTTTGAAGAAATACAATAAAAGTTTCCGATTCAGAAAGAATTCCGAAATGGTCTTCATATTCTGCTACCGTTGTACCTCTAACGTCAAATGAATAGAAAAAGTCCAGTTGTGATTTTACTCATTATTTTATCAAACACATTTAAAAAATCAAAAAGTAGACAATTTAATTACCCAGTAATATCTGGACACTTCAGAATCTAGGGTTGACTTGAACATAAAATGTCATGTGTTGAATTTTTTTTATTGTTCATTTCCTTCCTCTTCATGTTCTCCCTTCTATTTCAAAAGGAGGGACAGTTCAGATATTGGACAGAACTCAGTTGTAGGGCAGCACAGTGGCTTAGTGGTTAGCATTGCTGCCTCATAGCGCTGAGGTCCCAGGTTTAATCTCGGCTCTGGGTCACTGTTCGTATGGAGTTTGCACATTCTCCCCGTGTTTGCGTGGGTTTCACCCCCACAACCCAAAGATGTGCATGGTAGGTGGATTGGCCATGCTAAATTGCCTCTTAATTGGAAAAAAATGAATTGGGTACTCTAAATTTATTTTTTTAAAAATAATTTGGTTATAGTGGCGAGAGTTCTGATGGTGGGACCAGAAATGCCCGAGACTTCCACCCATAGGCAGGACAGCTGTCAATCTGCAATCATACAGCAGCTAGCCAATGAGAGAGGCAGCGTTGATGGGACTGCCGAATGGTGCAATGAGCAAGGAAGGAAGTTGCTGACCCCACTATTACCTCATTGGGTCAAAGGTGCAGGCACCATTTTTAAAGGGTCTGCGCGGACAGGCATCCACTCCCTGCAAACCATCAATTCTGTTTTTTCAAACTGGATTTGACCATGTACTGCACTGCCTGCAGATTCCTGAAGCTGCAGTAACCTGTGCCCACCTGTGAATCCCAATCATCTGCTGACACTCCATTCAAAATGGACATGTCTTAATTATTACAAAGACAAGTGGTCTCACAGTTCGGCAATACTTCCCTACTGTCTCCTCCAGGCTTCTGAGAACAACAGGAGTTCCTGTTTCCCAATGATAGCAACAGCCTACCCATCACTTGACCATGATGCAGACTACAACGGAGGTTATTGGCTTGGGATCCACAAGTGGAAGTGAATACCATAAAAGGGTCAATTAACTCCTGAACTTCTGTTCTCTGCAAGGGTAAGTGGCACTCATGTTGCCATCAAAGTAAATGTGCGAGTGGAGAGCTATGCCAGGCAGAAGTTCGAGGCCTCAGCACCAGATGAAAAATGTGGGGGGCGTTTCTCCAAAATGGAGACCAAGTGTTCGCGCCATCGTGAACGCCATCGCGTTTCACGACGGCGGGAACCGGGCCCGGTTATGACCGATTCTGTCCCCCACAGGCGGCCAGCACGGCACTGGAGTGGTTCACGCCACTCCAGCCTCCCTTCTCGGCGCCAAATGGGCGCTGTACCAATCCGCGCATGTGCACTTGGGCCGCGCCAACCTGCGCTTGCACGGGCCCTTCTTCTGCGCATCGGCCCTGACTCAACATGGCGTTGGTGTTCAGGTCCCGGCCACGCAACAATGTAGGCCCGGGGGGGGGGGGTGGAGAGGCCGGCCCGCCAATCAGTGGGCCCCGATTGTGGGCCAGACCCCATCAGAGGGCCCCTCTCCCGGTGAAGGATCGCTTTTCCCCACCCCACAGGCCGCCCCTCCAGCCCTTCGCGCAGAGTTCCCGCTGGCATCGACCAGGGGTGAATGGCACTAGCGGGACTCAGTCGTATCCACGCGGCCGCCTGGCCCATCTGGACCAGAGAATCGGCAGCCCCGCCGATTCCAGCGGCCCACGGCCGGCGCCACATCAAACGCGCTGGCGCAAATGGCGCCGATTCTCCGCACCTCGGAGAACCACGCACCGGCGTCGGGGCGCGGTTGCGGCGATTCTCCGGCCCGGCGCGGGGCTCGGAGAATCGCCCCATGGTTGGTTTCTGTGATAAAAGTTTCACCAGTTGCAGGAGAGTATGTGTGTGGGACACTTCCTGGGGAGGAAGCATTAGCTGTCATAGGCCAGCATGCTTTTAAAGTGGTTTGCTATTCATCGAGATGATACTCAATCCTTCTGTCTGTCTGCAGGATAAAACAGAGCATTATATCAGGGAGCACTGAAAGACTGGTGGCGGTATACCTCACCTGAGCATATTGAGCCCTGCAGAGGAGGAAGCAATCGATCTGGTCAGGAAGCAGGGAAGATGATTAGTTGTGGACATAGAGGCTGGTATCCAACACAACAAAATGAGGGTGTCTAGAACCTGATGTTGAAAACTGGACATTCTGGAGACATGTGAGACATTGCACTGGGAAAATGGATCTTGCATAAGCTCAAGCTAATTCTCTGTGCTCTCCACTACAGGTACTCACAGTTAGGAGACAGTGGTTAACCCTGCTGCCTCATGGCGCCAAGGTCCCAGGTTCAATCCCAGCTCTGGGTCACTGTCCGTGAAGTTTGCACATTCTCCCCTTGTTTGTGTGGGTTTCGCCCCACAACCCAAAGATGTGCAGAGTAGGTGGATTGGCCACGCTAAATTGCCCCTCAGTTGGAAAAAGCAAATTGGGTACTCTAAATTTATAAGGAAAAAACAGTCTGCAGCAAGCCGGAACTTGACCTTTGTAGATGATGACATGGAACACCCAGAGGATGCACTGTTGCATAATTTCTCACAACCTCCTGTCATCTTTGTAGGAACGAGTTCACAATTACGCTCAAGGTCACAATCTGGTGAAAACCTCAGACATGTTTCAGCAGCTGACGAAGGATGTGACAGCCAAGGTCCCTGACAGTTGGAGGAATGCTGGGTACTCGGCCTATCATGGTGATGTACCTCTGGGAATGGCCACAAGAAACTTGCTGGAGCTACAAGGACACTAAGAGGATTGTCTGGCAGGGAGGCCAGAAGCTATGCAGAGGCTCGAGCGAGTGATGGAGGTCCTAGCTCCGACATATGAGCACATGGCTTACTCCATGGAGAAGTTTGCAACCTGTAGAACACTCAATGGATGCCGGATATGTGCAATCCGTTGCTCTATTCCACGTGCTGCACACCACCTATAACCAGTTGTGAATCTGAAGGCACACGCTTCTCGTTTGCTGCTGACACAATCACAAAGATACAATTTAATCTGACGGCCATTTGTTTTAATGAGTATGCATGACATGCTAATGCATTAAAAATAGGTCCCTGAAACCTGCTTGGGAACCACAATCTGCCTTTAATCCGCCACCTACATACTTCCCAACTTTCATCCTCCTGTCGAGAAGCTGACATTTCGCCTCCTGCACAATTAAGTGCCCCCGCCTGCCTCATTTCCTGCTGCTGAGAGTATTATTAGATTCCCCTCGTATTTTCACAGTACCAGCCCTGCAATATCTCACTCATGCGGCCACACTGAATATGTAGAAATAGGACAAAAAAACAATCCATTGAACCCAGTCTGTGTCTGCTTTTACCCCTTGTGCAGGAGGGTTCAAATGTAAGCAAGAATATACATTGTAGTTCAAGAACATAGGTGCCTTGGTACAACCGTGTCATTCATTTCACCATGTGTCGAGGGTCCAAGGATTAGGTTGCCATCATCCAAATGTGATCTGATAGTCTACATCTCAGTGTATTAAAGAATGTAGCCATGAAAATAGTGGATGCAGTGGTTGTCATTTTTCAAAATTCTGAAGATTCTGGAGCAACCCCACAGACTGGGGACATGAAAAATGTAATCCCGCTATTTTAAAAAGGACGGAGAAAACAGGGAATTGCAGACCAGTTAGCCTAACATCAGTAGTAGGGGAATGCTAGAGTCTACTTAAAAGGATAAAATAACAAGGCATGTAGAAAATATCAACAGGATTTTACAAAATCAACATGCATCTATGAAAGGGAAATTATGTTTGACAAACCGACTGAAGTTTTTTTTGAGGTGCAGCTGGTAGAATAGATGAGGGTGAATCATGGATGTGGTGTATTTGGGTTTTCAGAAAGATGTTGATAAAGTTTCACATAGGAAGTTAATGTACAAAATTAAAGTGCATGGTATTGGGGTAATATAATAGCACGGATTCAGAATTGGTTAGCAGACAGGGAACAGAGAGTAGGAATAAATTTGCCTTTTTCAAAGCGGCAGGCAGCTACTAGAGGGGTCCCGTAGGGATCAGTGCTTGGTCCCAAGCCATTCACAAAGCACATCATTGATTTGGATGAGGGAACCAAAATTAATATTACTCAGTTTGCCGATGACATGAAACTTGGTGGAAATGAAAACAGTGAGGAGGATGTTCAGAAGCTTATTGGCAAGTTAGACACGTTGAGTGAGTGAGCAAAATCATGGCAGATGCAGTACAACATGGATAAATGTGAAGTTATCCACTTTGGTCAGAAAACAGAATGGCAGAGTGTTATTAAAATAGTGACGGATTGAAAATGTTGTTGCACAAAAGGACCCTGGTGACGCAGTACAAAAAGCAAGCATGCAGGTACACCAAGCAGTTAGAAAGGCAAATGGTATGTTGGCCTTCACTGCAAAAGGACATGCGTACAGGAGCAGTGATATCTTACTGCTACTGTACAGGGTCTGGGCAGGACCACTTCTGGAGTATTGCATGCAGTTTTGGTCTCCTTATCTAAGAAAGGATATTCTTGCCATAGAGGGAGGATTGTTGTAAGAGGAAAAGTTTACTTCACTGGGCCTGCATTCACTGGACTTTAGAAACATATAAATGTCTGGCAGGGCTGGAGAGACTGGATGCAGGAATGATGTTTTCCCTGGCTGGATGCCGGCATGGTAGCACAGTGGGTAGCACTGTTGCTTCACCGTGCCAGAGACCCGAGTTCGATTCCCGGCTTGGGTCGCTGTCTGTGCAGAATCTTCATGTTCTCCCCATGTCTGCTCCGGTTTCCTCCCACAAGTTCCGAAAGACATGCTTGTCAGGTGAATTCGGCATTCTGAATTCTCCCTTATTATACCCAACAGGTGTTGGAGTGTGGCGACTGTTATATTACTTTGAATAATATATGATACTCATTTGTTTATGCCGAGTTGAACTTAATTTTGATGATGATGAATACTCAAAGTCGTCCAGTGGTAACAAATAATTTATAATATAACAAATAATTTATAATATAACAAGTAATTAATCAATTAACTTGTGAGTTTGATTCTTCAATACTTTTACTAGTAGTAAAATTAAACCAGATAGAATTAGATGAACTATGAATAATATGCTTTCTTCTCTGAGCTAACTATAATTCTGTTCTCTAGCCACAACACACCCGAAGAGAGCAGAGAAACAGATTGAGCTTGTACTCGCTGTTAGTGTTGTCCTCTAGTGATCATCTGACTGTACTGACTGCATATTAACCCTTCATGTATATACATATACAGAGATCACTACATCCCCCTTTATTCATGTTACATATTTTCTATATGCTGTAAAGAAAATTGTACATAAAGAAACAATGCAGTTTGTCATGCATTATACAGAGGCAATGAATCAATCAGTTTAATGCTCACAAATTTAAACAAATGGGATTGCGTCATCTTCTATTTGATCTTCTCGGTTGACTAGGAGTGGTTGAAATTGTAATGGCCTGCTAATCACTGTCAGCTGGTTTTGTGATATTCAAGTGCTGCTGGGTAAGAGATTCATGTAAATTCAACATGGGAAATACAGGTTTAGTCATTTATATTTTTAATAGGTGTCACCGATTTTGTCGAATGAATACACCCTCTGCACCCTTGACAATATATGAATGTGGCGCTGCTCTTCTGATTACTGTGGCAGTTTGAGATAATCCTCCTTTTGGATGTCGAAGTCTGTAAGATCTTTTGTTCGTGGTTTTGGTGCAATCTAATGTAGATCATAATACTGTTGTTTGTTGCATTGTTGTTTGATCTTACTCAGTACACACGATTGATCTGGATTGATGATTTGTATTGTGGATAGCGTTGTTCTCACATCACGATTGGAAAGCATTTGA
This sequence comes from Scyliorhinus canicula, assembly GCF_902713615.1. NCBI lineage: Eukaryota > Metazoa > Chordata > Chondrichthyes > Carcharhiniformes > Scyliorhinidae > Scyliorhinus > Scyliorhinus canicula. The sequence goes on from NC_052152.1 coordinate 70,607,371, forward strand.
GCAAGAGATAGCCCTGAGCTTAATGGTTAGGCTCTATTATTATTATTATTATTATAATATGACAGTAAAGCCAAGTGAATGTCAGATTGCGAATCATTCGTCTTGCTTATTAGTTGTTTTACAATGTGCACACCTTTCTCTACTTTGCCGTTTGACTGAGGAAAGTGGGGACTCGAGGTAATATGTTTGAAATTGTATCGTTTGCAGAATTCTGTCCACTCCCAGCTCGCAAAGCAAGAACCATTATCGGACATAATGGTTTGTGGAATTCCATGTCTCGCAAATGTCTCCTTACAAGTCTTTATCACTGACGAGGAAGTGAGATCTGGAAGTCGCATCACTTCAGGACAATTGGAGTAGTAGTCTATGATGAGAACATAGTCCCTCCCTTTAGCATAGAATAAGTCAATGCCTACTTTCGTCCACGGTGACGTAGCTATTTCATGCTGCTGGAGTGTCTCCTTACATTGTGCTGGTTGATGTTTTTGACATGTGGTACACATCATTACCATGTTGGATTCACTTTATTTATCCCAGGCCAATATACGGCTTGCATTTCTCGATTCCGAAATGTCCCTCGTGAATTTTGCTGAGCATCTCTGACCTGAGAGTTAGTGGAATAACGATCTAGTCATTTCTGAGTAGTAGTCCATCCACTACACTCAGTTCTGCCTGTATGTTTTGGAACTGTGGACAGTGTCCCTTTGGCCAACCATGCTGGAGGTGATGTATTACTCGGAGCAAGGTCGCACCTTTTTGTGTCTTGAGACGAATTTGCTGCAACTTTCCATCTGATGTCGGAAGATTCTTTTGTACAGCTGCAGTTGAGCTTCAATATCGTCAATGGACTCAGGAGGTGAGCTGTCCATATTGATGGATCTAGATAGTGTGTCGGCTATGATGAGGTCCTTTCCTGGAGTGTATACTAGTACGAAGTTATACCTCCTCAACTTCATCATCATTCTTTGCAGGCGAGGAGTCATATCATTTAGGTTTTTTCAATTATATTGACTGTGGTCTGTGATCCATTTCTACGATGAAAGTAGGTAACCCGTACACATAATCGTGAAATTTTGTGATGCCTATGATTAGCCCAAGCCACTCTTTTTCAATTTGTGCATACTCTACTCCATGGCAGTCATCGCTCTGGATGCGTATGCTACTAGTACCCAGTCTGTCTGGTTATCTTGTTGAAGACCGCACCAATTAATCTTGACTGGCAATGGTGGAGATCCTTTTGCCGGTTTGGTTGGATCAAAAAAAGTCAGAATTCGAGCTGTCATCAATTGATGCTTGAGGTCCACCCATTCTTCCTGGTGGCTTGGAGTCCATTCAAACTATATAGTCTTTCTGATTAAGTTTTGTAGAGCTGATGTCCTCGCCGACAAGTCGGATACAAATTTTCATAAGAAGTTAATTAATCCTAGACAGCTTTTTTATCTTCCGGCTGCTGCATATTCTGTATTGCAGATATTTTTTCATTATCTGGTCTGACACCTTGAGCTGAAATCGTATCACCAAAGAAATTTACGGATGAACGTGCAAACGTATACTTATATTGGTTGAGTTTCAATCCATATTGGTGGATCCTGTGAAACATTTTTCTTAATCTGGCAATATGTTCTTCTTCCGTAGTTGACCAAATGATAATGTCATCTACATCCACTCTTGACACCTTCAATATCCTCTGTCATCTGCTCCATGATTCTCTGAAAGATTTCAGAAACTGAGATGATCCCAAAAGGCATTTCATTAAAACAGTAGCGTCCAAATGGCATGTTGAACGTACAGAGCAATTTGCTAGAATCATCTAGCTGCAACTTCCAGAAACCTAGTGAAGCACCGAGTTTGGTAAAAATGTGAGCGTTTCCCATGTCATAAATTATTTCCTCTCGCTTGGGGACAGGGTAGTATTCCCTATGGATATTCTTGTTTAGATCTTTGGGATCTATACATATTCTGAGATCATTTGAAGGTTTCTTGACACAGAGCAATGAGCTGATCCAGTCAGACGGTTGCGTGACTCTGGAGATGATTCCTTGAGACTGTAATTATTGTAATTATGCTTTTAGTCTTCACGTAGAGGAGGTGGCGCCCTCCTTGGTGGATGAATGATGGGTTTTGTATCCTTCTTGAGCAAAATTTTGCATTGGTATGGTAATGTACCCATACCTCAAAATACATCAGGGTATTCACTAAGCAGTTGCTGGATTCCATCATCCAGTTTGATGAGTCTTTGGTATTCATGAAGATTCTTTGGACAGGCCGCAAGTCCTTGCAGGATTGAGGACCCAACAGTGAAGATTTCTGGTCATCCATGATTTCGAAACGTAGTACTTTCTTGACCTTCTTCATGACCACTTTAAAATGGCACAATCCTTTGGAATCAATCTGGTTGCCATTGTAGTCTTTTAACTTGCATGCAGCAGGTGTCATCTCGTAGTCCTCTGGGATTGAAGCGAGATCATTGCTTGTATTCAAGTTTGCCGAAGCGCCAGTGTCAAGTTTGAATAGGATTGGGAAATTATTTACTTGCCCTGTTGTGGTCCATTCATGTTGGAGTCAATGTCATTTATTTGTTGAGGAGCCTTGGTCGTTGCTTGAAGCTCTTCTACTGTGTCTATGATTCCTACATAGAACGTATTCTCCAAGAAAAAATAATCCAAGGAACATTGATATGTTGTTGTTTCTGTGTTTATATCGCTGTTGACTTGCATTGGGAAGCAAAGTAGTTAAGCTTGGAGCACTTTAAACATCTTTTTCCTTGTGCAGGGCATTTCCCCTTTAAGTGGGCATTACAACATCGGTAGCACGTCATAATGTCATCTCTGACGAATTATGCATGTTCGCGCAAGCGCAGACTTCTTCTCTCAAACCCCGCATCTTTGTGTGAACTGCGCATGTCCCGAGCTGGAGTGTGCGTATGCAAAATAGCTGCCATCCAGAACGTGCTTCTTTGCTGCCTGCGACACCATTTTTACACACTCAACCTCATGGTGGACTTTTTCCCGGTGATAAAACACCAAACATTGATTTCTGCTTTGCTCATGCGAAATACATTTTTCGATCGTGATTTGAGTGTTAGATCGTTTTGTCTCAATAATGCTCCTCTCAAGCTTTCATCACGAAGTCCGTAAACAATTTGATCCCTTATTAAGAAATCATGCAAATCAGTGAAATTACATGTTTGTGCAGCAGTTTTAAGTCGGTGGCAAAGCTTGTGGTCGGTTCCCCGTTTTTTGCAACCTTTTATGAATCTGAAACACTCCAGGATTTCATTAGTCTCTATCTTGCACTGGTCATCAAACTTTGCAATTATCACACTAAAGTTGTTTTTATCTTCACCTTCTGAGAATATAAACAAGTTATATATCTGTATAGCTTGCTGACCTGCCATTGACAGTAGCAGTGCTATTCTTCTGGCTTCAGAGGCAGTATTTAGATCATGCACTTCCAAATAAAGTTGGAACAATTGCAGAAAGCGTTTCCAGTTTAAATTTAAATTACCGATAGTTTTCAGCTGCCGCGGGGCTTGAACGTGGTCCATCGAGTCGATTGGTTGTCGAGGATCCGATTGCTGCAACGTCTTCCACAGTTGAAAAGTCGGTACTGGATTTTTTTTCTCTTTTTCTTGCCTAATCTTACCAGTAGTCTTTCTTAAATGTCTTCAGTACTATTGTGGAATATTGCCAGGGCCCATAGCATTTGCAGTATCCACTGACTTCAACCATTTCTTTTTTTTTAAATATAAATTTAGAGTACTCAATAATGTTTTTCAAATTAGGGGGCAATTTGGCGTGGCCGGTCCGCCTAGCCTGCACGTCTTTGGGTTGTGGGGGTGGGGCCCGTGCAGACGCGGGGAGGGTGTGTGGGCTCCACGCGGACAGTGGCCCTGGGGCGGGATTTGAACTCGGGTCCTCAGTGCTGTAGTCCCAGTGCTAACCACTCCGCCCCGCCTTCAGCCATTTCTTGATATCACATAGAGTGAATAAAATTGGCTGAGGAAGGCATCTTTGATGCTGGGGTCTGCAGAGGAGGCGGAGATGGATCATCTACTCGGCATATTTGGTGAAGATTGTTGAGAATGCTTTCAGCCTTGTCTTTTTATCTTTATATTAATAAATGAGATGCTCTCATATCCTGTATGTAGGTTGACATAGTGACAGAAAGTACCAAGAGTACTTTTCTCTGTGGTTGGAGCTACTCTCCTGTTTATCTAGTGAAGTGGACAAGTCATCACAATCAAACTGGGTTTGTATTTGACAATAATAATGAGGCTGTCAGCACTCACCAATATTATGGAGTAAATTGGATAGCAACTTCTAGAGCTGCACATGTACTGTTAAATCTAAAAGTTGCTGTCTAAGATATCCTGCACCTCCATAGGTTGCACTATACAAGTATTTTGCCAAGCGACTTGCCTTTAAAATTGTGAGAATGTAAAGTTGTGGTATTTATCCACTGATCTTCTCAAATCCAACTTCATCCTCATCCTGCTATTTTGTGTGATGTACAAGGAGCTGATAGTGTGACCACGTGCCTCTTGCTTCACCCCTCCAATCCTCCCTCCTGTTCTGCATTTATGCTTTCTGACATCCAAGAACTGCTGTCTAGCTAGCCAGTCGTTCTTGAGAATAAACACCAAGAACAGACCATTGTTACGGACGCCAGATTCCAACAGTAGCTAAGATACTGGACCAGAACCACAACATTTTTGAAATTTTTAAGACTGTGCGGAAAGATCAATTTGCTCCAAGATTGACTGCATGAGATATAGGACTTGGTTATTTTTACAAACATAACTTTATTGTAACAAATGAAAAACAATATTTAACCTTTTAAAATTCAAACCACCAAGAACAGCTTACATGTGTGTCTTAACCCTAACATACAATTTCCCATTAAACAGCACGCAAAATGAACACACAGCTCCCACCTCCACTTACACAGGTTGACAAAATGATATTTTCATTATGGAACATCTTCCTGCTGCTGGTGAGACTCTTTCCGAACATGCCCAAAAGCTTGTCTTTGTGGCAGTCTTTTCATGGCCTTTCCCGATCATTCTCCAAATCCTTCTGCCCCCATGTGTTTGAACAGGATTATTTTATCTTTCTGAGCTCCGTCAGGCCCCTCAAAGGTATTTCTATGCAGATGCATCCAGACTTGAACTCCTATCTGGACTTTTGATTACCCATTCCCGTTTACAGAATAGGGCATGCTATGAATATGTAACTAACTTCCAATTTACAGACAAAAGAGGCCATCAGACTCTGTAATGGGCTAATGTCTGGTCAGACAAGAGTGTCTCGGAGGATAATGGATCTGAAGTGAATCACCCAGCTGAACATGGGTATTTTATTTATTCCCATTAACAGGTTTTGTCTGAATGGGACAATGTAACTCAGGCCAGTTGTGGGCATATACCTCTGACTCAGTGTTAGCAGTTTTACCTCAGGCTGTTAACCCCTAAATTGCCCACTACATCTTCGATCCAATTTCTTACCATCTCCCAGTTGTCTCACCACTGAGGAAGAGAACACATCACTTGATCTGACACTCCCAGCTGCAGCACAGATAATGGAACAGTGCCTACTCTAAGAGGATAGTATAGAGGTGGGTTCTGCAGGTCACAAGTGAGCTGTAATCAGATCAAGGGGAAAAGATCACCTGTACAGCAGTTTGCCAGAGAGTGAAATCACTGGAGAACTCAAGAGGAGAACTTCAATGGAGTGGCGTACAAGAAAAGTCGATGGGCATGCACACACAAATGCTTGGTATAATAGGAGGCCTGCCACAGGATCTCTTATCACTGTCAGGGAGCATGGAGGAAAGCAACTTCAACTTGTCATAGGGCTTCACACAGTGCTTGGAGCCTAGCCTGTTGACAGTGGAAGTGACAATCAATTCCATGAAAACGCTTGCTGACCCAGCATCTAATGCCTTAGCTTCCATTGCAGCACAGACCGAAACCACGGAACATTTTGAGTACTGATACAGTAGGAGCTCCGACTCATGACATCTCTGCTAGCCGCCATGCAAGCTCAGCTTATTGCAAGGGAGGCTCGGTCTATCATGACTGTGAATAACAGTGCTCAAAGCTGTTTCGAGGGCCTCACTGCACTCTGAGGCGTCTCTCCTGGGGGCTGGCAGTGTACCATGGAGTACAAGCCTTGTGTCCTCCCTCAAGATGACAGCATTCATGCTCATCATTGCCATTCTGCCAGTGTCCTTTTTGCCTGTCAGTCAGCCACCTTAACTGCTGCAACCCATGTGAGGATGGTGCTGTTCAGAGCAGAATCTTCAAGAACCAGAGCTACTGAGGATGTCCTGCAGTCTCGCCCATTGAAAGTCAGCAACCTTTGCCAGTCATGCTGCAGCCACTGAGATAGCTTTGCATTGAAGCACTAGGTCAGGCAAAGCACAAGCACAACAGGCACTAAGGAAATTGTTGTAACCCGATTGATCTCCCTGAGGGGCTAATGGACTACGAACTCCCGTGCAGAGGGATGAAGGCCCAACAGCAGGGTGCGCCAAAATCTCCCGATGAATGCGGTCCCAGAAGGGAACAGGCATCTTTGGATGGTCCTGGCTGGGACAATTTGTGCTTTCCACCACTGTACGGCTTTACTGAGTTTTGGAAATAAAACAATTTGGACTTATCTTTTCGGGACTCCACTTGATTACAGTATTGATGACGGGAACAAAAGGGAATTATAGGCAGCACTGCTGGACATCCAGATCATGGCTGCATCTCACTGCAGAGGAGCACGGTTAGCACTGACTTGAAAATGCTGCTCTTCAAGAGACTCGATGCTTTTGACACGAGTGTAGAAGACTGGGTCCAGTACACTGAGCGAATGCGTTACTTTTTCAGGGCAAACAACACTTATAGGCAATGGCCGCAAGAAGGTGATACTCTTTACCTCCTACTTTTAGCCTCATACAGAAGTCAACCTAGCCTGCAGCCCCAGACTCCAAGACGTTTGACGAATTGGCGGTGCTCGTGGTGGACCACAATGATTCCAATTTGACTTGGTAATTGTCCAAAAGTTGAATATGGCCAAGAGATCCCCGATGAAGTCCATTACGGAGTTTGTGGCACGCCATTGAAAGCTGGCTGAGCACTGTGATTATGAGCCATCTCCACCGGGGATGTTGAGGGATCGCCTTGTGTGCGGAAGTTTCAGGCTGAACCATCTTTGCACCTGAAAAGAGCCATGGAGATCTGTCTCTCACATGACATCATAGAGAAGGAGTCTAAAAGCTCCAGGGATCATCAGAGATGGAGGGTGAACGGCGGCCCCTAAGACAAGAGCCTCTCGGATCCATCATTACCTGAGCAATGTGGGGTCAGGTCCATTACAGCCAGATTAGAGGTCTCCCCTGAACGCCAAGAGCAAAGCTCACAGAGGTGCTGCACCTGTGCAGGTTCCAGGAACGCCAAGGCAGCCCTTGCCACCCAGAGACAGGGCTTCCCACTGGTGCAGTCAAATGAGGATGAATATATGCAGTTGAACCGCATCACTGCACCACGGGTTTCCCCCATCAAAGTCACCATCCAGGTGAATGGTCACCCACTTTTAATGGAACTTGACACTGGAGCTGCGATCTCAGTAATAGGACGGCAGACATTCCAGAAGATCAGGACAAGAATCTAATGCCTAGGCCTGAGGGACAACGCACACAGGAGAACCATTGACCATTGCGGGCACGACGATGACCCCCGCTGCCTATGGACAGCAATCTGTCTGGTTGCCTTTGATCATAGTACGGGGACTCGCACCCAACCTGTTGGGATGTGACTGGCTGCAGAGACTGGCAGCAGATTTTCAGGATGGGCGCTGGGGATTATATGAGCTCATAGGGAAATACCTGGAGGTTTTAGAAAGCCAGAGACTTTTTGTCAGGGCGGAAATGGCTGTCACGAGGGGACATAATTTTAAGGTGATTGGAGGAAGGTATAGGGGAGATGTCAGAGGTCGATTCTTTACACAGAGAGTGGTGGATGGGTGGAATGCACTGCCAGTGGAGGTGGTGGAGTCAGAGTCATTAGGGACATTTAAGCGACTCTTAGATAGGCACATGGACAGCAGTAAATTGAAGGGGTGCAGGTTAGGTTGATCTTAGATTAGTATAAGTGGTCATCACAACATTGTGGGCTGAAGGGCCTATGCTGTGCTGTGCTGTTCTATGTTCTGTGTTAAAGCTTTTATTCTGGTAATGTTATATTACTTGGAGTAATAAATGTTATTCATTTGTTTATGCCGAGTTGAACTTAACTTTGATGCTGATGAATACTCTAAGTCATCCAGTGATAACAAATGATTTATTGAGTAACTAATCAACTAACTTGTGAGTTTGATTCTTCAATACTTTTATGAGTAGTCAAATTAAACAAGAGAGAATTAGATTAAATATAAATAATATACTTTACACTCTGAGCTAACTATACTTCTGTTCTCTAGCCACACCACACCCGAAGAGAGTGGGAAAACAGATTGAGCCTGTTCGTGTTGCCCAGGCGTGATCATTTGACTGTACTGACTACATATTAAGGGCGGAATTCTCCGCAAGGCCCGACACCGTCGTGAAACCTGGAGAGGTTCACGACGGTGTCGGAAGCCTCTCCCTGCCCCCTATTCTCCCCTACCCAGGGGGATAGGCGGGCCATACCGGGAAACTCGGCGGCCGGGCCTTGTCCCTGGCTTCAAGGCCCGATGCACCAAGAATGACGCCGCGGCGGAGCCTAATGACGTCAGTCACGCATGCGCGGTTTGGACAGCTCAAACCCGCGCATGCGCAGTGGCCGTCTTTCCCCTCAGCCGCCCCGCAAGACGTGGTGGCTTGATCTTGCGGGGCGGCGGAGGGGAAATAGGCATCCCCTTGAGACACTGGCCCGACGATCGGTGGGCACCGATCGCGGGCCAGTCCCCTCCCGAGCACGGTTGTGGTGCTCGATCCCCGATCCGCACCCCCTAGGCCCCACACTTACCTGGTGCGCCATGTTCACGATGGCAGCGACCAGGTGTGGTTGCCGCCGTTGTGAACAGGTCGGGAATGGCAGGCCGCTCGGCGGCCCGCGTTTCTCCGAGCGGCGTGTCGCAAAACTGGACACGCTGGGCGAGATTCTCTGCAAATGCGGAGAGTCGTAAAGGCTGCCGTGAAACTGGCCATGTTTCACGGCAGCCTTCATGCCTGTTCCCGGGACCCGATTCTCCCCCCGCATCGGGGCTAGGAGTGGGACACCGGGAATCACGGCGTTGCGGCCTTAACGACCGTCGTTAAGGCCGCGCACCAAGATGACGCGCAGCTGGCTCCAGCCCGCGCATGCGCGTGTGGCGTCATCACGCCATTGACGGAACCCACGCATGCGCGGTTCCGCATTTCTCCACCGCCGCCCGACAACATGTGGCGGCTTGATCTTGTCAGGCAGCGGAGGGGAAATAGTGCGTCCCTTTTGGACGCAGGGCCGACAATCGGTGGGCACCGATCGCGGGCCTGTCCCCTCCCGAGCACAACGGTGGTGCTCCCGCCACAAACGGTCCTCTGGATGCAGGTGTGTTTGCTGCCGTGAAAAAATGGGCGTAAAGGCCCGGCCACTCGGCCCATCGGCCGCGGAGAATCGCCGCTCACCGTAAAAAATGGCGAGCGCCGATTCGTGACGTCGGTCGGGCAAGGGGGGGGGGCAGAATAGCGGGAGGGCGTGAAAAATGTCGGGAGGCCCTCCCGCTATTCTTCCAACTGGCGTGGGCAGCGGAGAATCGCGCCCGCCATTTTTGGGGGGTGTGAGAATAGCAGGGGGTGCGGGAGCGGACCTCCCGCTATTCTCCCACGCATCGCGGTTGCGGAGAATTGCGGCCTAAGTCTTCAGGTATCTACATATACAGAGATCACTACAGCGACTCAGGGATTTTCACAGTAATGTCATTGCAGTGTTAATGTATGCCTACTTGTGACACTAATAAAGATATTTATTATTCGACCAAGGGGTCATGTTCTCAGGGTACAGGGTAGGCCATTTAGAACTTTGAGGAGGAGAAACATCTTCACTCAGAGGGTGGTGAAACTGTAGAAGGGTGTGGTCACTCAATGTACTTAAGAAGGAAATAGTTAGATTTCTCGACTCTGAAGGTGTCAAGGCATATGGGGAGAGCGTGTGAGTATGGTGTTGAGAAGGATGATCAGCCTGATCATACTGAATGGCAGAGCAGGCTTGAAAGACTGATTGGCCTGCTCCTGCTCCCATTTTCTATCTTTCTCTGTCTACGCCTCGATGTATCTAAAAATGAATACACCGGTAAAGGAAATTCATGCATTATATATTGTGTACATATCTATATCTTCACAATTTGATAAAATGGACAAATCATGTTGATCCACCCTGTATGAACCAGCAACAATCTCAAATTCAGAGTAATAAACACTAAACTTAATTTAATCACTGACAAACAGTGACTTGAATGTTATCTCCTACATACTGCACAAAGAGTGTTTTCTACGCACTTGCTGTAAACTAGTTATTGTGGGTTAATGGCGATGTTAGACCAATGATAGAGTAATTTCACATTCAACTGCTAAGAAAGTGCATCAAATATTTGTCTGCTAATCCCACTACCAGTAAATTCTAGGGTCTTGGGCACGATTTAATGGTTGTATTGTGCCCAGCGTGGCTCCGTGCGGACCATTTAGGTCACAGGAGAGGCCCAAATCGGGAACTGCGCCGGGCATCAAGTGGTTTGCAATCTAACTGCCTGCCCCCGTTGGCGGGATCTTGATCCCGTCTAGATGTGGCGCGAAGCTAATAGAGGCCAATTAAGGGCAATTTCCATCTCTTTAGCGCGATGGAAACCCAATCTCACGGCCTCCCCTGATCTAACCTGCTCCCCAATGAGAGGTAATGCAAGCACCGATTAGCACTGCTTCACAATGAACCATTTGGGAGGGGTCTCTCAGGTCATTGGAAACCCCTGGGTAGGCAGGGTGGCATCCTAGATCTCCCTCTGGCACCTGGTCACCTTGGCACTGCCAGGCTGCCACTGACAAGGTACCTGGGTCACACTGCCAGGCTGGCAGGAGTACTGTCAGGGTGGCAGTGCCATGCTGCCTCTGCACTGCCCAGGACTGGGACCTGAGTGGGGTCATGCCCATGAAAAGAGGGATGAGGGGTATGATAGTTCGGGGTGGGGGGGGGGGGGGGGATACGGGTATCGCGAGGCCTCTGGACGTTTGGGGGGGGGTTGAAGTGTGGGGTACCTGAAAGGTGGGACCAGAAATGGGACAATGGAATGGCCTGAAAAGGGAGCCTTCAGCGACCTCATAGCTGGGTGGGGGATGTTGGTTAATGACCATATGTGTGGAGCTCACATTGTCCATGGGTGGGGTTGTGGGGGACCATGAAGCTCACTTAGAGATCAGGGCTCCCTTTCAAAATGTTGGCCTGATCTCCGAGGAGCCGGTCTGGCCAGCGAGTTCAGCTCCCCAGTGATGAAAAAAAATTATCTGAGTGTGGGCTAGCCCAGAGAGAACTACAGCCCTCCCCCTCCCCTCCCTCCGGCCCGAAAAACTGATTAAATGTGGTTAGATAGCGGTGGGAGACTCATCTACAGTCAGAATTTAGAATAATAATCCGCCTCAAATGACACTTAGTAACGTTTCCGTTAGATCTTGCCCGAAGTGTTTGATGACGTATGAACATTTCTTGGTGATTTTGTATGCAAGTAGTATGTTCCTGCACTAATTTTGCCTATGAAGACAACAATATAGCAACATTCCATTATAATGGTGGTATACAAACAGTAATTTATTTACTGATTGGGAATCTGAGAGTACTAATGGTTCTGTAAGTCTGAAAATAGCAAGTAGACAGCTGGAAAAGGCACATTACAACATTAGGCACAGAGACATTAGTACAGATCACCCAGTAGGGTACTAACATCTACATAAGTGTAGTCAATAATATTTGTTTAGAACATAAAACATTAAATGACCTAGCAGTCTCTGAAAACACACATTTGGATTTTGCTGCATCAGTGAACCACAAGTTTGACTTTACAAACAAACTCATCTGTAAATAAACATTTCAGTAGCCTCCAGCAAAACAGATTAAATACACAACAAAAAAGGGCCTCCAAATGATTCACATTAATCTGAGAGAAGTGTGGAATAGACCAGTTCATTGAATGCACACCATATCAAGGCTACATACATTTTAGTAGATTTCATTAGACTAATAACCCTTTTAAGCTAAAGCTTTGGTTTGTTACAAGGTTGAACATTCACATCTACATTTCCTGATGCAGGGCAGCTGGCCTAGTCACACAAGTCATTGCTAAACTTTTGTTCTTTAAGCATGCAGGTTCACGATATAAAATTAGGACATGTTATACATTGTGTAGGAATATATGAAACTCAATTTGCATGCAATGCATTTGTGCACACAGAATACTTGTATTATTTCCCTAGTTTATTAATGGCAGCAGAAGGTGGAAAATAAACCTATCAATTTTTATTCTTTTCAAAACAGCTCAGAATTTTACTGCATCAGGGCAATTACTACTCCCAGAGCCAAGCATAAGGTTGAGCTCGCTCTTTTACACTTGAATTCTTCACTGCAAGAATGCAGAAAGAACAATACCTGAGCATTCACACTTTATAATTTTACACATGCCACAGGCACAACAAAGCAGCAACACAGTTGACACCAGGGGCGGAAAGAACACACAACCAGCTTTATTAATAACTCACAGCGCAGTAGTGCATTGTCAGTTACAGAATACTATAGATAACGGTTGCCAACTATGCCAGCTGCTGTTATAATAAGGCCTAATTTTACAATCTGCCTAAATGTCTCAGCAACACCTCTGATATAAATTGCCTCTCACAATAGAGTTAAAACTGCAACAAAAGCAGTTTTACTGAGCCAGAAACTTCTGTTTTGCACCAAAATGAACAATGCAAATTTAAAGGCCATATTTTCTTCTGATCTTGACAAACAAAAATTTGATCTTACATTAACATGTCAAACCGACAAATAAAATCCCAGTAACAAGTGGTTTACAGTCGTGTCATTCCGAACAACATGCTCGTAAAAGTGAAAATTAATCATACAATATCATCATATTTAAACAATCCACATCGCCTGCATAAATTTTGGAAAGCTTCTTCATTCTTTCAGTGTGCAATACTTATGTACCAATGGTAATGATGAAAAATCCATTATATGGGCTCAGTTAGTACTCAAATCAAGACACACAAAGGAAAATAGTTGGGTGAATATGGCTACAAACAACTAGAGGAAAAGCGGAGGAGAAAGATCCTGCGTTTGTGCAGCTGACTTCTCAGTGCTCCCAAAACATTTCACAGCCATCCAAGCACTTTTGAAGTGCAGTTATAATGTCGGAAAATGTGGCAGTCAGCTTAAAGGTAGCATGTATCTCAGTACATCGTCCTAAGTTAAATTAGCAAACAATCATTTTTGGCAGTAGTTGAGAGATAAATGTTTGCCAAGGTATGAAACTTGCCTGATCTTCTTCAAATACTGTCATCCATGAAATGGTAGACAGAGTTTAACGTTTCATCCGAAAGTCAGCATTTCAGACAATGTTACATTCCCTTGGTCGCCAGATTATGGGCTGAATTTGTGCATCCAGAGGCTGAGCAAACAGACATTGTGAGGATGAAATGGGAGGCATGCAGGGCCACATTTTTAAATTTTCCCTCTGACGTCTGCCATCTGCCATTTTCTTTGGGTCAAGAAACATTGACATTATTGACAAAACACTTCAGAGAAAGATCAAGTTAATACAAGGTAATGGGGGGACTGAGAGAGTTTTACAGCCTTCAATTAAACTGAGCCAATACCCCAGGAAACTGAAGCGGACCTTCTAACTTGCCAGATTCACCATCCACTCACTTCCTTTGCCTCCTCTGGTCAGCCTCAGGTTGCCTTGACGCCAACGTGTATCTGACACCCAGAGACCAAAATACAGGGTGAGTGGGCTGACCTTTAAAAATTGAGATTGTGATAGAGGGGAAATGGCCTGACTCGCTGTTCCATAATACCATAAGACATAGGAGCAGAATTAGGCCACTCGGCCCATCGAGTCTGCTCCGCCATTCAACCATGGCTGATATTTTCTCATCCCCATTCTCCTCCCCAAAACCCATGATCCCGTTATTAATCAAGAACCTATCTATCTTTGTCTTAAAGACACTCAGTGATTTGGCCTCCACAACCTTCTGGGGTAAAGAGTTCCACAGATTCACCATTCTCTGGCTGAAGAAATTCCTCCTCATCTCTGTTTTAAAGGATTGGCCCTTTAGTCTGAGATGGTGTCCTCTGGTTCTAGTTTTTCCTACAAGTGGAAACATCCTCTCCACGTCCACCCTATCCAGGCCTTGCATTATCCTGTAAGCAGAGTCCCAGGTTCGATTTCCTGCTGGGTCACTGTCTGTGCAGAGTCTGCATGTTATCCCCGTGTCTGCATGGGTTCCTCCGGATGCTCCGGTTTCCTCTCACGGTCCAAAGATCTGCAGGTTAGGTGGATTGGCCATGCTAAATTGCCCTTAGTGTCCAAAAGGTTTAGGAGGCGTTATTGGGTTAGGGGGATAGGATGGATGCGAGGGCTTAAGTGGGTCAGTGCAGACTCGATGGGCCAAATGACCTCCTACTGCACTGTATGTTCTATGTTCAAACAGCTAAATGGTAGCTTTGGACAGTGCCCAATACGTACAAAACCAGTGTCACCTTCTGCAAGAATTAGAACCAGAATCATCAGCCATCATTGTACCCCAGCCATTCAGTCCACACTCCCGCTCCCCATGCCAGTGGAAATGGAGGCTCTGCCAGAGGCTGATTCATCCAGTCTTGCAGCCACTAGAAACACCAAAGAATGCCTGATGGCATTCGCACTGGACCATGGGCAGGCACACAGCATGTGAAAGCTATTCAGAGTATTGAATAAATTGTTAATGTTCTAAGTTCTTATTTGTCAGTGATTGGAACCAAGCACTTCTACAAAAGTCATATCAGCACACTGCTAATTGTTGTGATGGCACAAGATAATACAAAATGATCAGGGCTATCGGTGCAAGAGTGTGAACCACCATGCCCACACTAAAACATCTCAAGAGCATGAACTGGCTACAGAGGAGGCAATTGCTTACTGTACATACTGCCAGACTGGAATAAAAAGCACATTGCTACTGTCAAATGCATGTTAGAAGGAATAAGCACTCAAAGCTGCAGTAGCTTTGAGAACAAACGTATAAAGTTCTCTAAATACGTTCAGTGAGTAGTTTTTAATATACATTATTTACTTGTTATGTTACAAGTTCTATATTGACTTTTTGGCTGACAAAGGAAACAATTTAGCTGGAAACGATTGGAAACTACTTTTGAGTGTATTGTTTGTTCTATGCATGGGAATTTCCTCATAGGTATTTGAAAAACAATCATTTTTTTGGTTGGTTTAATGTGGGTTGGGAGTTTGTGACCGTTAGTTTAACTCTTGATAGATTTTAGAAATTAGTATGGATAATTTAATAGGTAGCACTATTTCAGCAAGGCAGATGCAAAGAATGTGTGTTTGTGTGAGACTTGTGTGACTGATGCACCATAATTTGCATTTGAAAGAGATGGAAGAGATGCAAGATCCTTAATTACATCTGTATTTAAGGCTTTAAAAGTATAGTTTTCTTGTTACTGCTGGTTGGGAGGAAGACCGAGTTGATAGTGTGTCAGAGAGTGAACTAAACTTCAATTATCATATCTTCACTACAGTCGTGTAAGGATACTTGACTCACACTGAAGTATTACTGGGGACAAGGAGACTGTAGCCGTAACTCTTACAAAATGGCTAACAATATGAATCCCTAAAAGCATGATGGGAAAAATAGCCATCCTTACAACCCTTTGGAATGTCATATTCAAAGAATCTTACAAAGAATGCAAAGCAGAGTTTAAAACAGGAAATAGCTCAGCTGCACAGATAGACACCTAAACCACAGATATCATCAAAGCCTTTGTTGAATGAGACAGAACGGGACACCTAGACCACAAATATCATTAAACAACAAAGCATACGCTGAGTGTCAGAAGAAATAACTGCTTGATGAATCGCTGCAACAACAAAAAAGGGGTAATTCGGCCTTTTGTGGCCTTGGATCAATAAAAATCAAAGTACGTGACCCTCGCCATGAACAATGCAGGATGCATAAATATTCAGTCCTCATATTCCGTAGTGTAACCCTGGAAAGAACCTCACAGATGCAACACCTGAGGTGGAAACTCGGTGACCGAAGACCCTGCAGAAGAGAACTTGGCCAGTTCCTACACAGGTAATATTTATCCAAAATGTCCAAGCTGTGAGTCTTGGGTCAATTGTAATCCACGGGTGAAGCATAAGAATTGCATCGATAGTGGATTTGCTTGAAGTATATAATAAAATTGTGTTGAATCATAACTTACAATGTAGAGCATTTGGTTGAGGCATAAACTGTTTGACCTCTTACAAGAGTACAGAGACCAAGAGGGTCAACAGGATACTCTGCAAGATCAATGTAAATTCACAAGCTGTTCATTTTTTAAAAACTAGATGCATCATTCCTAACTAATACAATTAACATGAATTCAATTGTTCTGCAACCATCAATTCGTAGTGAACAATTTCTCTTTGCATAAAAGTGTCAAAGTCACTTATGTTATTACACAATAGTCTATGTTGAAATGAAAAAATGAAAATCGGTTTCTTGTCACGAGTAGACTTCAATTAAGTTACTGTGAAAAGCCCCTAGTCACCACATTCCGACGCCTGTCCGGGGAGGCTGGTACGGGAATCGAACCGTGCTGCTGGCCTGCTTGGTCTGCTTTAAAAGCCAGCGATTTAGCCCAGTGAGCTAAACCAGCCCCTAATAACCAGTCTAATAACCAGTTATTAGACTATTGATACGATCACTTCAGGAAATATTCCGTGTCTGTCAACATTTGTTAAAAATACTTTCATTGAGTATATACTGACAAATCATATCAATATATACTGACTGTGCAGCTTCTGGAAGCAGCTGAAATATTTTCGTCATAAAACTGTGGTAATCATCTCACCATGGTTAATCCATTGGTATGAAAATAATACTTTAAAAACTCAAAGCTCACTGACAGCTGGGTTCTGACATAATGCTCGCTCGGTGGATAAAACTACAAATACGAGTCCTCAAATTCATGTGTATAAAAAAAACACTAACAGATGATATATTTTTTTAAGGAAATTCTTTTCAGGATTCAAATGATAGTTATATTTAAATAAATTAGACTTCTGTTTTCAGAGTTATTGGTAATCCAAACTTTTCAATTGATTCATGCTTTGAGCTATTATCCTCTGTTTTGTAATTTAATATAAATATATGCCGAAAATTCTTCACCCTTGGAAGCAAATATTTGGCATGGGTGGCAAGCAAATATGTGAGGGGACTTTAGGTAAACCTACAAACTTTTAAATTATTTTTTCTGCATAACTGCTTATCAAATAAAATGGGAATATTATCACATGGTGTGTAGTTTGCTGGTTACATTGCACAATTTACAAATATTGTGGTCATTAACAGTATATTTGAACATTAACAGTAAATTGAAGATTTGTTTTAATGTAATCAATTCAAAAGCAGTAAATTACACAACTAATTTAAAATGAGAAAAACAATTTTCCTGAAATTCACATAACATAGGCATAGAGCAAAGTGTAGCATTCATTCTACCAAGTTTTTCTGTTAACCCAATTATGTTTTCCACGCAATTGCGAAGCAAATGAAAAAATTTCAGACAAATGTTACAAGTGCTAACATTTAACTCAACTGGGAAACCCTAGCATATGACTA
The DNA here is from genome assembly GCF_902713615.1 of Scyliorhinus canicula. Taxonomy (NCBI): domain Eukaryota; kingdom Metazoa; phylum Chordata; class Chondrichthyes; order Carcharhiniformes; family Scyliorhinidae; genus Scyliorhinus; species Scyliorhinus canicula. The sequence goes on from NC_052152.1 coordinate 70,625,245, forward strand.
ACTGAAGTAAACAATAAACATGCAGGATTCAGCATGATTTCATGGTCACTTCACTGACAAGCTTATCCATTACCTTCATTCTCTGACAGAAACAACATCTTTTATTAAATACACCACTGTCATGATATCCAAGCAGAATTGTTGATGGCATATTTAACTGGTGTTATGGCAGAGAGAGAAATATCTTATATAAAGAAATCACAGCCAGTGTCCAGTTTTACCATCAGGGCATTTGTAAAGTTAAGATCCTTTCCCATTGGTTGTGAAAAAGCAAAGGGCGGAATTCTCCCATTTTCAGGCTAAGTGCTGTGGCGGGTGCAGGAACGTGGAGCGATTCCCATGGGAAAACATGCCAAATCTTCCGATCCCAACCTGATTAATTATCCACCTCGATGTTTCATGCCATACTCAGTGGTGTGGCAGGTCTGCATAGCATGTACTCCACCTTCGGGTCCATGTAATTCACACTGGGCTCTTTTCTCGCCAGCACCATGGAGGTTTTGGCGTGGGGGTCAGGCCTTGCAAATGAGGTTCATGCCAGCCTTTGGCAGGGATTCTGACATGTCATGGCAGGCACCAGCAAAAGATCCCGCTGAAAACTTATGATGGCATGAAATCGCCATCTGGGCCTCCCACCATAATTCACCCGCTGTGCCCAACATTGAACACGCCGATGGGGACCTGGGAGAACTCCATCCCGTGTAGTTCAAATCTTACTGAGCTGCTTATGTTGGCTCAAGACAAATGATTTCAGAAAGCAGTGAAGCAGTCACCTGGCTATCATTCCAGAGATGGTATATGTGGCAATAGATGAACTGAAGAAGCAGGAGTACAATTCCCCAGGGCCATCAAACAAACCTTATTTGTGATCTCCCCTCCATGTTTATGTTCAACACTTCCCCTGCAATTTCTCCATTTCCAAACCCCTTGCCCCTCCCACCCAACTTCCCACCCCATCTGTGGCCTTCTAACATATTTTTTCAACCTCGCTAGCCTTCAAACCTTTCAAGTAGGAAACAGAGTTTAAAAAATCTAAAAAAAACTAACAAAGCCCTGTTGTTAAATTTGTCAGGACCTCCACCATCTCGTTACTTCTGGATTTCTCAGTTGGAGATAGGCATCTCTGCTTCCTCCATACAAACATCATTGCCCTTGTTAGAAAGCCAAATATGGAAAATTGCACCAAAATGAATAATTTTTAACCGTGGCAGATTTAAAATTTTGGAGAGCTGACTCACAGACTAGTCAAGCACCAGCCTGACATAGTCATACTCACGGAATTGTACTTTACAAATAGTGTCCCGACAGGACAGACCCAAGCAGAGATGGCAGCAGTGCTATACAGTCGGGAGGGAGTTGCCCTGGTTTTGCTCAACATCGACTTTGTACCCTATGAAGTCTCATGGCACCAGTTCAAACACGGTCAAAGAAACCTCCTGCTGATTACCACATATCATCCTTCCCTCAGCTTATGAATTGGTACTTCTCCATGTTGAACCCCACTTGGAGGATGTACTGAGGGTGACAAGGGTGCAGAATGCACTCTGGGTGGGGGACATTAATGTCCATCACCATTAGTGGTTCAGTAGTACCGCCATCGTTCAAACTGGATAGGTTCTAAAGGTCATAGCTGCTAGACTGGGATTGGGGCAGGTGGTGAGGGGAAAACATGCTTGACCTCATCCTCACCAACCTGCCCATCACAGCTGCATCTGTCCATGACAGTATCAGTAGAAGCAATCGGTACACAGTCCTTGTGAAGACGAAGTCCAATCTTCACCTTGAGGATACCCTCCATCGTGTTGTATAGAACTACTAGCAATTCAAGACAAGGCATCCATGAAATGAAAATCGCTTGTTGTCACGAGTAGGCTTCAATGAAGTTACTGTGAAAAGCCTCTAGTCGCCACATTCCAGCGCCTGTCCGGGGAGGCTGGTACGGGCCACTGTGGGCCATCAGAAACAGCAGATTTGGATTCAACCACAATCTGCAACCTCATTACCTGGCATATCCCCAACCAACGATTCAATGAAGAGTGCAGGAGGGCATGCCAGGAACAGCAGCAGGCATACTGAAAAATGAGGTGTCAACACAGGACTACTTGCATTCCGAACAACATAAGCAGCAAGTGATGGACAGAGTTAAGCAGTCCCACAACCAACTGATCAGTTCTAAGTTCTGCAGTCCTGCACCATCCAGCTGTGAAAGATGGTGGACAATTAAACAGTTCACTGGAGGAGGAGGCTCCATAAATATCCTTATCTTTAATGAAGGAGAAGCCAAACATTCTATGCAAAAGATAAGGCTGAAGCATTCACAACAATCTTCAGCCAGAAATTGAGTGGATGATTGATCCCAGCCTCCTCCAGAGGCCGTCATGTCTCAGACTTCAGCTAATCCGATTCACTTTATGTGATATCAAGAAATGGCTGAAGGCACTGGGTACTGTAAAGGCCAGACAAGATTCCTGAAGAATTGTACTCCTGAACTTGCCGTGCCCCCAACCAAACTGTTCCAGTACAGCTACAACACTGGCATGTACTAACATATGGTAAATTACTCGGTTATGACCGTAACAGACAAACACAACCCAGCCAATTGCTGCCCCATCAGTCAACTATCGATCATCAGCAAAGTTATAGGAGGGGTCATCAACAGCATTATCATGCAGCACTTAATCAGTATTAATTTGCACATGGACGCTCAGTTTGGGTTCTGCAGGGGTCACTCAACTCCTGATCTGATTACAGCCTTGGTTCAAATGTGGACAAAAGTACTGAATGCCAGAGGTGCGGTGAGAGTGGCTGCTCTTGACATCAAGGCAGCATTTGACCGAGTATGACATCAAGGATCCCCAGCAAAGCTGGAGTCTATGGGAATTGGGGGAAAACACTCCACTGGTTGGGGGTCAAACATATCACAAAGAAAGATGGTTGTGGTGGTTGGAGGTCAACCATCTCTACTGCAGGATATCATTGCAGGAGTTCCTCAAGATAGTGACCTACCCAACCACCTTCAGCTGCTTCATTAATGATCTTCCTTACATCATAAGGTCAGAAGTGGGATGTTTGCAGATGACTGCACAATGTTTAGAACCATTTTCAACTCCTCAGATACTGAAGCAGTTCATGTGCAAATGCAGTCCTGGACAATATCCAGGCTTGGGCTGACAAGTGGAAAGTAACATTCGTACCACACAAGTGTCAGACAATGACCATCTCCAACAAGAGAGGATCTAACCATCATCCCTTGACATTCAATGGCATTACCATCACTGAATCCCCCACAATCAATAAACTGGGGGTTACCATTGATCAGAAACTGAATGGGACTAGCCATATTAATACTGTGGCTACCAGAACAGGTCAAAGGCTCGGAATCTTGTTGCGAGTAACTCACCTCCTGACCAACATCAATAAGGCACAAGTCAGGGGAGTAATGGAATCTTCTCCACTTGTCTGGATGAGTGCAGCTGCAACAACACTCAAGAAGCTCAATGCTTCGGGCGGCACTGTGGCACAGTGTCAGCACTGCTGCCTCACGGTCCGAGGACCCGGGTTTGAGCCCGGTCCCAGCTCACTGTCCATGTGGAGTTTGCACATTCTCCCCATGTCTGCATGGGTCTCACCCCCACAACCCAAAGATGCGTAGGGTAGGTGGATTGGTCACACTAAATTGACCCTTAATTGGAAAAAATAATTGGGTACTCTAAATTTATTTAAAAAAAGAAGCCCAATGCCATCCAGGAGAAAGCAGCCCACTTTCTTGCTATCCCTTCCACAAACATTCTCCCTCCGTCACTGACAATTAATGCACAACCGACGAGGAGTGGCAGTCATGTGTACTATCTAAAAGATACACTGCAAAACTCAAGAGTTCCTTAGGCAGTTCATTCCAAATCCATGACCATAACCATCTAGAAGGACACGAGCAGCAGAAATCTGGGAACACAACCACCTGGATGTTTCACTCCTAGTTACTCACCATCCTGACTTGGAAATATATCATAATTCCTTCACTGTTGCTGGGTCAAAATCTTAGACTTCCCTCCTTAACAGGTGTACCTCCTCCCCAGGGTCAACAGGAGTTAAAGAAGGCAGCTTACCACCACCTTCTCAGGGCAACTAGGGATGATTAATAAATGCTTGGCCTAGCCATTGACACCCATGTCCCATAAATGAATGGAAAAAACACATTTTAACTAGTAACTTGAACTTTACATAGTCATGCTGTTGTCATGGTTATAATTCTCTGCCTTGTTGATATTATTATTGTTCTAGCTTAAGGGCAGCACGGTGGCGCAGTGGTTAGCATTGCTGCCTCACATCGCTGAGGTCCCAGGTTCGATCCCGACTCTGGGTCACTGTCAGTGTGGAGTTTGCACATTCTCCCCATGTTTGCGTGAGTTTCGCCCACACAACCCAAAGATGTGCAGGGTAGGTGGATTGGCCACACTAAATTGGCCCTTAATTGGAAAAATAAATCGGGTACTCGAAATTCATTTATTTTTAAAAATTATTGTTCAAAGTATAAGCAAGGGGCAGCATGATGGCGCAGTGGTTAACACTGCTGCCTCAAGGCACCGAGATCCCAGGTTCAATCCCGGCTCTGTAGTGTGGAGTTTGCACATTCTGCCAATGGTTGTGTGAGTCTCGCTTCCACAACCCAAAAGATGTGTAGGGTTGGTGAATTGGCCACGCTAAATTGTCCCTGAAATGGAAAAAATTAATTGGTATGCTAAATTTATTTTAAAAAGTATAAGCAAGTACTTGAGATTGGAGTTTCCACTTTGAGAGTAAAGTTTTGTCAAGGTGCATTTCTGATGGTTGCAGACTTCACGAAAATGAAACAATGTTAGATATTTCAGTTAAGTTTGAGACAGAGGACAAATTATTCAAAGTGAAATGAATGAGAAAAAAGTACAAGTGAAATGAAATCAGGTAACCTCTCTGAATGTGAAAGTGGTTAACATTCAATGAAAAAAGGTGTTTTATTCAACCTTTCGTTCACTTTATTTATCTGAAAAACAGGTCGCCAATGACATCCTGTGTGTAATGTATATTCACCTCAGAAGCAGCAGACGTAGCAGACATGTCTCCAAGGAGTGTCAAATAGGCTTCATCTGATGGGTATCAGCAGACTGCAAACATGGCCACAGAGTAACTCTTCAAAGTTATCAAATCCTCTACCTCTGCTTTTGGCAAAATAACCATGTTTTTCCTGTGTCACTTTGAAATACATTTTGTATGCTTTCTGCCCTCCGAGCGGAATTGCTATTCATTGTCCATAATAGTTTATGATTAAAAATAAGAATGTGCGTGCATCTGAGAGCCCTACACGATTTTCACTTCAAATGAAATCATTAGTGGAGATAGCAAATAAGATCAGGGATTCACCTCATCTTTTCTCAATGTGGTAATTCAAATCTCAATTGTTTGATTATATTTAGCGCTAAACTGCAAAGCAATAATATCAGTAAATCAGAGAATCCAATGCTAGAATTGTACTGCTGAGTAACAGGCTTGGTGGACAATGTCACCTTCCAGATAGATACATGGATGGATTTGAGGTTGAGGATTTGTGTTACAAATACTGCAGACGTAGGGGGCGATTCTCCCAAATGGAGCCCAAGTGTTCGCCCTGTCGTGAACGCCGTCGTGAAACGCGACGGCGCAACACAGGCACAGGGACGACTGATTCTGGCCCCCAGCATGCCTCTCCAGCCTCCATTCCTGGCGCCAAATGGGCACCGTGCCAACCCACACATGCGCAGTTGGGCTGCGCCAACCTGCGCATGCGCGGGGGTCTTCTTCAGCGCGCCGGCCCCGACTCAACATGGTTTCAGTGTTCAGGGGCCGGCCACGCAGGAAAGTAGGCCCGGGGGAGGGGGGGGGGAAAGAGGCCGGCCCGCCGATTGGTGGGCCAGACCCCATCGGAGGCTCCCCCTTGGGGATGGAGCCCCCCTCCCCCACCCACAGGCTGCCCCCGACCCTTCGTGCAGAGTTCCCGCCGGCAGCAACCAAGAGTGAACGGCGCTGGCGGGACTCTGTCGTATCCGCGCAGCCGCTCAGCCCATTCGGGCCGGAGAATCGTTCCGCCGATTCCAGCGGCCCGCGGCCTGCGGAGCGCCAACGGCGCCGGCGCAAATGACGCTGATTCTCCGCACCACAGAGAATCGCGCGCCGGCTTCGGGGCGTCCTGGCGCGGTTGCAGCAATTCTCCGGCCCGGCGCAGGACTCAGAGAATCACCCCCGTAACTTTAGTAAAACTACAAGGCTTCCAGAAAATCATACTCACTTTGCCAATAGAACTGGTCATTTTTAAAAACACTGACTCATTGAAAGTTTACCCTGTTTATGAATTTCAAATTTGGCGATGCAGCACTGGATTTTGTTTTCAGTCGGGGGAATGTCCCATTCTTGAAGTAAAGTGATGTGGTAGGCAGCAAAGTGACATGATTCCCATTGTCCTTTGAAGCAAATTAATAACAATAATTATATTCTTTATTGTCACAAGAAGGCTTACAGTAACACTGCAATGAAGTTAAGGTAAAAAGCCCCTAGTCGCCACACTCCGTCGTCTGTTTGGGTGCACAGAGGGAGAATTATGAATATCCAATTCATCTACCAAGCACGTCTTTAGGGACTTGTGGGAGGAAAGCGGAGCACCCGGAGGAAACCCAAGCAGACGCAGGGAGAACGTGCAGACTCCGCACAGACAGTGACCCAAGCTGAGAATTGAACGGGAATCGGTGCTTTGAAGCAACAGTGCTGCCCATAATTATGCATCAAGAAGCTCGTCTAAGTTCAGGGTGTGGGGGGCAGAGATTCATCCACCCTGCCATTACCTCATGGGATAGAAGGTTCTGCCGCCATAATTAAATCGTACGCGCACAGATATTCATTCATTGCAGGCTAGGTGAGGTGTGGTGTAAACATTTACTTCAGGTGCCGAAACATACTCTTAGCTCCATGTTCAATGAGGACTCCCTGGGGATTCTCCTCCAGACAACCCAGAAAAGATGGGAGATCATCTTTCAGGGGGATGGGAGCAGAAGGTCTTCCCACAGTAACCTGGGAGGAGGTCACCAAGGAGGCCAGCACCAATGGCCAACAGTAAAAGAGCACCTTCCAGTGCAGGAAAAGGATAATTGATCTGATGCACTTTTTCCAGGTTACTCCTAACTCACACTCTCAAAGGGCATCAGGCATCCTAAGGGTTAGATTTCATAGGGATGTCATGCACTATTTGGATTGGATTTTATTTTTAGACTAGCAGAAGACATTAGAACTTCCTGTCTTCTGGCCACTTAAAGCTCAGTGTCTTATATAAGATCCTGCACAAACATAGTCTTAATCCCTTACTGAGGTCAACACACACATCAAACATGCATTCTTCTGAAATGCTCTTCCATCCATTGTTCTCACAGTCAATCCATTGGTCTTTCTGCAGGACAACATCTCCCACAACCAATGGGAGAGAGCAAGGCCTGGAGGGGTTACTCCGAGCTAAGGACACACTCCTTCCATGGGGAGCTGACAGCAGAGCTTGCTTGCAAGGACAAAGATCATTCCTGCGCAGAAGGTTAAGTAGGCCTCCCTGAAAAATCCAGTGAGGGTCCATCCAGTTTATATCAACAAGTGGACAATGACTGAGTGACATATCATCTTGGCGTCTGCCAAGTTAATCACTCATTACCTCTTCTCTCTATTCCAGCGACCGGCAAGAAAAGGCAGAAGAAAACCATGAGCAAGTGCTTCAGCCCTAATCCCTAGACCACCTCAGGTGAGGAGACAGAGGAATTATCTGAGGAAGACCCATCGCTGAGTTCACCATCACCTTCCACTAGTGCAGATACATGCATTTTGGTGGGTCTTAGTTCCAGAGGAGGCTTGAGGTTACAGTATGATAATCTCCACACTGGCACATTCCCACAACAGGTGGAGGCAGTGACAACCGAGATCTCTGACACTCAAAGGACTGCTGGAGACCAGACCCATGCTGAGTCTATATCTGATAATGAGCCTCTGCTATTGACCTTTAGAGAAATGTTGGAGGTGCAGGGATAGGCAGGGGAACACCTGGAAGGGTTATCAGAATAGTCATCAAACTGGAATGTAGGATGGAGGGAACAACCTACGTTCTGTCTGATGTTGTGGCTCTGACCTGGGGGTACATTGAAGCTCCATTGCAAGGATGGTGGCCACCTTCGAGATCAAGTTGCAGCAGTTTCTGCTTGATTTTCACACCATCGCTCTAGCCGTGGGTGAATTCCAACAATGATTGGCAAGATGGGAGCGGGGTACCTCAATCTCCCTTGAGATAGCCCTTCTCCTCACAGAGTTGGGGCCCATTGGGCACTCTCAGGAGGCGGTCTGCCAGCCCGACACCCCTGGAGAATCAACTCACAGCACTCCAAGGGTGCACTCCAAATCTCCATTGCTTCTGACCCCATCAACTCCAGAAGGACAGGACTAGGAAAGTGCACTTGCCCCCAAAGCAGGAGATCTTAGCTCGAAGGGGGCTTCCAGGCTTTTGGCCACCAGAGGATACCTGCCAAAGTCATCCCAGGTAACGCTTAGCAGTCAGCAGGCTGCCTTCATATCTGCTGCGGATGTCAGGTCAGTCCCTAGATGTAGTGGTTGAGTTAGGAATATTTAGAAATTTTGAATGCACAATGGTGGTATGGGTATTCGTTCATTGTACAGAATCTACACAATTGTAAACATTGTTTGCATTTATCCCTCTCAAAGTCTAAGGTATTGAATAACTAATCGATGTAATGCAAGGTCCCGTGTTCATTCAAGGGTACAGTGAATCTCTTTGTAACCTTATCCACAGACATATGGTTAACTTACATATGTATAGTGGTGACCACAATGGAACTAAGTCTCCATTACCTTTCTCTGCTGCTTCTATTTTGTTGCACAGTTTGTACAAAATCCAGTCAGATTATCTGCAATTGCCTCCAGTGAAATATTGGAAAGACAAAGACATCTTCAACTCTTGTCCAAGACATTGGCCAGCATTTACTTGAAATGGCAGGAGGGGGAGGCCAGATCAGAAGCAGGTGGTTCTGGCCCTCCTGCTCCGATTCCTGTTCTTGGAGCAATCTTGTGCAAGAAAGCTAATCAATGGCTGCCAGTCGAGGTGGATGACAATTTACAGAAGGGAGGCAGAGAGTGAGGTGGCTGTGACATTGTCCGCTGATAGATTGGTTTCATTGTTAAAGGGCCACCAGCCTGAGATTAACAGTGCAGCAGCCTTAGAAGACTTCCAACGGACAGTTGAAGCCTTCCATTGGGAGAAGACGAAGAGGTCATAGAGCAGAAATAGTGATGACCTGAGGAAAGACACGCTTGTCAACACTGCAGGGGCACAGTTCAGTGAAAACTCTCTCCACGTTCTCCTCCAAGCCACTTGGGCAAGGTGGGCCTGGATCGGGATAATCGAGGTCAGCAGCTTTGGGGTTGTTCGCCAACTTGGTTGCAGCACCACAAGTGCATCAATGACCTTCTCCGCTCTGGATTTGCTTCGGTGTCAGCAACTATTAACTTTGAGCATGCAGCCATTGGGGAGGGAAAGCCCACCATGCCAGTGTCAGTGTGGTGAGGCTGCAGCACATTCTGTGAAAGGAATTCTGCAGTTGTCAATAAGTGCAAGCCTGGCACTGCTGGCCCTCTCAAGTTCACTCCAGAATGGCCCAATATCAATGGTCACAAAGGCAGCAACTAGGGTGCAAGCCACAAATGTCTAGTGCCTGCTCTTGTTTTGAAATTGATATTACTGTACTATCCTCCTGAAGGAGAATGGGGCCCACAATGCCAAAGAAAGGACCCGATTAGTGGCCGGACACCACTATTCTGATGCCCATTGTGGTGAATGTGCTTCACACTATATATAGTTGCCAATATCACTTCATGTATATATGTTCGTTATCTACCCATTGTAAGTGCAGTTGCACTATCCGGCCACCAGGGGGAGTCGCTCTGGGAGTATGCCAGAGTTTGTACTGGCTCCTCCCTTGGCTCCGCCCAGGACTCCTCCCCGGGACCGATGTATAAAGATCAGTGCCTTGGAGCCAGCTTGCCAGTTCACCTGAAGTTCAACAACGAATAGGCTGGCTCTATTGTAAGTGTATTAAAGCCTCTGTTCAGATCCAACTATACGTGTTCGTTGAATTGATGGTTCCATCACCCATGAAATAGGAGGTTCTAGAGTTGGCAGGGCAGCACAGTGCCAACTCTGTTGTGGATAGGGCGGCAGAAGAGCAAAAGGATGAATAGTCTCATGTTTTGGTATGAGTATGCCTCAGGCAGGCAAAAGGAATGGTGATGTTGTCGCCTTAACTGTACAGACATTGATCTGCACTCAGGTCAATTCTGGGGCTTGTTCATATCTGTATAGCCAAAAAACATTGAGGAAACAGGAAACTAACCAATGTGCAGGCCTCTGCCATTGACGATTTGCAACCGCAATAAACATTATGCACTGGGAAACTCTTTAATTTATATTTAATCTCATTTTTCATTTCCTTGAGCTTCTGAATTAAGACTTGCAGATTTCAGCATGTTCTTGTAATACTAAATTCACAAAAGAATTTGAGAGTAGATAAATACTGTACTGGTGTAAGCTGCTTCCTTGAGGACCTGAGTAGCTAACAAAATTAATGCAAATTTCTAAATGCAACAAAAAGAGTTGCAGCAAATTAACCTTGCTTGGTAATTATGCAGAACTATATGCTTGTGGTGTAAATGTTTTGCTGTACTCAGCGCGCCGGTGCTGCAGCTAATCAATAGAATAGTATACGAACAGCAGCCAAATGTTTCCCTCGCCTGTCGGCCTGGGGATTTTAAGGGCAGCTTGTTGCTTTGAATTGCACATACATAATTGCAGCGTTACAAATCGCACACAGCAGAGGGAAATGAGAAATTGTGGAAGTAGGAAGATATAGTTTGACAGGAAATAACATATGCAAATGAGAAAACCTGAATTCATGTACTTTCTTCCATGTCAATTAAAAATCGCTAGTTGTCCCACACTAATTGGCTACTCACAAGTCAAAAGCTATTTATTCCTATCGTGCACCAATCACAAAAAGCTGGCAATTTTGCAGTGGTTGGACCCTCAAAAAAAAATGAAACTACACAGTCTGCATTACTCAGACCCGAAACACAAGTCAAATTATTCTGACGGAGAGCCAACGTTGCATTAAATATTCAAGGTGTGCCAGCTGATGTTTCAGCACTTGTGAATAATGTAACTCAATTTAAAAAAAAATATTTAATGTACCCAATTCAGTTTTTTAAATCCAATTAAGGCGCAATTTTGTGTGGCCAATCCACCTACCCTACACATCTTTGGATTGTGGGGACGAAACCCACGCAAACATGGGGAATGAAACTCAATTCTGAGAAGTTGGAATTTGCAATATTCATAAAATAGAGAAAAATGACAGCAGATAGGTTATAAAAAGCAAATATGCTAGCCAAAAATGTTCAATAATGGTTATATCATCTGTAACCATTCTTCAATCTGCTGTTTTATTGTAGCCATAACCTGGTTGGAGCCCCTGCTAAACTGGGAGACCCAGGAATCTCATGCAAATAATCGTCATACACTCACAGTTTTAAAACATTACTTGTTCATGGGATGTGGGTGTTCCTGGCAAGGACAGCACTCATTGCCCTTGACCAACTGCCCTGGAAGGTTTGATGGTATGTTACTTTCATGAACCACTTCAGTCCAGATGGCAAAGGTACTTCCAGAGTGCTGCTAGATAGTTCCAGGATTTTAACTTAGTGATGATGAAGGAAAGTTGATATATTTCCAAATCAAGATGGTGTGAGACAGGGCATGGGAATTGGAGGCCAAGTTCCTATGTGCCTCATTGCCATTGCCCTTCTAGGTATTTGAGGTTATCAGTTTGGAAGGTGCTGTTTAAAATATCTTGAAAAGTTGCAGCAGTACATTTTGTAGATAGTACGCACTTCAGCAATTTGATGTCAATGGTGGTCGGAATGATTGTTTTAAACTGATGGACGGGGTGCCAATCAAGTGGGTTGCTTTTCCTGTGATGATATTCAGTTTCTTGAGTGAAGATGGATCTGTATGCTTCCTGGCCAGTCGGGAATATTCCATCACATTACTGACTTGTGTCTCATCAGTGATGGACAGGCCTTGGGGAATCTGGAGGTGAGTCACTCACTACAAAATATCCAGCTTCTAATCTACTCGTGAAGTCACTGCATTTATGTGCAGGTTCAGTGTAATTTCTGGTCAATGGTGATTTCTGCATATTCATGTCAAGGAATTCAATAATAGCAATGCCATTGAATGATGGTTAATCTCTCTCTTGTTGGAGATAGTCATTTCCTGGCACTTTTGTTGCCCATGACTTGCTGCATGCAGATGTGGACTGCTTCATTATCTGCAGAATTGCGAATGGACCGAACACTGTGCATTTATCAGTGAACAGTTCAACTTTTGTCATGATGGAGGGAAGGTCATTGATAAAGCAGCTGAAGATGGTTGTACATAGAACACAGTCCTAAGAATCTTCTATAGCGATGTTCTGAGGCTTACATAATTAACGCCCAAGAACGAAGCTAAATAGAAAGATTTACGTGCTGACATATAAATCTAAGTATAAGAAACAGTAAAAATTATTCAGGCTGGTTACACTCCAGATCACTGCAATCCCTCTACATATTTTTTTACATACAATTTAGAGGCCAAAACTGTGCACAAATCTATTTAAATGTGGTCTAAACAAAGTTCAGTACAAGTTTAACATAACATTTCAATTCTATCGATCTATAAATGACCTCCAGTGCTTGCTTTGCATATTTCTTAGAACAAAGAACAAAGAACAATACAGCACAGGAACAGGCCCCTGCAGCCCTCCAGTCCTGCACCGATCACGTGTCCTATCTAGATCAACCGCCTGTATCCCTCTATATCCCATCTGTTCACGTGCCTATCCAGATAAGTCTTTAAGGCCGCTAACGCATCTGCCTCAACCACCTCACTTGGCAGTGCATTCCAAGCCACCACCACCCTCTGTGTAAAAAACTTTCCCTGCATATCTCCACTAATCTTTCACCCCTCACCTTGAACTTGTGCCCCCTTGTAATTGTCATTTCCGCCCTGGGAAAAAGCTTCCAACTGTTCACTCTATCTATACCCCTAATAATTTTATAAACTTCTATCAGGTCGCCCCTCAGCCTCCGTCTCTCTAGAGAGAACAATCCCAGTTTATTCAATCTCTCCTCATAGCTAATACCCTCCATACCACACAACATCCTGGTAAACCTTTTCTGTACTCTCTCCAAAGCCTCCATATCCTTCTGGTAGTGCAGTGACAAGAAATGGACACAGTATTCCCAATGTGGTCTAACCAATGTTCTATATAACTGTAACATAATTTTCGAGCTTTTATACTCAATACCCCGTCCTATGAAGGCAAGCATGCCATTTGCTTTCTTTCCACCATTTCCACCTGTGCTGCCATTTTAAGGATCTGTGGACCCGCACGCCCAGATCTCTGTGTCTCTATGCTCCTGATGGTTCTGCCATTTGTTTTATGGCTTCCTCCTGAATTGGATCTACCAAAATGCATCACCTCGCATTTGTTCGGGTTAAATTCCACCTGACATTTTTCTGCCCAGTTTTGCAGCCTATCAATATCCTGTTGTATTCTCTGACAATCTTCATCATTATCCGCAACTCCTGCAATCTTAGTATTATCCGCAAACTTGCTAATCAGACCCACTAAGTTTTCTTCCAAGTTATTTATATATATTACAAAGAGCAGAGGTCCCTGTACTGATCCTCACGGAACACCACTCGTTACAGACCTCCATTTGGAAAAATACCCTTCCACTGCTGCCCTCTGTCTTCTATGGCCAAGCCAATTCTGAATCCATCCAGCTAGTTCACCCCTGACCCCCATGTGATTTAATTTTTTGCATCAGCCTGCCATGAGGGACTTTATCAAATGTTTTCCTGAAGTCCAAGTTGACAAAATCCACAGCTCTTCCCTCGTCAATCATTTTTGTCACCTCCTCAAAAAATTCAATTAAATTAATGAGACACGACCTCCTTCGTACAAAACCATGCTGTCTGTCGCTACGGTCTGCAGCACAGTAGTATTGTGGATCGCACAATTGCTTCACAGCTCCAGGGTCCCAGGTTCGATTCCGGCTTGGGTCGCTGTCTGTGCGGAGTCTGCACATCCTCCCCGTGTGTGCGTGGGTTTCCTCCAGGTGCTCCGGTTTCCTCCCACAGTCCAAAGATGTGCAGGTTAGGTGGATTGGCCATGATAAATTGCCCTTAGTGTCCAAAATTTCCCTTAGTGTTGGGTGGGGTTACTGGGTTATGGGGATAGGGTGGAGGTGTTGACCTTGGGTAGGGTGCTCTTTCCAAGAGCCGGTGCAGACTCAATGGGCCGGAATGGCCTCCTTCTGCACTGTAAATTCTATGATATCTATGATAATAAGACCATTCACTTCCAAATGTGCATAGATCCTATCTCTGAGAATCTTTACCAACAATTTTACTATCACTGACGTCAAACTCACTGGCCTATAACTACCCGATCATCCTTGCAACACTTCTTAAATAAAGGTACAACATTGGCTATCCTCCAATCCTCTGGGATCTCACCTGTAGCCAACGAGGACACAAATATATCTGTTAGAGGCCCAGCGGTTTCATCTCTTGTTTCCCTCAGTAATCTGGGATAGATGCCACCTGGCCCTCGGGATTTGTCTACTTTATTGCTTTTTACCACACCTAACAGTTCCTCCCTCGTAATAACAATCTGTTCTAAAGTGTTTACACATCCCTCTGAGACACCACCAATCAACGTGTCCCTCACCTTTGTGAATACCAACCTAAAATTGCAAAATAGGACCTCACCTACTTCCTCTGCCTCTCCACATAATTTCCCTCCTTTGTCCTTGAGTGGACCAACTCTTCTCGCTACCCTCTTGTTCCTAATATACGTATAAAATGCCTTGGGATTCTCCTTAATCCAGCCTGCCAAGGAGATTTCGTGACTCCTTTTTGCCCTCCGAAATCCGTGCTTGAGTTCTTTTCTACTTTCCTTGTATTCCTCAAGTGCTTCATCTGTTTTTAGTTGCCTGTACCTCACGTATGCATCAATTTTCTTTTTGACAAGATTCTCAATTTCCCTGGTCATCCATGATTCCCGAATCCTTCTTTCCTGTCCTTCCTTTTTACTGGAAAATGCCTGTCTTGCACTCCCATCAACTGCTCCTTAAAAGACTCCGGCATGCCAAATGTGGATTTACCCTCAAACAGCCTCTCCCAAACAACAGCCTCCAAATCCTGCCTAATCTGGTTGTAGTTAGCCTTCCCCCAATTTAGCAGCTTAATCCTTGGACAACACTTGTCCTTTTCCATGAGTATCCGAAAGTTTGCGGAATTGTGATCACTGTTGGTCACATGGGCCGGGATTCTCCCCTACTTGGCGGGGCAGGGGGTTCCGGCGTAGCGGAGTGGTGCCAACCACTCCGGCGTCGGGCCTCCCCAAAGGTGCGGAATTCTCCGCACCTTTGGGGGCGAGGCCCGCGCCGGAGTGGTTGGCGCCACACCGACTGGCGGCAAAACCGGTGCCGACGGCCTTTGATGCCAGCCGGCCGGCGTCAAGGCTGGCCGAAAGGCCTTCACCGGATCACGCATGCGCCGGTGCGTCAGCTACCGCTGACGTCACCAGCAGCACATGCACGGTAGGGGATTTTCTTCTGCCTCCGCCATAGGGTCCGATCGCCCGCCCCCCCCCCAGGACCCCGGGCGCCCGCTCGCGCCGCCAATCCCGCCGCCGTGGTTTCAACCACCTCTGGTGGTGGCGGGATTGGCGGCGCGAGAGGGAGGGTTCGGCATTCCTCAGGGGCACTGCATTGAACCAGCCCCACCCCCCTCCCAAATCATCCTCCGTCTAACCTCATCCATCCCTCTTTTCCCCGCCCCCACACCTGGGGTAAACACAGAACCTAAACCGCACTGTAAATCTGTGCCAGTGCACAGGGGGATCAAATACCTCTGGAACAAAGGGCAGGATGAAGAGAATGTGAGAGAGAGAGAGGAGAAAGGGGGAGGGAGGAGAAAGAGGCCCAGGGGGTGGGGAGGCAGAATTAATCCAAATTCCTGCTTATTTCCTCAAACTCTTCAAAAGGTTGTTTCTCCCCAGGATTAGAAAAGGTGCCTTGATAATTATAAATAATTATAACCCAGAAACTTTGCCAAAAGTTTTTCCCTCTCTCTCCGCATCCAGACACATCTCCCACCCCGGGATCCCAGCATTTCCCTCTGCATTCTAACCAGGCAATATTCCTGGGTTTAGGCAGATTGCAAAATACTCACCAAAGCCCTGCTCTCAGCCAGAGGACGGACGGGACTCCCTCTCTCTGTCTCTCTCTCTCTGTCTGTCCCCACAATCTCCCTCTCTCTCTCTCTCTCAAACAAAGACAAGGCAGCTGGGAGGAAGGGCAGCTGGGAGGAAGGGGAGCCTTGAGGAAGATCTGCTGATGCCCCCATCCAATAGATGCCCGGGGCCAACGCACCATCGCCCCCCCCCCCCCTGCACGCTGCTGCCCCCTACCCCAACCCCCTACCTCTACCCCTACCCCCCACCCCTACCCCCCCACCCCCTCCCCCCCACCCCGACACTCCTCCCCCACCCCTACCCCCCCACCCCCTCCCCCCCACCCCGACCCCCCACAACCACCCCAACCCCCCCACCCCTACCCCCCTCCCCCACCCGTACCCCCTCCAACGTCACTATCCCCCCTCCCCACCCCCCCAATGCCGCAACCCCCCCAACGCCGCAACCCCCCCAACGCCGCTAACCCCCCTCCCCACTCCTACCCCCCTCCGGCGCCGCTACCCCCCACCCCTCTCCAACGCCGCTACCTCCCCACCCCTCTCCAACGCCGCGACCCCCCCTCCCCACCCCTCTCCAACACCGCGACCCCCCCTCCCCACCCCTCCCAACCCCTCTCCAACGCCGCTACCCACGCGCACTCGATGTAGGTTACTGAATGGCGTCAACTATCATCAATGGTTGACGTCGTTATAAACCTACTTTGATTTTCGCCGACGTGACCCGTGGCCACGTTGGCGGGACATCGGCCCATCCGGGCCGGAGAATTATTCACCCGAAAAATAACATGACATCCCGCCGGCGCCAGCTGTTCTCCGAGGCGGCCGGCGGGATTTGAACAACGCTGTTTTGTGGCGGGTCGGATAATTCCTAACATGGCGGGAGCGGGAATAACGCCGCCGCCGGCCGATTCTCCGACCCTGCGTGGGGTCGGAGAATTCCGTCCCTGATTTGTGATCATTGCTAACTGAGCTCAACACTTCGCAAGGGTTTCATTCAATGTTACATGATTGATATATTCTCTTACATTGATCAGTCAGCAGAATTTGTAAGTCAACTGTTAAAATATTAAGCCCCTGAATAACCAACAATGGTGTGCAATTGCCATTCTTAACATCAACAGTATGATATTGACCTTTTGTATGTGATCGTCACAGCAAGAATTCCTGTGGCAATAGGGGAGATTTGAGAATAGATATATCATCAAATTGACCACAGAAATTGTTGTAGGCTCAGATTGACCTGGAAATGTTGTACTGAGATGCAAGTTCACAAGTCTGAACATTACCATAACCCAATGCACATTTCATAGAATCATAGAATTTATTGTGCAGAAGGAGGCCATTTGGCCCACCTGTCTGCACCAGCCTTGGAAAGAGCACCCGACTTATGCCCACATCTCCACCCCATCCCCGTAACCCAGCAACCCAACCTATCCTTTGGACACTGAGGGGCAGTTTAGCATGGCCAATCCACCTAACCTGCACATCTTTGGAGGGGCAGTTTAGCATGGCCAATTCACCTAACCTGCACATCCTTGGACTGTGGGAGGAAACCGGAGCACCCGGAGGAAACCCACGCAGACAAGGGGATAAAGTGCAAATTCCACATAAACAGTCACCCGAGGCCAGAATTGAACCGGGGTCCCTGGAGCTGTGAGGCAGCAGTGCTAACCACCGTGCTGCTCACAAATCAATTTAAATCAACTGTGATTCAAAAAGTGATAAACTAATTTTGCCTTTGAACTCTTACTTGAACCATTTGGAAAAGAATTATAAGTCAGAGTGCTTGTAAAATCTTCTTATTGATATATATTGTAGCTACCTGGAGTGGCCACCTCCCGATTAAAAAATGGACACTTGCAGAGAATGAAGGGAAAATTGGACAATGCTGAGAAAGCAAGCCAATGCAAGGTTTGTCTGTGGATTGGAGTTTGCAGCTCCCAGACAAGACCGATACTGCAAAGCCATTAGCATACTAATGAGCTATCTCCAGGGACAAAAGAGAAACATTTAAGCGAACGATACCAAAGCAGACACCCCGGCGCCAGAGGAGACTAAAACAAAGCAGTCCAACGATCACCTAGGGCCCACCCAGCGATCAGGGCAGCCACCCCTTTATTGGAGGAAATCAATACCAATGATTAGGATATGGTCCAATTAATTGGGGCCAAGTTCAAGGCCCGCCCAAAAGCACATGAAGCCCCTTTGGGGTATAAGAAGAAGCCTCCAAGAGAGAATCGTTCTTCTTGGCCTTGGCTCTCAGCAGCGAGAGACCTGCCTAGCAGCTGCACCAGACAAGTAAGTCCAAAGTCAACACACGCTACGAGATAGACGCTCGTATCTACTATTCTATACAAGTTCAATGCCAGCAGCCTCAGAACCGGACAACGGCCATTGTTCCTTTGACTGAGTGGGCACCCGAAGCTAAGTATAGGCTTTTAGTCGTAGTGATAGTTTAGTGAGTAGAGTTTGTGCATGAGTATAATTGACTGTGTGTAAATAAATGAGCATTGATTTCGAACTTACTAACTGGTGTATCGAGTCTTTGATCGGTATTCGGTTTTGATCCTTGTGGCAGTATCAGAAAGATACCTGGCGACTCTTCAGCAAGCATAATTAGAATTAAGGATGGCGACCATATTAACCGCCATAAACAGAGCCAATTAAGGAGAGAGCACAACGAGCAACAATATGTAGACCTTTTGGACTGATACAGAATATGGAAGTGCACCTTCAGAGTACTTCTGCTCCAGATATAAACAGGTAAACTTCATCAGCAGTAACCAACTCCGCCATGCA